>NW_008330735.1:2244181-2279155 GCF_000622305.1 Nannospalax galili
CTAGTTGGCATGAGTAATGTTAAGTCTTGTGGTAGTAGAAACTCAGAGGCTCTCAGAATGGTGTCTGCTCTTGACATTGCCTGTCTCCATGTGATGCTTTCTTTCCAAGTTTCACATCCTATTAACATGGCAGGCACTTTCAGGAGTGAGTTATTCCAGACTCAGATTTCTCAGAATTTTCCTGGTATCTACAGTACAACTACCAGAATTCACAGAACTGGAGCAGTTTGGTCTTACACTTTTCCTGCTTTTATAAGTCATTTTTGCTTGAGAAATAAATTTCCCCAACTGACCAGGTTTTTGAAACTGGTCAGTATTAATTTTCATAGGATTCTTCTGTTTAGTGTGTATCATTTCTTAAATTAATTTAAAACTGCAACATGTGCTTGAACAAGTATTCTGCATAACCAAAGCATCTCCTTCCCCTTTCTTCATTGTATCTGTATGTACCTGATATACTTCCTTTACACATTTATCTTCTTATTGCATATCAATTCATCTTTAGCTAAAACAAAAGCTGCCAGTGAACAGACGCATTAATTCCTGACAGTTAAGAGAGGCACATTAACAATAAAGCATGAAAAAATATGTATTATCTTTTACAACTTAAATTCATGTATTAGGGGCACAGAAATGTTAAGGTGTTCAAAACTCATGTATCTGTTTACTGACTGGCTGACCAGGAATTTACTCCCGAATATCTGACTAAATAGCTTGCAGAGTTCTGACATTTGTATTAGTTACCAGTAGATCTTTTTTTGCCATACTCCATCACTTGGTAACACTCTTTTAGCAGTGGCTCAGAGATTTTCAACTTCATGTTTGCATTCCAAACTAAGACCATGATAGTAGTTCTGCAACTTCCCAGGTATATGAAAATCCTATTCAAATTGCAAAACAGTTTATAAATAAGTGCCTAGAATGTTATATTGTTGGAAATACGGTAGTCATGAGAGGTCTTACAACAGAGAATTATGTCATTTTGTTGAGGGTACTCACCAGCTCCTGGGGAAATTAGCTCAAATACTAGCTTCATTTGCACATCAAAGTTTGAAGTGAATATTTGAGCCAAATCAGTATCATTAACTTTCACTTGATTGAGCTCAGACATCCCTAGGTAACTTTCTCAAACTTCTCCCATTCATAGATGACACAGCTGGGTAGAAATTAGTCTCTAAAAATACTTTCACACAAGCGGCTTGTTTTCTAGTCACTGTCTGCTTATGTTATGCTCATTCCATCTGTCAATAGATGTGAGTCACACATTCGACCTTTAGCTTCACTTGCGCACATAAATTTCTTCCAATTTCCTGTGAAACAAACACTTTTAACTCTTTAGGGTTTTGTAATTTGTATACAGGTCATTTGGGGATGATTCAAGGAACAAAGTAAGCCCTTGACGATGTGACAAATTTGGCTTGAACAATTTATTATTGCAAAAGATTGTCTTTTATGGTTTGATTAATAAATGTAGATCTATATAAGGAGACATATGAATTTTTAAATTTATATTCTTCTTACCTGCATAAACTAAACCTTCCATGATGTAAGATACCTGAAAGCCAATCAGCTTAAAGAGGTAACTCTATCCATTAACTCTTTCTCTCTTTGATCTCCTTATATGATTCATATGGAAAAAAACCCACAAATATTCAATGGAGAAAGCAAAGTTTATCCTTCTCTAACCTGTGATTATAATTAATATATCAAATTTGTCTAATCTAAATGTTATTCTCACTATACAGTAAATAGATTAATTGGAGAAAGCAGATCTGTATTTTGAGAAATTGTATGTAGACTGAGTTTAAATTAAAACAAGTTCTGTGATTTAGCAAATTGCAAAGGTTTCTTCCAAAGCCTTTTGTGTTATAAAGAAAAGCACACAATGACTGAATAATAAAATGATAGGATTGGCAAACAGCAAGCATGGCAAATAAGAAAAAAAAAAAAAAGTTCTTTTCCCAAAAGCTATTCTTATGTCAGAGAAAGGAAGAATTACAAGACATCTTTTTTTCATTTCCTCCTTGGTTACTAATCCCAGAGTGACTGAAATGATGTTGGAGGCTGTTTCTACAAAAACAAAGAAAGGGACCATACTGCAAAGTTCTGGAAAATTATGAGAAGAGATATTTTAGTTTTGTGCTGAAGTGTTATGAAACCCCTGCATACACCTTTGCCCTTCCTGTTACTTTAAATCTAACTTACAAAAGTTTTTGCAAAATGCATTTCCTGTCTTACAGATACAGGTCTAAAGCAAGAAGCACATATAGTTATTTAGGGAACTATTCACAATATATTCAAACTGACCTCTGTGTGGCCAGATGAGATAATGTGTCTTCTCCGTTCACAATCCAGATATGGAACTAGGCCTGCTGGTTCACTGTCTGGTGCTCGTGGAGTTATGCCATACTGCCTAACCCATGTAGAAGTTAAAATTTATCTCTAACATATAAATTCTGAGTTCATATGCAATCTCCTTTTCAAACCTTTGATCACCTTTGTGATTAAGTCTTAATTATAGAGACAAAGGCAAAATGAACAAACGTATGAACAGCATAGAGCCACTAAGTAGACAAACTAGCTAGAGGATCCTCAGTGAAGAGAGTGGACCAGAGAAAAGATGAGGAAAAATTAATATGGATAATACATAAAGTCCATGGAATGTTATCATAAAACCATATTCCAGCTTTACTTGGAATGGAAAGGAGACACAACTCCATGGTCATTGGATATATGAACTCACAGTAATGTTATTGAATGCACAAGATCTGCACAGAGTCAAGCCAACCAAAATGCCAGCATGGATGTAAGAGGGGCTCAAGAAGTCCAGCCCCTGGCTGGGGAGTTATTGGCAGTTGATGGCCGCTGGGGAAGGAGAGTCATGTTTTTTTCTACCTCTACGCACATAGGCAAAACTAAGTGGGTTAAAAAAAAAAAGTACATGACATTGGGAAGTTAAAGTGGTGGGGTAGAAAGGGGAGGAATTGGAGGGGGAAATGAGGTGCTGATTTGATGAAAATAATTTTTAAGATAAGGTTGATAAAAGAACTTTGTCTTTCAAAGAAAGAAGATCTGGACTCCAGTGCAACCTCTGCAAGTGAGCAGAAATGACTGGATTCTCTCAACTATAACACAGAAAGTATGCGGCCACTTGACATTAATGACCACTTTGAATTGCCGTGTGGATTAATACATGTGAGACACTGTAATCCCCAACCCTCTTTGCTACTAAATAATCACATCCCCATCTGTGGTGATTTGAATGAAAAATGATCCCTCCTCCAACCCCCCACAGGCTCCAAGTATTTGAGCACCTCCTGCCAAGTTGGTGGCACTGTTTTGGGAGGTTTAGGAGGTGTGAACTGGCTGGAGGAGGCACACCACTGGGGGTGGGCTTTAGTCTTCTCCACTGCTAGTTTGTCTCTCTCTGCTTCTGGTGCCTGCTAGAAGAATGTGAGTGCTCAACTTTCTGCTCCAGCTGCCTCCTGCCATGCCTCCCCCACTGTGATGAATTCTTTCCTATTAAACCATAAGCCAAATGAACTCTTCCTTCTATGAGTTGCCTTTGCGATCATGTTTTATAACAATAGCAGAAAAATAACTAATAAACTACCTCTCAGAACTTGATACCTAGTAGAGCCCTCTATAGGCTTATTGCTTACTCTTGTCTCTAAATTTCCTTTTGTTGATGAACTTGACCTGAAGAACATCTGGGTACACAAACTTTATTGGATAAGACTTAACATATACAAAAGAATGCATGAAATCCAGGGGGGAGGTTGTTATGGGGGGGGGGCGAATGGGGGAGGACTATAAAGGTGTTTTGTATGATGTGCACCAAAATTCAATAAAATATACATTTAAAAAATAAAAAGAAGAAACAACTGATGATTAAATGTAGCAATGTATAAAATGTCAAAAAAATTCCTTTTGCCCCAAAGTCACAAATCTTCTTCCAACTTTATTCAGATTCATTTTCTTGAAAGAATTCAGAAATAGAAAAGACGCTGTATTGTTAGGGTATCACTAAAGAATAGAAAATAAAATTCTAAATAAAGACCCAAACTAGAAGACAAAACAACAGAGATGTCCAGGAGAGAAAAGGCAGCACTGAGCTTGGAACAAAGCAGAAGAGCACAGGATTCATTGTTTAAGGCCAATTCATTAAGAAAAGAGCAGCGACATAGCCCCCATGAAGCTTTGATAATACCTTCAGGAAACATTGAATTCCACTGAGAAAAAGATATTCCCAAAGTTTATCAGCAAGAGAACAAATTTCAAGTCTCATACGGAAGGGAAATCCTTATAGATAGAAAATACGTACAAATATTTTGGAGAAAAGGCAAAGGAAAAAAAATGATGCAAATATAAATTCAGATCTATCTAAAAGGTGTATCTGTTAAGAATACCAGGCTCTTTTCCTGGGCCAAAAATATAATTCAAGGAGAATTAACCAGAAGCTGAAGTAAAAAAAAAAAAAAAAAAAAAAAAAAAAAAAAAAAAGTTTGGAGGCATGGGCCAATAATAAAAAAAAAAAAAATTCGGTTGAAAATAAAACTTCCTGGCAGGAAAGTGTATCAAAGTGATGACTCTTTCCAAGAAGGTGACTCAGCTAGCATCCCAGGAGGCAAATGAGCTCAGGTTGTGCGGGGAGGGGGGCGGGGAATAGGAAGTACATTGTAGTGAGCAGCCCCCCCATCCCTCTGCATGCACTGCCTCAACAATGAACAGCTTTCTTATTCGATTCTCTGTGATAACTTCCTGGCAGGAAAGTGTATCAAAGTGATGACTCTTTCCAAGAAGGTGACTCAGCTAGCATCCCAGGAGGCAAATGAGCTCAGGTTGTGCGGGGAGGGGGGCGGGGAATAGGAAGTACATTGTAGTGAGCAGCCCCCCCATCCCTCTGCATGCACTGCCTCAACAATGAACAGCTTTCTTATTCGATTCTCTGTGATTGCACTACCAATGACTTTGGGGGCTCGTGTTGGGACTCGAAGTTGTCAGTGGGTGCCTAAATCATTTGCAAAGTGAAAACTGAGGAGACTCCCCCATCATACTACTGTGTAACTATTCCAGGTGCTTCAGAGGTCCCGCTGTATTGGGTCACTGTCTTCTGATTCAAAATGCAAATCTGCTCTGCAGCTGCCAGTGTTTATGGCCCTCAGCCCACTGTCCAGTTGTCAATGTTTTAAATTAAAAACTTTCTGAATTTTAATTCATGACCTCACATTGCAAGGTGATTCTATAGGTGGTGAGTCAAACTAAAGCCACAATGTAACCCTTTCTGTAGACATTTTCCCATAAAGAAACTACAAAAGAAACTTCAGAAAATGTTGTCACCACAGAACAACATGCTACTAAATAAACAATGAACCACTGAACAAACGAAAAGAGAAGTAAGGAGTGTCTTGAGGCAAAGGGAAATGGAAATTACCATATCCAACATAGCGGAAATGCCATGGATTACATGGAAAGCCTTGGCAGGGTAGCACTTGCAGTGCTTGATTGTGGGGAATACTGAAATGGCTTGTGTCTGTAAAAAGAATATCACAATAAGTAATGCTAATGGAAAAATGAGTGACATTACATGGTTATAGCACTGACAATTAAAATCTTCCTTTTTTAAATTAATATTTTCATTGAATTTTTTTGTGATTTTGTTTTTACTACAGTATAATTTGATGCTATTTAGATCCTCTCCCGTACCCCATTTCCCCATCTCACCTAATTGCACCCTGCCCAATGTACTCATATATATATATATATATATCTCCTAGTCAAGTTTGTGACTCCAAATGTCCTCCAGTGTGAATCCATCTACTGATGCTTGTTCAACCTACCAAGATTCTCACCCTTAGGTAAGACTGACTCTCCACTTCCCAGCAGTCATTGGTTGTCAAAAGTTCCTGAGGCTAGATTGGGGTTTCTTACCCACTTCCAAAAGTCTATGCTGGGATTGTGCCTGGTTTGAACTTGCATGGACTTATGCATGCTGTCACCAGTGCATTAGTTCATATGGGTTACTGATCAGCTTTCTGAAAACTCTGCTTCCCTATGGTCATCCAACCCCTCTGCTCTTACAATCTTTCCATTCCCTCTACTGCAAAGATCCATGAACCTTGGGAAGCAGAAGTTTGATATATGTGTCCTATTCATGGATAAGAACTCTGCAGCCCCTTGTTCTATACACACTGGCGTGTTGTGGCTTTCTGTGTTAATCACCATCTGGTCCAAAAGCAAACCTCCCTGGTGAGAGTTGAGAGATGCATTCATTTATGGATGTGAAAATAAGTCATTATGAGTCAGTTTAACATGGTAACTATTTAGTAGAAAACTAATAGTAGGCTCTCCCCTATGCCCCGTGACCTGTCTAGCCTCAGGTTCCTAACCCTTCAGTGTCAGGTATGTCATTCACTTTCTGCTTTCCATATCTCAGATCCACATCTCCCAAATTCACAGAAATGAAATCTTCACATAATACTCTGGCTTCGTCTAGCAATGGCTGACTTGTTGTTTCTTGAGGCCCCATCACCACTTACCTAGAAGTAGATTATTATCCAAACCAGGGGAATATAGAAATTATTTTATTACAAAGACCTTGCTCAAGAAAAATATTTGTCTTTTATCATGGGACTGGAGAGATGGCTCAGACTTTAAGAGCACTGGCTATTCTTCTAGAGGACTTGGGTTCAATTCCCAGCACCTACATGGTGGCTACCATTCATATCTCCAATTCCAGGGGATTGGATGCCCTCTTCTGACCTCTGCAAGCTTTGTACAATAAGGGTGAACTTATATGGCAGTAAATAAATTCATATGCATAAAATGAAAATAATAACAAAAAAGAAAGTTTTAACTCACTATCAGAAATTCAATAAAGTACAGAGTAAGAACACTACTGCAAACAATTATGTAGTTAACATGAGTCAGTTAATAAAGCACTCCTTTCAATGCAGCTATTCCTGTGAAGGCCCAATTCTTTTTATAGACAGTCAAACATACACATGCAGCTTTTAAACTTGATATTGTAAGAAAGAATTTGCAACATCACACAGAAGTGGGATTAGTCTAACCCTCCCTTAAAACTATGTGTCCTTGTTCAGTCACTTAATTTATTTGATCCTTGGTTTTCCTAGTTGTGTAATGGGATGGTAACATCTGCTTTCCAGGGTAACTGTGAGACTTGCATCAATATAGAATGCACATAGTCACATATGTGTTTATAAATATGCATGCAATATGTGTAAGTGTACGAAGGTGTGCGTGTATATGGGGGTGTGCCGTAGCTTCGGTGCATAGGGGTTATTACTATTAGTAATAGACCTTCACAGGCGTCCTGATAATACGCTGCGTTCAACACATGACGGCCTTACTTGTTCTGGTTATGTAAATTTAAACAGTTTCTTTGACCGAAGCTTGACGTGAATAGTGATTACAAGTTTGAAGAACAATGGTTTGTAAGCAAATGAGTATTTTAAATGAAAATATAGAAAATTTAATAAACTATGAGACATTGTATATGCACTGCAAAATGGAAACATTTGCTGAACCATACCCATAAGAATTTCCAATTAGATTGTATGGTGTTTATTTGTTAAAATATTAGAGAAGTGTTTCATTAAAATGATTAAAATTCTGAATATTAACTAATTAACCAAAATAGTCACTTTCAATTCATCCTACATAGTATTTTGATGAATTATTACTATATTTATGACAATATATTTTTTAGTGGCACAATTTTGAAAACCTCATGATTTCATTGGATTAGCTCCTTATATAATGAGTCTCAGAGTATACCAGCACTTGAAATTTGTAAAAACACAAAAATTAAGAAATTTAGAGACATAATTATAAACTTTCCAGAATTCTTAAGAGCTGCATATGTTTGTCAACTTCCTTTGGGATTAGCTTCTACTAAACATATCACAAGCTAAAAGCGTGTTTAATACACAGTACAATATTCCAAATTTTACAGCTTTGTGGAGAACACTGCTGGATGCCAGGCATTCAATCAGCTGATCCCGTGGTTGACCAGGAGTGGCCACCATTGCCATGGTTCATGTCACCAAAGGTTATTTTATGGCATGCAGCTAGCCTGAGAGTAAATTGAATTTCAAAATGTAGAGTATTCTTTCTACTAAATGTGGATTACTGTGGGCTGGAGAGATAGCTCAGCAGGAGGAGCACTGTCTGCTCTTACAGATGATCTGGGTCTGGTTCCCAGCATCCGTGTGCACTCAAGTTGGTGCACTTACATATATGCAGGCAAGACACTCATACATAAAATAAAATAAATAAATGAAAGCTAGTTATAAGAAGTGTGTATTACTTAACACCATTGTAAAGTTGAAAATCCTAAAGCAACCAATCTTAAGTCAATCTGTATTACTTTAACTCCTCAAACAGTGTCAGTAAGAACAAAAGCAAGCTCAAATGCTTGATTTTAAAATTTTAAAAAGCTAGATTTTAAAAGAGCTGATGGAAAGATGTACTTGGTTAATGAAACTTTAATCCTTTATATTTGCACGTGGTTTCTTGCCCCCACTTGAAAATATACACATGGGAATTTTTATTGTATTTATTTTTTGATTTATTAAATTATTGCAGCAGTGAATACATACTCTCAATTTATGATTTAGTGTTCATCACTGAATCTCCTTGAATTTGATACTGGAGCTATTTCTTATGTCTTTTACTTTTGATTTTCTAACAGTAAAATTAGCATAATAATAAAAGCCATATAAACAGGATAAATTAATATTAATATTAATATTGGAGTGATGACTCAGACATTAAGAACACTAGCTGCTCTTGCAGAGGACTCAGGTTTGACTCCCAGCACCCACATGGGGGCTAAAAACTGTTTGTAACTCCAGTTCCAAGGGATCTGATATCCTCTTCTGACTTCGGTGGGCACTGCATGAGATGAGTGCACCTACCTACATGCAGGCAATACACTCACACATGTAAAGTAAAAATAATAAAAATATATTTTAAAAAAGAATAAACTGATAATGTATATATAAAGCAGCATTTAAAAACTGTAATTGATATATTGATCTCCATGTCTGTTTATGTGCCAGTACCATGCTGTTTTTATGACTATAGCTCTGTAATATAGTTTGAGATCTGGTGTAGTAAACCCACTGACTTTGCTCTTTGTGCCCAGGATTTCTTTGGCTATCCAGGGTCTTTTGAAATTCCATATAAATTATAGTTTTTTCTTCTGTTTCTGTGAGGAATGCCATGAGGATTTTGATTGGTATTACACTGAATCCTTTTTGAACCTATAAACTCCTTTTGGTAGGATAGTCATTTTCACAATATTTATTCTACCAATCCATGAACATGGGAGGTCTTTCCATCTACTTCTGTTTTCCTCAATCTCTTTTTTTTTCAATGATTTAAAGTTTTCATTGAAGAGGTCTTTAATGTTTTGTGGTTAGGTTAGATATCTTTTTCTGAGGCTCTTTTCAAAAGGCTAAGATCAAGAGAAAAAAATGACAGCAAATGCTGGCATGGAAGATGTGAAAGGGAAACCCTCATCCACTGCTGGTGGGATTGCAAAATGGTGCAACTACTGTAGAAATCAGAATGGATAACGCTTAAAAAACTAAACATAAATCTACCATATGATCTGGTTATATCATTCCTTGGCATAACCCTAAGGGACTCACCCTCCTGCAAAGATACTTGTGCATTTGCTGCTGTTCCTTTCACAATATCTAAGAAATGGAAACTGTCTAAATGTCTCTCATCTGAGTAATTGATAATAAAATGTGGTACATTTACACAAAAGAGTTCTACTCAGGAGTAAAGAAAAATGAAATCATGAAGTTTGCAGGTAATGGTTGGAACTGGAAACTGTTATGCTGAGTGAAGTAAGCACATGCAGAAAAATGAAAGCAGCACACTTTCTCATTTGTGGATCGTAGCTCTAAATCTTTAGATGCGAGTACATATAACCTGATGTAACTTCAGGAGCCAGGAAATTGGAAAGGAACCATAGAGGTAAAAGAGATGAAGGAACTTGAGATGAGGGATAGTAGGAGACAGATGATTCAAGGGGAAAATGCAGAAAATGAGGATACTTTAACTGGGGAGGCAATGGAAGGTTATACATGGGGGAGAAAGAAGAAAGGTAAACCACACTTCACTGGTGTGAAAAACCTGAGGTGAAAGTACTAGTTCCAAAAGCTTATTGACACACACACAAAAAAAACATACAATATATGCCAGTGCATGTATATAGCAGAGGGCTGTATAACAAAAAGCTCAGTGCCAGGCTGAGGAAACCTCCCTTTGAGTTGGTGGTCATGGCAGTCCAAGAGACTCCCAAAATAGCATAAGCTATTGCCACAGCCCTTGATTACCTCCCAGAACTTGAAGGTAAGGCCCTATTGCTGAATATAGGCTACACTTTGGACACAGAGCTTAGAGTAATTGAGCTGAACCTGACCTGGAAGCCTCCTCCCTGAAGACTAGCTCTCATTCAATCAGAGGACACTATGGGAACTGCTAAGGAAGAAAATCAATAAGTGGTCCCACTCATTTGGGAAAAACCTAATAAACAGTGATGACTGGCCCAGCAAATTTTCTCTATTTGTGCAGCAGTGGCAATTTTATCTTGTGGGTGATCAACAGCTGTTTAATTGGAATTAAGGCCTGCTCAGTGAGAGGCAAGCCACTTGTGATTCTGTAAACATAGCCAAATGTACATGGGCGGAGACATCATAGATATTAGAGGAAAACCTATTACAACAACCTAATTTCTTACTGCACTCTAATTATGTATCCTTATATTTCAGATAAGTATACCTCTTACCACTAATCAAAAAGCTTCCTTTTGTGACAGCTGAAGAGGACTACAGAGTTCTAGAACTGATAAAATGCAAAGAGTAAGTGCATATAAGGTACCCATTCAAAAGTGACAGATCCACAGTGCAGTATTTATGCCTAAGGCTCAGGGAACATAGCAGAACAAGGTGCAGAAAGAATATCAGTGCATCTCTCAACTTTCATCAGCGAAGCTTTCTCATGCAACAGAGGGTGATGAACCCAGAAAGTTACAGCTGGTACATAGAATAACAGACTGCAAAGTGCTTGTCCCTGGATAGTACATCTATATCAAACCTCTGCCACCCAAGATCAGAGACTATTGTGGAAGAGGAAGCAGAATGACTGTAAGAGTCTGGGGTGGTGGATGATCACAAAGAAACAGAGTTTTACAGACCTCTGGAAACTTGCTTATGTGAACCTACAACAATAGCAACAGCATGTAAGACCCATGCAAACTCAAACCAACAAAAACAGAACAAAGACCTGAAGAAATGGGCAAGAAGTGCCAACCTTAGTTGAGGAACTGCTGGAAATAAATGACTAGTGATAGAAGGCATGTTGATTTTCTCTAACAGAGTGACTCTAAATAGGTTGAGTTGGAAAGACTCACACTGAGTTACTTTTGGGGACACAAACATGACTCAATAAGCCTTAACATATATGGCAGAATGCATGAGATCTGGTAGTAGGGCTATGGGAGGGTTGTAAATAGGGGTAGTGATCTATATATGTTCAAAATGTATTTTGGGCCAGACTTCAGTTCACAACAATAAAATTTTATGCCTTGTAATCATTTGTAACTCCAGCTCTCGGGGATCAAATGCCTTTTTCTGGCCTCTGTGGTCATCTACACACATGACGTACACTCACAAGTATACGTACACACATACATATAAATTTTAAATTTTTTTATTTTTAATTGAGCTTTTGTACATTTCATACAACAGCTCTTAATCAAGTTTAGACATCCTCCCTAGTCCATGCCTCCACACTCCCTCTGCCACCCCCACTGGACCTCATGCATTCTGTCATATGTGATAAGTCCTATCCTGTCAAGCATTTAAGTTTAACATTGTTTAACAAAACTATAATTGATATACTAATGGAAATTATGATTACTATTTTCTCACAGTGCCAGAGTTTAGTTAATTCCATTTTTACGAGTTCAAATGGTCTTGAAATAGATGACTTTACAGATTCTACTCCATAGTTTACCTTACTTTGGCAATGACTGGGAAAGTTTGTATGCTACATAGTTTGTAGATGAATATTTCTGAAAAGAATCTTGGTTTTATTTTTCTGTGAGGTAAATCATGTAAGACTTCACCACTGAGGAATGTATTAACTGTGATTCAAGAACTCAAATTCATTTCCAAATTAAGATGGATTACACTGACCACATTGACCAAGATTATTCTTTACATTATCTACCAGCAGATTGAGGCTGGATAGTGTTAAGTTACCACAGACACAGCAAACAGGTTACTGTAACCTGCTGTTTCCAACTTCTGGAATGTTCCTAGTCCTCTCTTCCTGTTGATTGCTAACACAAACACCAGAGTCCGCCACAGCTGTTCTTTGTTCTATCCCTGTTTCTCTTCTTCGCAAATGACTGATATTTTCTACATACTTATTGGTTTGATGCTGACAACTTCTAGGCCAGGAAGAAAAGAGCAGGAAAGAGGAAGCAAGGAAGAAAGAAAGAAAGAAAGAAAGAAAGAAAGAAAGAAAGAAAGAAAGAAAGAAAGAAAGAGAGAAAGAAATCTACCCAGTCATGACAAGGAACAGACCTAGAAGTGCATAAAGTTAAGGAAAATATAGTTCTAGGGAGGGGAGCTTTGATGGTTGAGATGAACTTAGTCTCCTCTTCAGTTCACATGGCAGATATGGTAGAAAAGCAATGGCTTTTTCTGGTTATTTTCTTGACTTTCTTCCAAGTCCAAATAAGCAAAGCTGGAAAACTTTGTATATTTGGAATCAGTAATTACTTCCAAAAATTTCTCTACAGAATTGGAAATTATGCCCAGAGTCCTATTTTCTTTAACTTCTTGAATAAGAATTTGCCACGAGGGATTTGATCAGGCCCAGCTCTGGTGCCTCCAGCCTGCCTGAGTTTCCTGGTCCTCTGGGTGGTGCTGGAAATGTCAACTGGAAGAAGCACTGCCAAGCTAGAAAATCACTGCTCATAGTTCCACATGCAGCTAGGGACAGGTGTTCTCGTCTGTCTGCTGGCAAGCTCTTAACCATAACAAGTTTCTGTAAAAATGAAAAAAAAAAAAAAAAAAGAAGAAACAAGAAAGGAAAGAAAGAAAGAGATAGAGAAAGAAAGAAGAAATTCAGTAAAGTTTCTTTTGAAATGAAAAATTTAAATTTGTAGTACATTTCAAATCAAGCGAATTTAACAGTGGATCTACTGGTTTTCTTCTTACTGCACTGGTCACCCACCCTCTTAGCAGTTTTATCCTTCAAAGGCTAATAAAACTGAGCCACAGGCACAGGGCAGATTCTATTTCCTACTTGCACTTCCTTAATGATGCCATGCACATAAGTTCAGTACATCAACAATACTGCAGACATGAGCTTTAACCAGCCGCCAACCTGACATTCTACTTTGCTAGCCAGTCATGTCAAATTCTTCATTTCTGAAACCAGATTTCCATTCTACCATCAAGTTTTCATCTTCTCTGTTCAAGATTCCAGTTTTGACGACAATAGTGGCATTTGAGGCTCAACTTTGATGGCCGTCTTTTACTAGTCATTTGCCAGTCCATTAAGGAGGCATCTTGCTTCCTCTACCTTTCAAAATATTAGTCACATAATCATTTATCGGTACTTTTTCTGCTGTCGCTCTTGCCTGAACCAGTTTCATTTTATGTGGCCATCACTTAAATCATCAGCAAAAGGCATCCAGAGCAATCTTTTAAGCAAATACGCAAATCATATCATGTCACCTTATTTAAAAACAGTAAGGGTTCTTCAGGTCTCCACTCTGATTGGACCCTGAGCTGCATCATGGCCTCCCTAACCTCATCTTTTCATCATCTCCCTCCTTGCTGTTCTTCGGTGCACCAGGCACACTGCAGCCATCAGAGCAAGGTGATGCTCATTTTCTCAGTGGAGTTTATCCTGGACCACTTTGTTACTACTTGACACTCTTGGGCTTCCTGGTTTTATTTCCTTTGTGTTAGTTTTCTTTAAATACAGTATTTCACATTCTAACATTTTATATATTTCTTCATTTTAGATATATGTTTTCTGATGCACCAGAATATAAATAGCATATCTTCTTTAATGATGGCTAGAACAGTTCTAGTAGCCAATAGAAATTCAATAAAGACTGATGTAATAAATGGTATTTGCTCACTGAAAGCAGGAGCAAGTCAAGTTTTCTCAGTACTCCCACTACTGGTTAGCTGACTGAATCCAAAATCAACACAAGGAATTGAGAAAAGAAACAAGCTATAAATAGAAAAGGAGAATCAGACAATAAGATTTACTACTGGTGAAATAAGAAAATCCCTCTGAAAGAAAGGAAAAATCAAACCATGTTTCCTGTTGTGTGTGTGTGTGTGTGTGTGTGTGTGTGTGTGTTCCTCAAACAAGAAAAAAGAAAGGAAAAATCAAACCATGTTTCCTGTTGTGTGTGTGTGTGTGTGTGTGTGTGTGTGTGTGTTCCTCAAACAAGAACTGAGTGTCCTCTAATTTAGTTCATTTTTGACCCTAGCTTGAGGTAATACAAACCCATAAAGATCTAAATTCCACAAACACAAACACTGGTATAAACTGGAGGGCCCTGACCCTAACCACTGGTTCAATTATTTGCTATAGATGCCCACAGAACACAGTAAAATACTCTATCTTAACCCTGTGTGTTCCTCAAACAAGAACTGAGTGTCCTCTAATTTAGTTCATTTTTGACCCTAGCTTGAGGTAATACAAACCCATAAAGATCTAAATTCCACAAACACAAACACTGGTATAAACTGGAGGGCCCTGACCCTAACCACTGGTTCAATTATTTGCTATAGATGCCCACAGAACACAGTAAAATACTCTATCTTAACCCACTGTTTATAACAGGAGTAGAAATGAAAAGCTACATGAAGAAGACTTTTAGCTTCTGTGCCTTCTTGGAGTATCTCCCTTTTATTACCTCTGGACACTTGGCAACAAGGATAAATGTCTTCTGAACTCAACCCTTTTCCTTTATTTTTTAATGGAGGCTTCATTAAAAATGCATGAGTGATTAAATAATTAGCATTACTGATCTATTCAAACATTAGTACTTTCCCTTTCCCTGGAAGTTGGGGGTAATGTTGATTTGTTAGCCCTTTGTTGGTGTGGTTGGTTCCCCTGGCAACCAGCTTCTCTAACCCAGAAGCTTTCAACCACCAGTCATTTCATTATCATGCAAAAATCATTTCTCACTTTGGGAAATACAAAGGTAATTCTTACACAATATCACAGTTCTCTAAATGATCTCTGTGAGCTAACAAGCAATTACTGAAAGGCTAAAGTTAGGCACATTTATATATACATTTTAAAATTATTTTTCTTGGTACCAACAGTAACTATTTTTCAAAATAAAGTCATGAGTCCCATAGACAAATTCAAGCTTTCTTTCTAAAGACTCAAATGATTCTGATGAATTTAAATGACAACGAATGAAGACTAACAAGAGAAAAATAAAGATACACAAGTGTCGAAAGAAGCTTTGCAAAATATTAATATAGCTTGTAAGTAAGATGTTACAAGTTTAAATATTCTCTTCATAGGAAAGAGGGCTAGGCATGGGTTACGGACAATTTTTGAAGTAGTAAATGACTTTATAGAAATGAAGACCCAGAGATCAGAAATTTCTAGAACTCAGCTCCCCTGAGAAATGGTTGTGGTGTTTTACTTTCAGTCTCTTGTTCTATAGTACGAGTTCTCTTCCTGACTTTGGTGAATCTTCAGACTTTTCTTTTTCTTCTAATTTCAGGAAGAGAGAGGATCAAGAAGAAGGGAGAAATCATCTGAGAAAGGAAACAGAAAAGACTTCAGCTCAGTACATTGAAGTACATCATTCTATAAGCCTCAACAGCACAAATGAATCTATTTAAAATAAAGCAATATCTACAGGCCTAAAAGTATAATTAGTATAAAATTTCAAGACTTACACCAAAAATGTATAAAATTGAGTACTATAAATGGATTGAGTAGTATAACAAATTCATGAATAAGAAAATTTATTATTTAATCATATTTTCCCAAAGTTATTTTTTATTGGATTTTAATTCAAAATATAAAATGTTCTCTTATAGAATTTGACAGCTTATTTCAACAAATGGAAAAATATTTAAAAAGTAAAAAGAAAACAGGAAAGTAAAAAGAAAACAGCAATACCATTAATAGGATTATCAGTATAGGAATAAACTACATCCATGATGCATTAAATGTATTAGGAAAAGACATTTTCCCAAGTGACTATTAAATCAATTACATCTATACATTTGGCTACTTACTAAAAAATAACATAGGCCAATACTATATCTCAAACATATCAAATGGAGTCTCTGACAAATCAAGAGTGAGACTATCAAAATATGATGAAAACAAAGAATAATTTACAATTTTACTCTAAGAAAGACATAAAATCCAAAAAGTCTAAGTAATAAATTATCACATTTATTCCTGAGTTACAACCCACAGGATCCATGTAACACATAGGGTCTGGAGAAAAGGCTCAGTAGTTAAGAGCACTTGTTATTGTAGAGGACCCAAGTTTGATTCCTAGCACCCATGTTGGGCAGCTCACAACCTCTTGTAACTCCGGCTCCAGAGTATCTTGTATCTTTTGCTGGTGCCCATGGCCACCTGCATACATGTGACATTCAAACACACACACACACACACACACACACACACACACACACATAGATATAGATAGATAGATGATAGATAGATAGATAGATAGATAGATAGATAGATAGATAGATGATAGATTAGATAGATAGAATTTTGTTTCTAGTAAATAAATGAGATAGATAAATAGATGATAGATGATAGAGTATAGATAGATGATAGATGGTAGATAGATAATAGATGGGTAGATGGCACATAAATAGATGATAGATAGATAGAAATTTTGTCTCTAGTGCTACAGCAGTAGGGTCTTACCTTCAAGTTCTAGCAAGCAATTATGGGCTATAGTAATCATCTATATTATTTCAGAGTCTCTTGTACTACCCTGACAAAAACCTCAAAGAGAATTTTCCCTTTCCTGGCATTGGGAATTATCGAAATAGCCTTCAGCTATATATACCACTCACTCACATATTTTATGTACAGACTTAGGTGAGCTTATGAAATAATACATTTCCCTGTGGCTTTTTAGACTATTTTAATTCTATTTATCTTTTCTTCTTCCGTCTCCATCTGTATCACTGCTCCCCTTCATTTAAAGGACCCCTCATTTTCCTAATTCTCCCTTGATACACTTGTATCCTACTGCCCCCCTCTTGAGCTCTTTCTTCACCCTGTACCCATGTTCTTTTTCTATGTTTCTGACTTCTGCAGTCACTTCATAATATATACTCACATCTAAGGATTCAGAGCTGGAGCCACAAATGAGAGAGAACATGTAGTGCTTTTTTATCTGATTCTATGTTGCTTCAGTGTAACAATTTCTAGTTTCATCCATTTACCTGCAAATTTCATGATTTCACTTTTCTTTAAAGCTCAGTGCAATTCCATTGTACAAATGTAAAACATTTTCATTATCCATTCATCAGTTGAGGGACATTTAGGTTGTTTTCATTTTGTAACTGTTGTGAAAAGAGCAGCAATAATCATGTATTATTGGAAACTGAGTCCTTTGGGTATAGTTAAGGAGCAGTTTAGCTGGATCATATGTGGTAGATCTACTTTTAGGTTTTTGAGAATTCACCACACTAGTTTTCATCGTGGTTGTATCAGATTGCAATTCCACCAGCAGTAAATGAAGGTTCCCTTTTACCTTATATATGCACCGGCATTTGTTGTCAGATGTTTTGGTCACCCTGACCGAGGTAAGAGTTCATCTTAAAGTAGTTTTAATTTGCATTTCACTAGTTAGTAAGAATGTTGAACATTTTTAAAATATATATTTTTTATTTATTTGTGTGTGAGTGTGTGTGTGTGTGAATGTATTGCCTGCACATATGTAAGTGCTCACATGTTGTTCAATGACCACAGAGGTCAGACAAGGGTATCAGATTCCCCTGGAACTGGAGTTATGGGCTATTCTTATGTGGGTGCTGGGAATCAAAATCGGGTCCTCTGGAAGACTGTGCTCTTAAAAGCTGAGATATCTCTCCACTCCTGAATGTTGAACATTTTAAAATATATTTCTAAGTCATTTTTATTTCTTCTTTTGAGAACTTTCATTTATAGTTCTGTACCCTACTTTTAAATTGGGTTATTTGTGATCTTGATTCTGTTTTTTCCTAGTTCTTTTCAATATTCTGGAAATTAATCCTCTGTGAGATTTATAGCTGGCAAAGGTTCCCTCCCACTCTGTGAGCTTCCTCTTCATTCAGTTGATTGTGATTATTTCCTTTACTGTACAGAGTTTTTTAGTTTAGTGAGGTCCCATTTGTCAATTGCTGGCCTTAATTCCTGAGTGAACGGAGTCTGGCTAAGAACCTCCTTACCTTCACCTATATCTCAGGGCACATGCTTTTGATATAGGTCTTGGAGAAACTGAATTGGAACTGACCTGAAAGCTTCCTCCCTGAAGACTAAGGTGCTTTGTAAACTGCCAAGGGAGAGAACTAATCTGACTGTAAGGTTCACAAACCACAACAATGATTGGTCCAGCAAATTATCTCTCTTGGTACAGTGTTGAGAGTAGTCAACAGCTGTCTAATTGGGCTTAAGGCCCACTCAATCTGAGGGAATCCATGTGTGGTACTGTAAACATAGCCAAGAACACATGGTTGAAAGGGTCCTAGGCCCTAGAAGAGAACCTACTACTGCCACATTCCTAAACCAATGTAATTTCTTACTATATTCTAAATATCCTTATATTTATAGACAAGTATAGCTCTCACAACTTACCAAAGAAACTTTTTTTCACAGATAGATACTATTACAAAGTTTAATAACTGATCAAAATGCAGGGACTGTGTGGTGCCTAGGCTGCAACGATACAGCTACAATGTATCCTCTACACCTAATACTCTAGAAACATCTTTGAAGAGAGGGACTGAAAGTTTTAAAAGCCTGAGGCCCAGCATATCTGCTCCTGGCTAGTGTATTCAGGAAATGCCAAGGACGCCACGGTCACGAAGTCTCAACAATATGGGGTATCGATGATACCTAAAGACGAGGACAACAAATTGAGGGGAAGTTGAGTTCCTATAAATTAATACAGAAAATAAACTAGACAAGCCTCTCATATGGAAAAATATTTGAAAATACAGTTCATAGAAAAAGAAAAAAAATCATGAAATGACACTTATTATGACTGATAATCTGGGAAATACTAGCTCACTGAGTTACAGCACATTTTATATATTTAACAATTAGTAATTTAAAAATGCTCCCAAGATTGAGAATTACAAAAAATGTTAAGAAAGAAATATACAGTCCACTATAATCAGGAAAGCCTTTTTCAAACCATTTACTTAACAGCTCCTTTCCACTTGCCCTTGAATACTGTTATTCATAAACCACCAAACCTCAATCTCACATTTTCATTTCTTTCTAAATGAGGTAAGAAAGTGATAATGTTAAAGTAGCAAAAAGCCTCATAAATTTAACTGGTCAAGACTAAAATCCTGAGTCTATCTGTTTGAGGACCCTCCTTTCTAGTCTCACTGGTCAATCATCTGGTGATAGAATCGACCCTAGGAAGGCAGGCTCATCTTAAATTATGCTAAATAGATAGGCAGAATATCTGGTTATTAAAGAGGTAGTGAACTTTTCCTGCCTGGAACCTCTCCTGCTAGTGCAGGACTCTGCAGATCTTATGGACCAGCCATAGTCATGTAGGTCTCTGTAAGTCTGTATGCTTTTTTGAATTCTTCGGAAAAGCTTGATCTTTCCTTTTCTTTTCCATATCCCTTTATTAAACAAGCTTTTTAAAAGGTTTTGGGCTGCCCTTGGCATCTTGCATTTATTTACTTATTATCTAAGTCTTCCTTCTCCCAGCCATGTGGCTGCCGGTCAACCACGCGTCTGACCTTCATGCAGGCTCTAAACCTGCATGGCTTCATGATTTTCGTTTCTTCTCCCCTCCATTCTCCTCCTCTAGGCAGCTGCCAAGATTACCAGCTTGCCTGCCCTGAGGAATTTTTCTTTAAAATTCCAATAAAATTGCAAAAGCTTCCATTTGGGTCCATTCTCAAATTCTTTTTTTTTTTAAGCTCAGCTCGTACATTTATTGAAGAAATGAAATGAAAGAATATTTCATTGTTATTTGAAAAGGGCAAGTTCTTTGAAATGAAAATTTCAAAAACATATATGGGTAGTTTTGCTGACTGTATCATTCTAGATTTTTCTCTTTTTTTTTTACTTTACAGCACAACTTTTATGAATGAGACTAAGAACCCTCTAGGGAACCCTCTTTCTCCTGGTTTTAATAATGTCATATGTCAGGCTCATTTTTGTTTCTTTTTTAGAGATAACACTCTATCTTCTTGATTTCAGTTTTACCAGTTCAACCCATATTCACCAAGTAGCTGGACCTCAAATTACAGGTTCTATAGCAAAGCAACAACAACAAAAGTAATCACCACCACTGAATGGGATGATACATGCCTTTAATCCCATCACTTGGGTGGTCTGTAGGTTGATTTCTGACAGTTCAAGTCCAGCTTGGTCTACATAGCAATTTCTGGGATAGCCAGGTCTGCATAGTGGGATCCTGTCTCAACAGATAAATAATAAGATAAATAAATAACCGCTACTTATAACAAAGGCAATAATACCAACAACAAAAATGGTAGTTGGTTAGCTTTCATAGTGCTGGAAGGTTAGACACATTACTGGGGAAGTAATTTAGTGTTGCCCAGCTGTGAATGCTGTGAACTATAACAGCAAGCATCCTGAAAGATATCCCCACTACTGCAACAGTGACATGAATGTCGTGGGACTGAGCAACCACTTTCTGAGAAGACTTAAAGCCATTTCTTCAAGACAGAACTCATGTCCAGTGCCTTTAACCAGGCCAAGAGCCTGTGGCTGGAGAGGCCATTAGCCCTATGGGAGAAGTTAACACTATTATTCTGATGAATAGAATGCTCAGTCACAAATGGGTCATCTATGTCACATACCCTCCTCCCAAATCTCAGAGATCATCAAAGAAGAGGAAGCAGAAAGATTATAAGAGCCAGAGGCATTGGATGACCACACAAAACAGTGTTGTCAAGACATGACAGGGCAGTCACACTTAGGAACTCACAGAAGCTGTGACTGCGTGCACAATTCCTCCACAAGATCAATCCAGCCAAATATCACCATGAATGGAGGGAGCACAAAATCCCATCCTTAACTAGAATCTATTGATAAGTGATGACTTCTGGAAAAGGGAGAGTCCTTTCCTTCTTTCAGGGATGTGGCACCTGAGCAGCTCTGCATGCTCCAGCAGATGGTCCTATACCCATGCATGCATGAACAGCACCAAGTGAATTCGCAATGGATTTGAAAAAAGAGCACATGAACATGGAAGGGAATAGTGGTAGGAAGACAGAAGAAGAATTGGAGAGAAGGAAATGGTGGAGAAGAAAGAAGAAGGAAGGAAGGAAGGAATGAGAGAGGCAGGGATTAGGGAGGGAGGGAGGAAAGAAGGGAGGAGGGAGGGAGGGAGGCAGGGATTGTGTTTAGTTGTGTTCATTGATAGAATGCACAATCTGATGAATGAAGAGGATCCTCCCATAGGTGTCTCTTATTCCAGATAGATTGTTAAGTGCTTCAGTAAAGGCTCACATCAAGTGCTATGGGGCCATGGGGAGGAAGAGATTAATCACTAACATTACCACATCTTTAAAATCAATTTATCAGCATCCTAGCTTTGCAATTAAGGGAAACTTACCAAGGCACTTAGAACTAAATTATCTGTGTATATTTTTTTCTTTAACCCTATCCTCTCCTCCCATTTCCCCTAATTTGTCACATATCATATTTTTTCTTTCTGTTTATTGGTCAAATCATGGTTGATAATGGGAAACTAACTAAATAAAATATCACTCCCATATGTGACTTCCTTCTTGCTGTTTGCAATCTTAGAAATACTATATAATAAAGATCATTCATTTGGATAGCTTGGCAAAATTGTTTGGAGGGTAAAAATTGCACATACTATACATGTAAAATTCGTATGGAAGATAGTGTTCTCTAAATTATTTCAAGTTTTCTATTTGATCAAGTTACATAATTTATCAAAGGTTACCACAGAGCATCTAAGAAATAAATTGAGTATAAGATATTCATTTTTTCTTATCAAATGTTAAATGACATTTCTTCTAAAATTTTAGTTACTAATTTTTCATCTTATATTTCTTAACCACATACAAAGTTCACAGCATTCTTCTGGGTGCTGAGAATATAGAAGTGTACAAACTGAACATAGTCTCTTATCTCAACTTTTTTCACAGTATGGAAACCAACAACACATAAACATAAAAGAGAGCATTGTTAGGGAGATAGCTCAGTCAGTAAAATGCTTTGCAAGAGGTCCTGAGGTCAATCCTATGGTAGTTTGAATGAAAATGTTCCTCATAGACTTCAAGTATTTGGACACCTGGTTCCCAGTTTGTGCATTGTTTGGGGAGAGTCATGGAACCTTTAGGAGGTGTGGCCATACTGGAGGAAGCACATTACTGGGGTTAGATTTTGAGAGTTCATGAGCCTTGCAGAATTCCCAGTCTCTCTCTGCTTCCTGTGTCTGCTTGTAGATGTGATCACTTGGCTTTCTGCTCTGGCCATCTTTGGGGCCATTATGGAGACTTAGCCCTGGAACAGTAAGCTCAAATAAACTTTTCCTTCTTTTGTCAGTTTTTTTTTTTTTTAATCACAGCAGTAGAAGGTAAATAATACAAATCCCAAGAACCCCATGCAAAGAAGCTACACATGGTGGCATGTACTTGCAATCCCATCACTGGTAGGGACAGATGGATCCTTGGGGGTTCCCTAATCAGCCAGGTTAGACTTCTTGGTAAGTTCTAGGCAAGTACACACTAAATTCAGTGTGGTATCGGATCGCAGGCATTAAAAGGTACAGGACAAGGATAGATGTAGGAGATTCGAATTGCAGGCAAAAAGACTGTCCTGAAATGTATTACTGATAAGAAAGGGATGAATTTGTGAAATTCAGGAAAATAGAAAGGTGCATGCCATATATGATACAGGGAAACATCATTCCAAGCACAAGAAATAACAGTTGCAAAGACCCAGAGGAAAAATTATCTGTTACAGAATGATCCAGAGACTCTTGTAAGTAGAGTTAGCAAGCAATTGTCTCCATTTGCTGAGGATTAAGTATATTCTCAAGACACTAGACTTCACTGCTAATACTGGGAAAATCCCAGAAAAACAAAAAAAAAAAACAAAAAAAAAAACAGGCATGAATTGATCATCCAGCTAAGAAAGCCATTTTGAACACTAGATGGAAAATTTGGCGAATTACTTAGAAATTGATTCAAAGAGGTAGGCAGAGGTCAACCATGTAAAGCTTTTATAGTGTAGTAAATTTCTCTTTGTAGTATGGTAGTTTTTTCAGAGGGATATTATCAGGAGATACTTGTAATCCGAGTAATTTAACCGCTGTAATTCTTGTTTGTTGTGTGAAAAAAAAAAAAAACAAACATTTTATCAAGAAGACTAACTGCTTCTTCTGAAAGAGGGCCAACAGGATTGAACAGCAATCATATGAGTCAAAAACATTTATAAAGATCAGAGTCAGAAACTGTTCATCAAGAGACTAACTAGGCTGGGTATGGTGGTGTACACTTTTAATCCTAAAACTCAGGAAGTCGAAGTAGGCAGTGAGTATGAGGTCAGCCTGATCTGGATAGCAAGTTCCAGGCCAGTCAGGGTTATGTGGTGAGAGCCTGTTACAAACAAACAAACAAACAATAATAATAACAAATAGACTAACCTACACGCTGCTTCCTTTTCTTGTAGACAAAGTCTCACTATGTAGACCATGCTGGCCTTAAACTCAAAGATAGATGCCTGCCTCTGTCTACCAAGGGCCTGACTGCATTACTTACTTATCTGTTGCTGTGATAAAAGACCATGACCAAGGCACTTTATAGAAGGAAGAATTTATTTGGCTTACAATTCTACAGGAATTAGACTACGGAGTCCAAAATGGTGGAGGAGGCATGGCAGAAGGAGGTGATTGGAGCTGAAGGTTGAGAAGTCATATCTTCAAGCAGGAACAGGAAGTAGAACATGACTGGAAATGTGGAAAAGCTTAAGAACTGTCAAAGCCTGTGCTCCAGGACCTGCAACAAGACCACACTTCTGAACTCTCCCAAAACAGTTTCACCAACTAGGAATAAATGTATACATACTAGGTGGACATTCTCTTTCAAACCACCACCCTGGCTGACCCTCATCATTCTTTTAAGAATGTATTTAGTAATAGTTTTTATAAGAACCTTTGGATTTTGTTTATTATTAGAAGGAGACATACCTCCCATACAGAAAAATGTTGATGTAAACTATGTGTAATTTAGTGTAGGTAGAATGTGCAGCCCTGGCCACAACCCATTAGTCACTTCTCCTCTTGGTCATTCTGCACGGAATATATGCCTGTCATCAGTGATGTGTCCTTCAGCTCCTGGCCCTTCATTCAGCTGAAGGCTGCTCTTGAGGCACTTTCACTGGGAATGCCTATAATACATACAGCCATAATGCTTAATGTATTAATATATATATATGAGTGCGTATATATAAGTGCATATATATATGAGTGTATATATATATATATATATTTGTATGTTAGAGTGTTTTCCCTGAAAAGTCTCAAAACAATTTGTCTAAACTATGAAAATGTTCTTACTTTTTGACAAAGATGAAGATGTACCCGTACATAGCTAGGAAAGATTCCCATTCCAGGGCCAAAATATAACAGCAAACTACCTAAAATCTATCTCTCTTTGGCCTGGTTCTTTTCTCTGTTGGGTTTCATCTAGTGTCAAGGAAACATTAAGCCAAGAAAGAATAAAAAATTAACCCAACTGAGTAATAAAAAAGGAGGTAGAGATGACGAATCGAAGAGGTAGAAGACGGCAACAATCAAAGGGAGATGAAGCAAACCGAAAAGAGTCATCCCATTTGTCAGGGAGGCAGCCACAGCTCACTCTATTTTAGAGATCATGAAGAGCTGACATTTCTAGTCCTTCTCCCACTGACAGACTCTCAAAAGAAGGATAAGGTGTGATCCAAAAATGGAAAAGGTAAAAATAGAAAGAAAGAAAAGCACAAGTTATAAGCACACGCTCCCCTGAGCTTGAGTTTAGGTCCCATATGAACCCATCATAGGACATTTCTGAATAGAACATAAAATGCTTTTTCCTCAGAAACTGAAGTTGTAAGATAAATAAGAAAAAATAAAAATGATAGTAATTAAAAAATTTGCTAGAAGGATTTTTACGATAACTTCATACTATAAATTTGCTTCTATGTTTTTATTATAATAAATTAAGTTGAATAGAAATCAGCATACAAAGAGAAGCATTATAAATTTAATCAAATTTATTGCTTACTATATCTAGTGTCCTCATCAGAGGCAATAGTCTGTTTAGGAAATTGTAAGCCTTAACAATATTTATCATCAAAATCTTGCACTAAGAGGGGCTGGAGAGATGGCTTAGTGGTTAAGAGCACTGGTTGCTCCTGCAGAGGACCCGGGTTCAGTTTCCAAGTCCCACATGGCAGCTAACAGCTATCTTCAGCTCCAGGGGATCCAACCCCCTCTTCTGACCTCTATGGACATTACACTACAGAGTACACTTACATACATGCAACCAATACACTCATACCCATAAAATAAAAATAGTAAATAAGAAAATAAAAAAATCATATAAAAAATAACATGACTGTTTTCTAAGCCAGTAAAAACAAAAATAAGCACAGACAAACTGAAAATATTATACTCAAAGCAGGTGTGTGCCAACTTTCTAAAAATCAATCAAACATTTTCTTAGGAATAAGCAAGATAAATTTGAGGAGATGTGACCAAGGCAGATGTTCATACAAAAAAACATTACCAGAGGACTGCCCTGTTCTAATTTGCAAATTGGTAATATTCATTTGTTCAGTAGCACAATATTCAATGTGGGATGGGCCTTTAAGAAATTGTTCAAAGAAATGGAGCAATCTTGATGTTTCAGATACTTGGCACTATACGACTTACTGTCTTATTTTGTTCTCATAGAAACAACTGGGCATGGCAGAAATTTTAAATGACTTTTATAACAGAGATCAGTAGCGATCACCCACATCGAGTTCTCAACGCCTTCCTGACATGCAGCAACAGTTCATTTCTGAAGTAACTTGAAATCAGATAGGACTATTAGACAGTGCTAGCCAATGAAGAGCAAATGGAAAGGAAAAGAGCTGTTTCTCAAACAACAGTTTTGAGCTTGCACGATATCTCCACAAATGTTTGTTGTTTGTTTGTTTTTATCCTTCAGAATGACAACAGAGACCGTATTCTATGACAGAGCCATGTGATGGGATGAATCTGCACTCTTAACGGATTGATTGGAAAAGCAGCTCCTTAAGAACTATTCAATCCACACTGGATGTAATAAAGTAAATAAATTTCACATTAAATCAGCAAGACCTCAGCATTATTACTACCAGAGCAAAGCAGAGACTGTCTTAACTAGAATACTTACCAGATCATATAGTGGCAAAGGGTGGAGTTAGACATTGAAACAATATTTTCTTGGTTCCAAAGATTGGCTCTTTTCATCTTTTCAAACTCTGTTAAATAACAAGAGATCAGATTACAGTCCTAATGACTTGGACTCGACACGCTCTACAAACTCAGAGTGAATTCTTACCAACATTGATTCCGGGTAATATATGGTTGCAGGGGAGTGGATGTTGACTTAGTTCTTGAAACTGATAGAAAAGATAGGTATTTGTGAATATAAAGAACCAGGTATTAGGGTAGGTAAGACAGTGTTTTTAACAAGAAGGAATAAAACAGTTTACAAAACTGTGACACACAAAATTAAGATGCAAGAGAAACTATGTTCTTAGAGTGCATAATGTCAGACTGCTGAACTTAAATTTAGGGATGGGAGAAAACATGGAGAAAGAGTTAGACTGAAACTCAAGATGTCTTTGAAGCAAAACTGCTGGTGGCTGCTAGATTCCTGCTGGCTACAAGGGCTTCCTTTCTTAAAAGTGTGGGATATGTCTTGGATAATTTCAAAGATCTCTTTTGGTTCCAGGTTTTCTCAAATTTCATTTGGGTGTTCTATTGGGGGAGTATTAGAATCATAGACATGTGATAATCATCAGCTCTTTTTGTCTATTTTTTGTGTGCTATATACATGTGTACATATTCACATGTGTGCATGTATATGTGTATATGAACATGTGGGCAGGCCAAATATTCAAATCAGCTGTCTTCCTCTTCCTTCTTCACCTTATTATTATTATTATTATTTTTTGAGATAGGTCATTTCACTGAACCCAGAAATCACAGGTTGGTAAGATTAGCCGAGGGATCAGCCTATCTTTCCCAACTTTCCCAGTGTTGGGATTACAGATATATGCCACCTTGTCCAGTTTATATGTGGGTGCTAGGGAACCAAACTCTTGTCCTCATGCTTGATAATAAGAACTTTACGAGCTACCTCCTGATTCCCAGTGTTCAGATTTTTAATGAACTACCTAATACATGAAATGTAAAGGTGAAGGCAAATAAGCACCCTGAGAGGCAGAGAGATAGGAAAAGAAGCCATAAATAATCAAGATGGCAAACCTCTGGTTTCTTCTTTACTCTAGATAAAGGCTTGGCACGTTTCTTTTCCCTCAAGCAGGCAGGGCCATGCTTCTAGCTTACCTTATAGAATATGTCCAAGGTTAGGTTGTCCTGGATATATCTCAGCTTGCATGAAGATGTGAGCCTATTGGCTCCCTCGTTTTTGTTTCCAAATCACTTAAAAAATACAAATACTCCTGGATTGCTTGGATTTAGGTTTCCAAATCCCTTTTTCATTTGTGAGGACTCTCTCTCTTCCTCTCTCTCTTTCTCTCTCTCTCTCTCTTCCTCTGTTTTTCTCTGTTTATAATGCTTTGTTGCCTGATGTAACTGAAATTCTTTCTGCTTTTTGATCTTTTTTTATTTTCTATTGAACAAATGAATGCTTCTTTTTTTCCTCAGTGTATATTTTTGTCCATTTCATACATCTTAATCACATTTAGACCCTTCCCCTATCCACCTCCCACAGCCCCCTCACTAACATTCATACGTTCTGTCTTATAAGGCCTATCAAGTTAAGTTTGTGTACCCAGATGTCCCCCCGTGCTAGTTCATCCACTGGAGTCTAGTCAGCCTATCTAGAAACACTCCCTTAAAGAAGATCAACTCTTTTTCACCCAGCAGTAATCAGCTGTCAATACTTTCTCCACTAAGGTTGGGACTTCTTACCCATTTCCCCAGTTCTATGCTGGGTTTTTTATTGATTTTTTTATGGATCTTGTACATGCTGATATTTAATCACCATTGCTGTAAGTTCATATGAGCAACTTCCCAGGTGCCTGGAAAACTCTGTTTCCTTATGTTCATGCCCCAGCCCTGGCTCTTACAATCTTTCTACTCAGTCTTCCACAGTGGTCCCTGAGCCCTGGGTCAGTGAGTTTTAATACAGGAGTCCTATGCAGGGACACACACTTCTTTATTTTGTGGAGAAAGCAAACCTAACAATAACCCTAGACTTGTGACAGAAGAGAATATGAAAAGATTTCTGTGCTGACCTTACCAGTATGAGTAACACTAGAGGAATGAGTCAGCTACTGCTGTTCAGATAGATGTTACCCTGTGTATAAGGTAATTAAACAATTTCCCTTACTGTTACAGGTAGACACTGCCATCATTGCCCTTTTTGAAGGCTTTTTAAGACAAGATCTCTCTATGCAGTCAGGCTGGCCTGAAACCAAATAACCAAGGACGGCCTTGAACCTGTCATTCTCCTGCCTCACCTTCTCAAGTGCTAGGGTTACAATTGTCTTCTGTGAACAAAGTTTACTATCCCCGATTTCTAAGAATTTCATCACCCAGTCTCCTGCCCACGAGTTCTTATTTCACTTCTCTTCAAAGCCTTTCTCTCTTAGGAAGCCCCTATTCTAAGACAGTGGGAAAGGTAGCATGCACGACTGCATATGAGCACATGTATATACTGACTTCTTATAAATGCTAGCAGTCTGTTGAACACTAAAGATTATATAAATCTTAGCAGCTTTGCTGATGCCTCATACACAAGCAGCTGTTGTTTCTTGGTTGCCTGATTAAATATGCTGTAAAATTTCTCCCAAGAAAAATCTCACCAACTTTGATTCCAGCAAATCCTTCATAACATCCTAGCTAGCAGTGTCGTTTCTAAGCAGTCTGAAGACCCAATAAATGGCAACTATTGCCAAAGGGACTGCTTTTTCTCTTTTGAAGGTGAAAAGTTTATAACTCCAGATCAAGAATACTAGCCCTGGCTCAGCTACTAAACCAGCAGTCACTCAACAGCTTCAAATTAGCTGATTGTATATAACTATGGCTAAGACATACTATGTGGATTGAAATATGTTGCTCATAATATGATTCTCTGTCTGAATATGTTTTCAAATCATGTTTATATCCATATGTTTCTATATCTCACTGGGCAGAACAATGGCAGGCTGAGCATTTATAGACAAAATTAGAAAGAATTTATCATTGAGACCAAGACTATCAATCTGACATTAAATTGACAAAAGCATTCATATCCAAAGGCATTCAGTGGGGGAAAGCAAATCGACATGATGCCAAAAACATTATTTACAAGATTGGTGATTATAGCAGTAAGGGTCTGCTAGGGTCTATGGGAAAGGTTTGGGCACTTCCTGGGTATCTGATATTTAATCTGCATTGGCATCTCAGCTAAAATGTTACTTCATGTGAAGCTTACCTAGCTTGCCTACCTTGGATCATATGCCCCTTGTTTATATATTTATGACCCTCCTGAAGCTACCATTACCATATCTAATTTTCCATTAAATTTTAACTTCATAAAGAAAATGGTGTCTACTTTGATAACTGTATCTTCAACAATCATCATGGTATTTAGCCTCATATATTATTAATTAAGCAAATACATTGCTGGTGCATAGTAAGATGTTTTATACAAATGTTTTATAATCTTAGAAGTACATGCAAGTCACATTACATTTCTTTGGACAGACATCTAGCAAATATGTTGTATTTCTTCCTTTCCACAAGACTTTTAAATAATCTATTCCAAAGCCTTGAATTCTTTCTCCAAAATCTTCTTTAAAAGCAGCTAATCTTCATATACCATCTGGTGAAATAGCACTTTTCAAGAGCCACTCTGACCAACATAACTAATCCAAATCTTTGGTTACATGCTCTGTACATGCACTAACCTCTCAAAACATTTTGACCTTCATAACTTTATAAAGCAATCTATTCATTTTTGTTAATATGAATATGTAGTTTCCCAAGAGTCAAAACATAGAAGAGTTTTCCAAAGCACTGCACATCCGGAGTTAGCACAGCCCCTAAAACCAAAGGAATCTAATCAGGATTTGATGGGTGAATGAAAAACTAATTAAAAAAATTTTTGAGACAAGGCATGTCCTACTATGTAGCCCTGGCTGACCTAGATCTCTGATGAAAACTTCCCTGGCCGCAAACTTACAGAGTTCTGCCTGCCTCTGCCTTCTGATTACTGGGATTAGCACCCCCTAGCCAGCTGTAGCTAAGTTAAATAAATAGTGTATTTAAATAGTAAAAAATGCCGACAATACTTCAATTTTATCCAGAAACTATCATACATTTTGTTGACCAATAATGCCCATAATGAGCTGTAAAAAGAAATTTACTGAATTTTTAAAATTGGAAAGTATGAGCCATTAGGAGTACGTTTTCTTCTTGTTATTGCTTTCTCTAGTTTCCTGGGTCCCTGGAGAACCCAGCAGATGGGCTTTGGTCTTCTGACTTCGTATAACCAAAAAAAGAAACAGAACATCATTCTGTGCAAATACTCATAGCTGGGTCATTTCTCAGAAGAATTTTCTGCTATCTATTATTTCATTTATAAATTGATTCCTTGAGTCTAGCTATTGTCAGGTGACAGACTTAAGGCAAGCATTTTTCATGAGCATACTCCTTCATTCACACATTCACTCATTCTTCATTCTTTAGTTACTGTCGGGTGAGAGTTCAAAGTGGTTGAGCATTCATAGGCACACCCATCAATCACCCACTCTTCATTCTTTTGGAGAAGTTACTAGATTTTAATACTTTGCCCAGTATTGCTCTGATGTGCCTAACTGTGTGTAAAGGCTGAATATCAGTCTAGGTTAATAGCATAGGGAATGCAGTGTCTGCTCCCTCACAGTTCTGTTTCCTTGGAAACGACAGAGTTAAGATAAATGTGGCCTGCTTTGTCTGTCTCATTTGTTCTTTGTGACTACACCTGGATTGGAGCAGTTGGGATTTGACATGAAGACCTCAAACCTACATAAATAAATACAATGGGAAAAAATAGGGCTAGAAAAGGGACATTTTTCTGAGTCAAAATGACCTACACATTTCTAGACATTAAAAAAAAAAATAAGCCAGTTACTGGAGAGATGGAACAGCAGTTAAGAGTATTGGCTGTTCTTACAGAAGATCCAGGTTCAAATCCCAGCACCCACATGGAGGCTAACAACCATCTGTAAGTCCAGTTCCAGGGGATCTGATGCCTTCTTCTGTTTGCCACGGGCACTGCAAAACATGGTTGCATTTACACACATGCAGGTAAAACACTCATACACATAAAAAAAGATAAGCAAATAAATAAGGCAGCCATACTTGTCCTATGAGGCCTAAAAACTTCTGTGGCTTTAGGTAACTGTGATCTTTCCAAAGAGATAAACATGAAAAAAATAAATCTCTTATATTATTAAGCTAAATAATAAAGTCAATTTGAGACCTATGTTGTGAGTCTTCTTGTGCTCTCAAGCCTATAATAACAACTATGGCGGTACACGCAGTATGTAAAAGCTGAATCTCCAAAGCCAGAAACAAACATTATCTGTGGAAACTGCTTTTATACAAAGTCCTGTATATACTTTTGGATTTTGCACACAAAAGTTGAAAAGAGGCAAGCAGATCTCAAATGCTTGATGATTGTGGGTCTTGCCACAACATCTGGATGCAGATCCGTTTGTTCTCTTTTAACAGAAATCAGGACAACAAAGACAAGTGCCCTTAGCCTTGGAGCTCTGAGATCTTAATTGCCAATAGGCTGAGGAATGTATTTACAGGCCCAAAGATATGGCTCTAAATCCTAAGAAGTAAGATATATGACCCTCTATTTAAATATCTAGCAGGTCAGTCCTATATGTGCTCAAGTCAGAGCATAATCTCAGCTCTCAAAATCAGAAGCTTATAGCTCTAGGTACCATGAACCAGAGGCATATTGCTCTAAATATCCAAAGACAAACTTAAAGCCCTAGGTGCTGAGATCAGAGTTTTCAAAAGCAAGGCAGCCCTCAGCAGCTAGTTTTAGAGCTTCAGATATTAGGACCCTGGTCTCTTAACTCTCAGGAATCCTCCAGACCTTTTCCAGAAATCAAGATTTTTGATCCTCTACTCTGCAGAGTAACTGCATAGAAAAGGGACATTACATACTTAAGCTTAGATTACAGCACTGTCACAGCCTTACTTGTGCATGACTTTCAGTTTCGCCAGAAACAAGCCTCTTTTATGAACCAGTCACAAGCTTCTCATTGTACCAATCACATGATTTCTGCTGTGTCCTTGGTTCTGAGTGAAATCACATGCTTTCTGCTCCTTCTCTGGTTCTGAGTGAAAATAGCTGCAGGATTTGAGGTTCAGCTAGAGTTCACTGAAGCTTGTTTGCCCATAGGAGAGTGTTCTGAAGTTGATTCAAGTTGCCTGGGGCAGTCATGACTAGAGCAAGACCTGTCTCAAGAGGAATGAGGTGTCAGCAGGTGCTATGGTTGCACTGAGGCACACAGGTGGAGTCAAGTTTCTTTAGAGTGATCGTGGAGTGCTCAAAAGAACTTGTCTGCCATGATCGCTTTCTGACCAGTTGTCATAAAAGGGAATGCTTGGTTGTTACAATCGCACTCAAGGTGTTTTGGTTTACTTCTCTGCTGCTGTGATAAAACACTCTAACCAAAAGTGATTTGGGATTACTTTGTGCTTATCTTATTCCTTGGATTAAGATAGCACGATGAATTCTGATTGTGAATTTTTCTGCCTACATGCATGTATGTATGTGTGCATATACAATTTTGTTTCTATCTCTTCTAACCAAATGTTAGCAAAAATATGAAATGTATAATTTTCTGTAATTGAAGCTCTGCTCTGTACTATGTTGTGAAATCTAACTCATTCTGAAAAGGAAAAAGAAAGCAATTTGGGGAAAGAAAGTGTTAATTGGCTTCCAGGTCACAGTCCACTACTGAGGAAAGTCAGAGCAGGATCTCAAACAGGAGCTGAAGCAGGAACCACGGAGGAAGGCTGCTAACTAGTTTGCTCCCTGGCTCAGGCTCAGCTTCAGTGGTCCGGCCTGTCCACATCAATTACCAATGTCTTTCACACATGGCCACCGGCCAATCTGATGTGGGAAATTCTTCAACTGAGATTCCCTTATCCTAGTTTACTGTAGGTTGTATCAAGTTGACAATAAAATCCAACCAGGACACAAGAGAAGCAGGCTCATGGGAAGGATCTGTCACTGTCAAGCAAGTGATCATATAACTAGCTTTTCACTGCTTATTTAAAGGAAAGGAGTACATACAAACAGTACACATCATGAAATTAATATTCTTGGGGCTGGAGAGATGGCTCAGTGGTTAAGAGTACTGACTGCTCCTGCAGAAGACCCACCTGGTGGCTAAAACCTGTCCTTAACTCCAGTTCAAGAGAAAATAACGCCCTCTTCTGACCTCTGTGGCATTGAATGACATGGGTGCATTCCCATACATGCAGGCAATACACTCACACACATAAAATGAAAATAAATGAAATATTTAAAAAATTTAATATTCTTAATAGCATGTGATAATGCTTAACTCCTAGTCAAGTGTCTCTAAGAAGAACTGGGTCCCTCTGACTGATCTGACTCATCGCTTTGCATCTTGCTTATTTTTCCTTCATACTTTACTGTATCACAACATGTGATATTCTTAAGAGCTAGCTTATGATGGTCAGCATCAGAATAGGAGACCAACCCAGATTCATCTCTCAATCATGCCACTTCCTGGTTCTAAGGCTTTGACAAGTCATCAAAGAAGAACTTTTATGAAAGTTTCTTCTTTGAAAAATGAGCTCACACTGGAGAAATGATAGAGCAAATTAGCAGTTCAGAGTCCAATGTTGAAGTACCATTAACAAAGAGAAAACTGTGTGTCCATGGCCAAGTTACCCACTCTCAATGCAGTCCAAAGGACAAGAGAGGACAACAGAGGTGAATACAACCAAAATATATTTTGTACATGTATGAAACTATCATGATGAAACCCAATAACATGTATAATATCTATATGGAAATAAAACATTCAAAAACAGACAATAATGACAAAAAATACACATATAGTATAGAGTTGCTATGGGGACTTTATAATTATGCATATAGATATATATCTTCTTTAATATAATACCCTCAATATACTAAACTCTCAATAAATGCCAGTTATGACTATAATTTTAACCATGTTAAAAATTCAACTTAATGCTATTTTGTTCTAGTGTTTTTACTTCATCAAAAACAGTAACAGCAAAGCCAGACAGGCGATACCTTCAGTCGAGTTCTTGGCCAGGATAGATAAAAGCTCTTTCAGACAGTAACCCAACATACTACTGGAAACATGAACAGCAGACCCCAATTCTATCCAAAGGAATACTGACAA
>NW_008330735.1:2279562-2332137 GCF_000622305.1 Nannospalax galili
TCTGTGAATTCAAGGCTAGCCTGGTCTACATAGTGAGTTCCAGGACAGCTGGGGCTACAGGCAGACCCTGTCTCAAATCTAATTAAAAAAAAAAACAAAAAAAACAAAAACAAAAAATAGTGATATATTATATCATTAAGTTTAGAAGAAAAAATAGAACGGAAGGATGGTAAATTCTTAAAAGTCATGAAAAAAACATGTTACTCAGGATATTTTTCCTTAGAGTAGAGAATTAGTGGAATTATGGTACAATGACAGCAGAATTCACAAGGCACAAGTAAAATGAAAAGGAAACCAAAGTCACTGGGGTGACCCAAATCAATCATTTTGATTGGCTCAACCTGTGTCATGCTTATTCCTTCCTGTTTCACAACAGATTTTACACAAGTGAGCATGTCTTTTCCTTTCGCTGTGGTGGAGGGCCCTCTGCTTTCTTTTCTATAAAGTGAGGGGGTCAGATGAGATGACTTCTAGAGTTATTTGTAATTCTACATTTTCTACTACTCATTCAAACTGAGGAAAATCAAACTCATGACTCCCAAGGGCCTAGTCTCACTGGATAAGAACACACACACACACACACACACACACACACACACACACACACATCATTTCCTTCATGAAAGGAAAAAAAATGAAAATTTGTAACTCAACTTCACTGTTAATCATCTGAGAGCTTTTTATTTTAAGATGTGTCTAATATATATTCATCATCTGGCTATTTTTTAAATTTGATGAACAATTTGTCATTTGCCTATGTAGAGACTGAATACTGAGCCTATCCCACAATCTAAAGTCATGTTTGTCTCCCACACAGTCCAATTTGAAATGTTTTTGTGACATTTTCATTGGTTCAATAAATTACTCTGCAATATATGCTTGCCTTCACCTACACTTCCTCATGTCAGAAATAAATAAATAAATAAATACAAATGAATCTGCCTTAAGCTCTGAAGATGCTTCTAACTGCCTCTCACCCACGTTCACCCAACTCACCTGGCAGCTGTTTGCAGAGATCATTTCAATTGAAGATAAAATCAATTTTAATCAGGGATGTTGGTTGACTTTGCCTGTGCTATATTGTGGCAAACTTTCCTCAAGTTCCAGATGCACTGTGGATGATTCAAACTACTTTGTCATCCATTATGTTCATACAAGTGTTTAACTGAGGGGGCTGGTTTGGGAATAAGTAATTGCCTTTCCACAGCTGGGTAGGAGTTCTTCAGCTACGACTGTCTGGAGTTAGAGGATGCTTGGGAATGTTCTTAGACAAGCCCAGAGTTAACTGAAACCATAGGCTGTACAACAATACATTATCATAATTTCTTTTCTGCTGCAGATGTCAAGTTGGGAAGTTAGCATGATGTCTAGCCTTCACAGAAACCCAAGCCTATGATGTCACAGAGAAAAGAATGATTTTAATTTCAAATCACTTTCGTTGGTGTACGCCTTTGCCACTTACTCAGTTTGTACTTTACGTTTACTTTAAAATTTTGTATTATTCAATTGTTTTTATTGATTTGTTTTATGTATGAGCGTGTTATGCTTGCATATCTGTAAATGCACCTGTGTGGTGAAGTGTCTGCAGAGGCCAGAAGATGGCATTGGATCCCCTGGAACTGGAGTTATAGATGGTTGTTAGATGCCATTGTGGGTACTGAGAATTGAACCTGGGTCCTCTGCAAGAGAAGCCAGTGCTCTTAACCACTGAGACATCTCTCTAGTTCCTACTTTATGCTTTTAAGACCTGGACTTTGCATCTGAAAAACAGAGGAAAATATGTACTTTATAGATTCATAGTGAAAGTTAACCAAGGTAATTAATTCATGTAGATTTAATGAATAATTGTTCTTATTACTCTTAATAGTCTTAATATTTTAAACCTAAATCATAAGTGTAATTACCTTTGACTCATTCAGTTTCACACAATAAAACAGGTATCCCAAAGTTTTAATCTTTAGCTTCCAAAGCATATTTGAGTACAAGATAAGTGTAACATCAGCATCAAAAACAAGAATTCACTCATCCTTATTTCTTCAGAGCTATAACAACATAATTTTCATACAATCTATGTGAGAATCCAGTTTCTTGAGTGCTTTTCATGATTATGAAAGTGTCAAAAAACTTGCATATCTTTGGAAATATTAAAGTCTTTGTGGAACATCTTTAGCTTACATGGGCTAAAGAAGGCTATCTGAGCCCATCATTCAAGTGTGAAATTAGCATATGGATATGAATAAAACAAAAATATAGAATCAGGCATACATATGTTTCAGTCTTAAACCTTGTTTTACTAAGACAGAGTCTTCTGTTTGAACTTCTAAACTGAAGCTTCTGAAGTAGGTGCTTTCTATGTATTCATTTCGTGTGCTGTTTATCTCAGCCCTGACAATGCTATTGTCCTTACTTTAAGGATGAGAAAAAGTGAAGATAGAGAGTATAACCAACTGGCCTATGATCTCATAGCTGAAATGTCAGAGATGGATTATAAACTAATGTGTAGCTTGAACTCTTGTTTTCTTATTTAAAAGGAGAGAAGGTATTGAAAACTGGGGTCTAAAAGATAAAGCTTTGCTATGTCTGCAGTTCTCTGTGCCTTGTAAAGGATACCTTGTCCAGAATCCTAACAATTATAAAATATGGCATACTTTTTCAAGCATACATTTGTTTCACATGTTTGTCCTATTTTCTGGCATTACCCTAGGTAGCTCCTAATGAACAAAGAAACAAAAAGCAGGAAGGAAGAAGAAAAATTTCAAATAAGCCCATTAAAAACACATTCATTGAGAAGCTTCAAGATTATAGTATTTAAAACTACTACAGTGCTCAACAGTAAACTCTTTGGGATAAGGTCCATTTTTGAAGCCAATAAATAATCCATGGCATGAACTCGTCTTCTTTTTTTATTTTTTTAACATGAACTCTTAAACCAACAATCCATCTCACCCTCTCCCAAAGATTGCGATGTTATAAATCTTGAATCAGAAATTTGGGCTATAAATAATAATAATAGATTTGTATATATTCTTGCTCCTGAATAAAGGAGCAGGCTGTTTGCAAAAAGCAGTGAACTCATCAATTACCACATTTAAGACTGACAAGTTAGTTTCTTATTGAATAATTTGCATAACAATCAACAAATATAAGATGGAGAACAGACAAAAAATTAAATCCACCTAACATAATGGGGAGCACTAAAGATGGAAAACAGCATCATGACACCATGGAAACAGCTATCAAAATAAAGCTCAGCATGTAGACTTAATTACTGATTCATGTAAATTGTGTGTATAAATAATTTGACTTTGTAAATAAATGCTGATATTTGACAGCTACTTAGTAAAATAACATTTTGTTATGAAGCTTTCAGTTTTATTTCACTATGTGTTACAAATATAAAATCAGCCCAGAGGACAACTTCATAATCTTGCATTTAATTATAAAATTGCCTATGTCATTAGCAAGTAAATATGAGCTGATTTTGGGGGTTTTCTACCCAAGCATAAAAAGATTTTTGATTTATTTTTATTTTATGTGTATTAGTGTTAGGTCTGCATGTGTGTAAGTGTACCTACGTTCCCAGAGAAGGGTGTTGTATCCCCTAGAACTGGAGTTACAAATGGTTGTTAGCTGCCATGGGGTGCTGGTATTTGAACCTGGGTCTTCTGCAAGAACAGTCAGTGCTCTTAACTGCTGAGTCATCTCTCCAGCCCCACTACCCAAGCATATTTTAGTTCTCAACGTTTTTGAGAATTAATCTCTGTACTCAGATGCTGTTAATATAGGATCCTCCAGGGACTCCTTATTGACACGATCATCAAATGTATTTGTCTCTCTCCAACCCCATTCTGCCCAGGATTTCTAACATTGTATTTTTTCCAACATGATCTTCCATCCTTCCATTTCCCATGTGGATATTCTTTTCTGCATCCTTATTCACTTATACTGCTCCCACCTATAACTGTCTTCAAACCTATATATCTCGAAGGGTGGTCACAATACAAAGTGGTGCTCCAGCAAACTACACACAATGTTCCATGATGTTCCCTGGTTCCTTCCTGTAATTAACCTAAATGAACACATCCACATTGCAGTAAAGTACAAACGCTGGTGCGAGTGATTTGCTGAAAACTCAGATTCGATGAGATTGTTTGAGGTTACTACTCAATCCGAAAATAAGCAGTTTAAAGAAAATCTAAGATCCAGGATATGAGCAAGGAGGTGAGGTTCTCTAAGGCTTTTGTTGTCTACAGAGACATACACTGTCTATTTAAGTAACAGTCTGCCAACACAGTAGCTTAAAGCCATAGGCTCACAGCATTTCGTATACATGGCTGGTAAACAGACAATGTCAAGAGTATATTTTATGACTGCCAGAAGGTTTGACTCTGCCAGATTTCCATACTTTTGTATACTCTCTCCTACTGTATCAATGGGTTTGTAGCTGGGTCTTTCTATAGTGATCTATCATATATGCAACACAGCATGAAGTTGCTCTATAAGCATAAGCCCAAGATGGTTCGCTGAGATGAGGCATCCTTTTAGTTAGCTCTCCAACATGAACACTTCTCCTAAAGTGGTTTAAAGCCATTTCAAGAAAATGTTTCAAAGTCAATCTTAAACACCAAAATGGGGCTGGAGAGATGGCTCAGTACTTAAGAGCACTGAGTGTTCCTGCAGAAGTCAGGGGTTGGAATCCCAGCATCCACGAGGCATGGTGACTAAAAAGTGTCCACTTCAGTTCCAGGAAAGCTGACACCCTCTTCTTTCCTCCATGGGCACTGCATGACACAAGTGCACTTACAAACATGCAGGAATATCATTCATACACATAAAATAAAAATAACTTTAAAAATACCAAAATTATGAGGAAATTTCTAAGTATGCCCATTTATTCTGCAACTGAGATAATTCCTTTCCCCAAATCATAAAAGCTGCTTGGACTGATCTCTTGGGTCCCCACATTTTATTTTTCATCAAGTGTGCATTTTATTTTGTCTGCTAGAGTGCGTTCTCCTTGAAAACCAAGATTCATGTTGGATTTATATTTGTTGTTTCCTGCTTGCTTAGCTCACCACCTGGCAAACAATAGTATTTAATATCATAGATAAGTTAAAAATACATATCTGTTATTGTGGATATAAGTGTGTAAAGTTAGATACTGGATAGAGACCTAATTCTATTTATTAAAACAATAGCTGGGCATGGTGGTGCACACCTTTAATCCCAGCACTTTGGAGGCAGAGGCAGAGGCAGGCAGATCTTTGTGAGTTCAAGGCCAGTCTGGTCTAATTAGTGAGTTCCAGGACAGCTGGGGCTAAAAGGAGACCCTGCCTCAAAAAAAAAAAAAAAAAAAAAAAAAAAAAAAAAAACCAAAAAAAAAAAAAAAAAAAAGAAAAGAAAAGAAAAAAGAAAAAGTATAGGAGTAAAAGAATATTATTTTGTTTTACTGTTTTGGACAAAAGATTTTTTTCCACCTTTAAAAGATACTGTCATCCCTCCCTATTCAGTTCTGGATCCCAGTCTCAGTTTCCACAGTCTCATGAATGTAGAAGCAAATAGAAAGTCATAAACACAGAGATCATATAAGAGGGATGCCCATGCAATTTATGTATGTATATGCTTAGCCAACGTTGTAAGAATGACATGGCAGCTATGTCTGCTGCTTACAATTGAAATAAAGGAAACTCGACTTTTGCAATCCTCAAATGAGTCAACGAATAGTATTATAATAGCTCTTAGGAAAATACATATGACAACAAGTATTGGCAGGGCTCTACAAGAAGGCTGATTTGTGGGAATGTAAATTGATACTGACATTTGAAAAAAATAGCATGGAGTGCCCTGAATCACTAAATATAAAACTACCATATGATCCAGCAATGTCACTTTTGGGCATATTTCCAAAGGAATTGAAATTACTATGTTGACAAATTGTCTGTATTCCCATACTTATTGTGCACTACTAACAGTAGCCAGGATAGGGAAGGAACCTCTGTCCATCAACTGATACATGGGCAAAGAAAATGAGGTGAAAATACACCATGGAATGTTATTTAGCCTTTCAAAGGAAGCAAATTTTGTGATATTTAGCATCAGTGATGTGCCAGGGGACATTCAGTTAAGTAAAATAGGCTAAATAGTTTAGATATACAATGACAAATACTATATGGTTTCACATGTACAATCTACAACAGTTGAACTCAGTGAATCAGCAAGTACAATGGTGTTTAGCAGAGTGTGAGACAGGTAACAGGGAAAGGGAAGATAAAGATCAAATGTGTGCAAAGATTCGAACAGTCCTAGTGAAGTGATCCAAGGCAAAGCATGGTGACCACGATTAATACTTTACATTCTATTTTGAAGATGTTAAAAGCTTTAAAAATTCTCATCACAAAACAAAAATGATAATTAGATGAGGAAATGATCATTGACTTGATTTAATCTCGCTTAATGTTTCCATAGGTCAAAACATCAGATTGTACACCATAAATATATAATATGTAAGTTATTATTTGTTAATTAACAAATGTCATACTGACATCTATAAAGAAAAGCTGAAAAAGGAAATGAAAGAAAATAACTGTTCTGTATATTTCTTTAGCAGGAGAGAGAGAGAGAGAGAGAGAGAGAGAGAGAGAGAGAGAGAGAGAGAGAGAGAGAATGAATATGAGAGAGAGAACAGAACAGAAAAGAATTAGCATTAGTTCTGGATACTGGAGGCTCTTGGCAGAACAAATAAAACAAGCTCCTTACAGGTTCATGAGGTCTGCATTTACCAATGAGAATGCCGGTAAAAGAGAGGAACGTGTCCAGATTATGGCAGGTCGAAGCTTCAAAAGTAGACATTTCTGACTCTAAAGTGCGTGCTGTCTAGTCTTTCTTGGCTGAGTAAGTACAGTGCTGTTTAATAATATGAGAAGATGTTACCATTACATGATGACTATTTAGGGAGAAAGGGGAAACAATTCTAAGAAAGCAAACTGGACTGAAGTTGGGGAGAGGTTTTGGTACCAGGGAGGACAATTAAAAGTAGGCATTTAATAAAGTTTTCATTGAAAGATTAAAATGACAGCTGTAATGAAATTCAAGAAAAGAGCAAAATTCATAGGCACCAAGTATGTGAAGAACTGAGCTAATTCTGAGATCAAAACAGTAAAATGGAGAGATTACAGTTTGACCCATTCCCTGGAATAAGAACTTGGTATTTAAAGATTGCTTCAGAACAACCATAAGCTTACCCCAGCTTACAAATATTATTTAGGGGGCTGGAGAGATACCTCAGTGGTTAAGAGCACTGGCTGCTCTTGCAGGGGACCCAGATTGGATTCCCAGCACTCATATGGCAGCTAACAACAGTCCCTAACTCCAGTTCCAGGGAAAACCAACCCTCTTCTGACCTCCACAGGCATTGCATAACATGGGTGCACTTACACACATGCAGGCAATGAACTCATATACATAAAATAAAAATAATAGATAAGATTTTAAAAATATCATTTAAGATCAACAGATCTGCAAGCAATGTTGGAAAGGGATAATGAGGTCCTTGAAACAGATATTATCTGTTGCTTAAATAAAAATGTTATTAATGCTTTATATACAGACATATTCCAGGGACCGGATGACTGTACAATTCCATATTATAAAACTTGCAAACCATATTTGATTTGCATTTTTAATTTATTGTTTCCGTAATTTAGAAAAGATTTTTACTAAAGCCATCTATAGTGCTTGTCCTCAGTGATTGAAAATGATTTTTATAGATTTCCAAGGAAAATTTAAAAAGGATAGAAAGCACAGATCTACTTCTAGATAATTTGTGCTGGCAAATAATCTGGTATGAATAATTAAATATTCCAGTATTTACATTCTGTCTGTGCATGCAAATGTACAAGTATGGGTACATATGTGTGTATGTATGTATATGTTCAGGTATATGCATATGTGTATGTGTGTACACATGTGTGCCTATACATACACACATGTGTGCCTGTGTGTGTGGAGATCAGAGGTCATTCATCTGACAGCAGTCAGTTTTTGTTTTGATAGAGAATCTCTCATTGAGACTGGTCATTCAACATTTAGCCATGGTTGGTTGGCTGGCCTGTGAGACCTGGAGATTCTTTTATCTTCTTTAGTGCTGGGATTACAGGCTTGCACCACCATATTATCTATTTATGCTTTATTTATTTATTTAAAATTTTTATTTATTATTTTTTATTTTATGTGTATGCGTGTATTGCCTGCATGTAGGTAAGTGCACTCATGTTGTGCAATGCCTCTGGAGGTCAGAAAAGGCTGTTGGGTCCCCTGGGACTGGAGTTAGAGACAGTTGTTAGCTGTCATGTGGGTGTTGGGATTCAAACCTGGGTCTTCTGCAAGAACAACCACTATTCTTAACAGCTGAGCCATCTCTCCAGTCCCTGTATTAGCTTTTAAAATGGCTGCTGGGGCTCAAACTCAGGTATTCATGATTGCGTGACCAAACTTTTACCAACTGAGTTATCTGTGCAGCCTTCAAATACTTAAATTCTATTTTAATTAATACTTGCTAGGGAGTCAAAACATTTCAGAAATTAGGGATTAAGCCTAATTTCTAGAGTATACAGAGCATTGTGTTCCTAAAAGGAATGAATTGCTTTAGAAATGCATGGGAAAATTTATTTACAAGGTAAAAAACTATGCCAATGAAAAGTGGAAAGAGCCATTTGACCTGGATATTTGTCTAAGCAAATCTCCTACAAAGCATTTTATATGTGGCACTGAGTTTATGAAATATGGAAATATTTGTAGGTTTTTCCTCCAAAGGAATACTCTGTCATGATAGCTAAAAATTTAAGAAAGGGGAAATAAGATACTTCCCTGAAGAGACAGTGTGGCAGTTGACAGCTTGAAATTTGGAGGGAAGCTCATCTAAATTACATCCTAGTCTATCTATTTAATACAGGTTAGAAGATGTATATTTACTTTAACTTATATGTAATTTTCTGTTTCACATTTTGAAAGTTTTGAGAAAACCAATGTATATAAAGTGTGTATGTGAATCATAATATATAATATAATTACTTAATAAATGTTAGCTATGTTTACATCAATTTGAACCACATGAGATTGCCATATATGTAAGTCTAATGTGAACACTGGCAGCTTTGTATGATAGTAAATACTTTAGCTTTATAAATCCCAAACATATTGAAACAGGGAATAGAAAGTGAAGGCTTGATTTGCCCACCTGGAGCAAAGGAATGGACATTCCCCAGAGGTGAAAAAGCATCAGCAGTATGTGCTCGTGTGTGTGTGTGTGTGTGTGTGTGTGTGTGTGTGTGTGGTGAACCCAGTCCCTAGCTACCACAAATTATTCAGTGAAGTTTCCTGGATTTGATGAAATCAAAGGGGTCAACATATGCCAAATGCAATAGATGGGCCTCACCCTGGGAAAACCAGCTTCTTGATCATGGTATCTCCCTTGCCAGCAAATATTCCAGTTATATTTTAATTGGGCTTCGAAATGCTGTTTCCTGTCTGTCTGCCTGTCTTTCTGTCTGTCTGTGTTAATGCCTGTAAGCTCAGGAATGGTACTGTGGTTTGAGAATGTCATAAAACAAGCAAGAAAGAGATCAAGGGAGAATTCTTGGACAAAGCTTGAAAACTGAGGCTGGGGTGGTGTAGTCATCCTTGGGCCTGTGCTTTTTTGCTAACATGTGAGAGTTTTAACAAACCAAAATGAAAAAGAAGTAGAAACACGCTAAATTATTAATGCAGAATAGATTTTTGTTTGGATAAGTTTTCTAGGAAATGAAGTCAGGAAATAGTCCAATAATAGCCAAGAAGATTCCTTATCCTTGACCATAGTTCTTTTTCCAAAATTTAAAAAAATTATTACTTTTTATTTCATGTATATGAGTGTATTGCCTGCATGTGTGTAAGTGCTACATGCAGGCAAAACACTCATAAGTAAAATTAAAATAATTTAAAAAATGTAAAGGTGTAGTGAGAATCTAGTCCCCTCCTAAGAGTTTTTGCTCTGTGTCCTTTGAGAGTTGAGTAGCTTGCTCTACTGTGTGCTTTCTCCACAAAAGGAATGAAATCAACCAACCACAGATCCAATCCTCCAAACCGGTGAGCCAATTTATGCCTTTGCCCTTTAAGTCTCAAGAATTATGTTACAAAAGTAGGTCGATGCAAGTTATTTCAGAAAATGGGATGCCTTTTTTTTTTTCAAGTGACCACTTGAGAACTAACATTATCATACAGAGAGAATTCAGTAAACAGGGCTGCCTCTTTAGAGACTACTGTCAAATCAGATTAATTTAGAAAAGAAATCTGATCATACAAGAAACTGTGTTCCTATCACAGATGGAGAAGAAATTATAATATCTCATTTAGAATTCTAAACAAATAAGGCTCTGGGTTCCCAAGCTTGGCAAACCTTTAAACATTTTATTTATTATTTTTATTCATATGTGTATGAGTGTATTCCTTGCATATACATAATTGCCATGCCCTTGCCATTGGAGGTAGGAAGCAGGCTCCCATATGGGTGCCTGGAACCAAACTAGGGTCCTCTGCAAGAGCACCAGTGCTCTTAACTGCTGAGCCATCTCTCCAGTCCATAGCCACATCTTAAAGAAGGATTTATTTAAGGCAATGAAGGATAAGAAAATGTTCAATAATTTATTATTAAGCTTTTGGTTAAGCAAGATTTGAGCATCTATGATCTCTGATTTGGTTTTGTGCTTCTAACGTCCCTGACTCACAACAGCCTTAGCTTTAAAACAGGATGAAATCTAAGGATAGGATGTTACTTAGCACTATCAGTATACACACATCCCAAGCTTGAAGCTGGGCTTGAAATTTTGGAACCTGGAGAAGACAAACACTTTACAAATCTGAAACATTTATATTTTTCTCTTTGGACATCATCACCGGACCACTGCTGGAAGATGGAGAGGAGAAAATGAGACATCGCTTTAGACTGAGTGGGAGTCAATTGTCGGGGAAGACAGCTGGAATGGATCACAAAGTGCACTCCAGTTTTCCAATCACTGTAGTCTCCTCGTGTAGGACAGACACTCTGGAGCCATCTAGTGGTGCATCGCCTTAGACCTAGAAGATTTGAAAAGAGCCTAGGTTTAGAGCTGAGCAAGAGTCTGTGGAAGAAACTCTCACTACAGTCTCCCAGAGATGCGTCATAATTTCAGGAAGGCAGCATCTGCTGCCGAAGCCGAATTCTAGGAAAGCAGCTAACCTTATCCTTAACCCTGCCTCGTTCGCTCTGACTACATTTCCTTGAGCACTATTCTGAGGCATGCATCATCTGGTGACCTACATTGGGGTGAATTTATAATCAATAATTATTTTTAAAATTGAACCTATTAGGCACAATAAAAATACAAGATTGCATCTATCCTGGAGAAATTTTTCATGTTTCTGAGTTAATTGTTGACTCCTAATTAGCTCCACCAATCTTTAACCACTTTGGAGCTCAGCTTCCATTGTGAAATTGTTAACATTGCTGGAAATTGCCTAAAAAGGGTTTCAGTGACTTGAAATAGGCAGGACAGTGCCTTATTTTGATTTCTACTTATGACACACGAGGACAGGTGGAGGAAGCTGTTTCATATCCCTGAAAATGAAAACCTCTTCACAATAGTTTGAACTAGCATAGACTAAGCTGCAATACTTGGAAGAGGTTTTCCCTGGAGATTGAACTGGTAACATATTAGTTACATGTCTTGCTGCTGTGACAAAATTCTTGACAAAAGCAACTTAAGTCAGGAAGGATTTATTCTGGCTCACAGTTCAAGAGAACACATTTCAAGGTGATGAGAAAGGCATGATGTCAGAAACACAGGATAGCTGGGCACATTGCACTGAAACTCAGGAAACAGAGAGCAATCAATGCTACTGCTTGCCCCGTTCAGCTCCCTTTTTTCCATTTAATCAAGGAAAGCAGTCTGTGGAATGGGTGCAGTTCAAATTTAGATGGGTCTTCCTACCTCAATTAACCTAAACTCTATAAGTCCTCACAGACATACATATAAGCTTGTCTCTAGTAGTTCTCGAGCATACCAAGATGACAGTATTAACTACTTTCTACTAAATTAGCCTAATTTATTTTACTTTGTAAATTAGACTCTACAGATGTTTTTCACATTTTTTTAAAAAAAGATTGGGATTTTATTTTATTTTATGTGACTTTTTTATCTATATGCATGTAATTGTACCATATGGGTGCAATGCCAATTGAAGTGAGAAGGCTTCCACCATGTAGGAGCAGGAACCTTACCTGCTTCCTCTGAAAGAGCAGCTAGTGCTCTTAACCCCTAAGCCATGGCTCCAGTACATTTTTTTTTTTGTATATGTGCTTGTGTGTACCTGAGTGTGTTATATGTACTATGTTCATGTATGTGCCTATGGAAGCCAGAAGAGTGTGACATATACTCTAACTGGAATCACAGATAGTTGTGCCACCTAATATGGGTTCTGGGAACCAATCTTGGGTTATCTACAAGAGCAGCTCTTAACCACTGAGCCATCTTCTCAAGCCTTTTTATTTATTTTTTTAAGATGTGAATATGTATCAAAATCAACATAGGTCCCATTAAAAGGCAATGGTTGGGACCTATAGATTTTTTTCCCAGATAGGTCTAGGGCAGTGTTCAAGAGTTTACATGTAGAATAGGTGCCCTACAGTTACTTTAATTTTGACTGAGGGTCTGTATTTTATAAGCTACTGAGGAGAATTAAAGTATGAAGGTTTGCATTTTATTATTTCTCTGATAAAAAGCTAAGATGCAAACATTCTTTCAGATTTCCCAAGCATGTAAGAGGTTTGCATTTTTGGTCATTTCGCTTTTTTTTCTTTCTTTTTTTTGGTCTTTTTGAGACAGGGTCTCCCTGTAGCCCCAGCTTTCCTGGAACTCACTATGTAGACCAGGCTGGCCTTGAACTAACAGAGATGTGCCTGCCTCTGCCTCCTGAGTGCTGCATTTCACTATTTTTAAAAATGCACTTACGTCTTCAAATAATGTCTTTCACAGAACTCATTTTCTAAGAGAAAGAAATGTAAAGCTACTCTGAGTAGGAAGACAATGAAGGAACAGTCACTCACCTAGATTTCCTTATTTCCCACAAATTTCCACTTCAGATCCTGGGCTGCCACTATAGAAACCTTAATTCATCATAGAACAGTTGTAAACCAAAGCATTTCTTAGTAAGACTGTACCCCTTTGACACCACTCCCAAAGGCCACCAGCACCTCAGAAGCTTCTGTCCATCATCTAGTCTTCTCTCTCCAGATCGAAATACCATTTCCTACAAAATTCACCTTTTGCATCTCCTCAGTATATTTCATCACACTAAGCATAAGGAAGTAATGATACAAACTTAAGGAAAACATTCACTTATGTATTTCACTCCACTCTTCTGTGAGAGACTGGGGATGATCTGAAACAAGGAATAAAGGAATGTTTTCACATCTATCCATTACCATCACTGTAAGGACACAGACCCAAACAAAAGTCCCCATCACCTTGGCTTCAGACACAGCTGCCAAATCAATGCTGCTTTCTACCATATTCTCAAATACCAATGAAGTAATAATTTTTATCAATATTGTTTTTTTGGCATGGGGAAGGAGTTTGTGGTATATATGTTACCTCAATGCTGATTTTCCTTAATGCTGGTTTAGTACAGAACAGAGAGGGAGAAGGCAGGACAAGAATTGTAAACAATTTGTAAAAGTTTTCAGTCACATTTTTTTTAACCAATTCAACTTGGCAATTTGTAGCCTCATAAATGTTAATCTATTATCGTTTTTTTCTCTCTGTCTGCAAATGAATCCTTGAATTTAAACCATTACCCTCAAACAGAGAGTTGGAACATAAATTTCAAATCTGTCTACCTCAGGCTGCCAAGATCTGTATTATTTTCTATAGAATGGGTTACAAAGAGGAATAGTCCCATGATCTTATTATTGGAGCTATAACCAGTTTTTATCAGAGATAAGAGATCAATCAAATTAAAGATGGGTACTCTTTTGTGCTTTTCCAGGAAAACAGAGCACTAGAATTAAAAAAAAAAAAAAGAAAAAAACCCTGAGGGAAGTGGCTATTCACTCTTGACCTTTTATCTCATTTTCATAGACCGAATGTGGATTTAATTGAGAATATTTCAGATGGACAATATTCTTTCCCAAGAATTTACATTAATGTCCCTGTACCTATTCTCAAAGATCTTTCCCTTAAACTGAAGACTCAAATTTAACACCACTTCTGTTGACAGAATCCACTGCACATCTTGGGTCTCCGCTTTGGGGTCCAACAAAAAGAAGACCAAATAAATCACAGGAAAAAATAGCTGGTATACGTACAGTATGATCTCAAAGTAAAATAAAAATTATATGAGCAGGTCTACATCATATTACACAAAAAAGACACAGTCCACTTCTGATAGTTCAGTTTCATGGGTTTGTATTTTGAGGCATATGTATTAAAATACATACTTAAAATACACATGTAATTACAGGTATAACAGTAAATAAATACCTATGCTCATTTATGTTTGACTCACAAGATTAGATACAGACCAAGGGCCTGCAAAGTGTTCTAACAACCAACTAATCAACCAACCAACCAACCAACCACCACCATCACAGCAACAATAACAAAATTAATCCAATGTACACTTTGAAAGGGACCACAATGGAGCAGACAGAGAAAAAGGTTACATCATTTTGTTCTTGACTCCTTCTTTAGAAGTGGTTGAAACTATCATGATAACCAACTTGGCTTCATTTAGTTTCAAATTAATTTGCTTTCTAGAATCAAAATGGAACACATAAAAACACTCCAAAAAACTGACAAAACAATTCTTCAAACATTTATCAGGGACACAGAATGATTAGGGGCAAACTCCATGGCAGGGAGTTGGAGGTGTGACATTAAGAAAGGAAGATAAATGGCCCAATTTTGTATCCAAAGGTGACAGTGGAAAAAAAAATATCATGGAGGTACTTCATGATCACCGCAGCCACATGTAACTTCTCTGTTTTTGGTATTGATATTTTAAGGAAAATTGTTTTTTTTTTAATGGAAAAGAAGAGAAAAGGTATTCTCCCACAGAAGCAACTGTTCTTTCTCCTACTATGAAAAAAAATTAAGGCATTTTACAGTGCACTTAAGAAATTTGGATAGTAGTCTAAATAAATCCTCTAAGCCAACAGACCTATGATTTGTCAAGGGTTGTTACAAAGACTCTGCCCTTAAGCCAAACAAGCATCATCTTTGGGGAGATTTTATTTGTGTGATCAATTCATATCTGGACAGGTCTTCTGCTGGTTGGCATAGCAACTAACTGAAGTTCATTGAACTTTTAGATGTGTGTGCTAGCAGTCTAAAGCTGATTTCCCCCCATGGGTACCAGAAAAGGCTTTCTTTGTTAAACCTCTCCAGTTGCATTCAAAAATACATCATTTTGCTCAAGCCTAAAAACACACATATGTGAGATTTGGAAAGTAATATTAGGAGAATTGCTCCTATCATAGAATATCATAAGAGTTTTCCTCTATTTCCTTAAAGAAAAACTATCCTTAATGTTCAGTATTATTTTTCAACCATTGTAGGTTTTTCTGTAGTTATTTTAGGAGAGCCTTTCTGGTGTTTTGTTGTTGTTGTTGTTGTTGTTGTTGTTGTTGTTAGAATGATACTGAACTGGAGTGTGGTGGTGTTTGCCTTTAATCTCAGCACTGAAGATGAGGACCAGCCTGGTATAAATAGAGAGTTCCCTCTGGGGCTACATGGAAAACTTATTTCAAAAAAATTTTTTAATTAGTTAATAAAATAAAAAATGAGGCAGCTGGACAGTGATTTTGCATTTGTGTCATGTTACTATGTTTTATGTTGGTTTGTAGCTTAGCTTTGATAAGGTTTCAGGTCTCCCCTCATGTAAAATCTTTATGCTGCTTTCATTAGAGAGGAGATGATCAATGAACACTTTGAGAGGTGATATGGTAGTGTCATGAGCCTGTACTATGCACTATGGATAAATAGAGTGATCACTAGCACTGACAGTTGAATAGTTTAGAATTCAATTTCAGTAACAGGGTTAACGGGAAAGGGATATCAGCAAAGAAAATATCTCTACTAGATAGAACAGTATGAAGATAGAACTCAGACTGGACACGTTCGTAGTTAGATCCCACCTTTTTCTTGGCTACTCGTTAATTTTGAGAAAACATGTTCCTACAGGAATTGAAGAAACATGGAGCAGAGCATGCATTTTTCCCAAGAAGATATAATACTCGACCTATGTTTATCCTAGAAGATTATTTCTTCAGAGATAATGAAAGGAGGAACTTTTCAAGTCTCCGCTTGTGGAATGGGAGTGCTATTGTATTTGTTGGAGGGATATCCTTTCTCCCTCCCTGCCTTTGGTTTAGAATCTGCAAGTGTCAGCCAAATTTCTCAATTTCAGAAAGTTTTTATTTATCTTTGCTCTTTATTTTGTCTCTTTTCTTTCCTTCTGTCTTTTTTTCTTTCTGTTTTTCTTTCTTTTTTCAGTAAAGATATTTCAAGCATGGTTTTATAGTTATTTCTCAATACTGGATCTGTTTGAGCTCACTCTGCACTGATTAAGTAGCTAACAGCTCACTACTAATGGAGAGAATTTCCTTATATCTTGGATTTAGGCCAGTCCATGGCAAATGAGGTAATTGTGCATTAATGACTATATTGATCACCAGTGATTAGGTCAAGCATGCTGACAATATACAACTGACCACTGCTATTTATAGATAGCTATTCAGCAGCTGAAAACTATGAGTTAGTTGCATGTGGTTTATGGGCAGCTGGGCTCTGACCTCCTGTGGCTAGCGATTTTCTATAACGAAGTTATTGTAGTGCATGGGTTTTCATTCATAGAAGTCCCTTTGAAATGATGGCGTTGTCCTTGTTTGATTCTGTAAAGGGGGAAGTGAGGAATGTTTAGGGCTGGGATTACAGGAGGCTGTGGGGAAAATGTCTGTGGCTTATTCTGAACAAAACCCCACTCGTGGGTTTTGCAAAAGCAGTGTATTTCATGGTTTACTATTGACTCGTACTGCCATCCTGTGGAGAAAAGGGGGATATTTTATTTCTAGTGACAGCTGCAACAACTGTAGAGAACTTAATGACAAAAGCCAAAGGCTACAGTTCCAGACATACTTCATTTAAAATACCTCGGAGCATACATCATGACTTCGAATAAAAGGCTTTGGAGCATTTTCAAGTGCATTAAACAAAGCAATCCTCTGAGATTCTCTAACAGTCTCTCAAGTACGAGGTTGATCCTCTTACCACTGAAAACCATACTGGTGGCCCTAACATCCTTGTCCAGTACCACAAGCCAGGTAAAAATAAAGAAACATTCAAAAACCAAGCTTGTAATGGTAACGCTAGAGAAAAAAAGAGCAAATGATATAATATCAACAACAAATAGTATGAATAAAAGTGAACCAATAAAAGAAAATTTAGATTTATAGCAATTGATTGAATTTGAGTAGAAGCCCCAGGAGTCATTTATTACATTGACTCCTATAAGTCATTCCTTCATTCATGTCAAATAAAAAAATGGACCAGATGGAGTTTAGCAGGCAAGGAAGAGAGTATTGAAAGCTATTGCAGCACTGGGTCTGTCAAGAATGGAGGGAGAATGACTGGAACACTTCCAAGTGAAGGCTGGTCAGCTTTATGAGGCCACCTGTGTCTGCTGATTGGTGTTTATGAAGTTAGGTTGTAACTACCCCACAGAGACTGTGTCTGTTGATGATTTTGTTTGTAAAGGTGGCTTTCTGGTCCTTCAGAAAGATATCCCTGATTTGCAAAACTGGCAAGAAGATTTACATCTCAGAGGAATAGGAAAAGAATTTGCAATTACACAATTTCTAAAGTAATGATTAAAGTGTAAGGACACCTAGATCCTACAGTCTGGAAGAAATTTGTATAAACTTTAGTCAATCAGAGGGCAACAGTAAGGGCCTCTTGTTGAGTTACGTTCTCCAAATCTGTAAAATAGCCAGGGAGGCCCCCACTATCTTTCAATACAAGAGTGACAAAAAGTTTTGAATATAAATCAAAAAAACTGACAGTAAGCTCACAATGTTTCTAAATTCTATTTTTATAATATGTAAAAATTCAACTTTAAATGACTTAGTTGAAAGTAGAAAAAAATATATAGCAGGGAAGGTTATTTAACAAATTCGATGAGTTACTAACAAAGGACATGAGAAAACAATTTCATCTTTCTGAACCTTAATGAACTGGATCTAACACATTTCATAGGTGTTGTAAAACTTAAATTAGGTAACACATGAGCCACCAGCACCATGTTGGCACTTTGTGAGCATGCATAGAGGCTGGAGTTGAAGACAGTCTAGCTGTTTGTGGTGGTATTCCATTTTTTGACTCATGTAACTATCATCTATTTTCACAAAAATGTAGTATAACAAACCCCCTGCAATTTTGGCTCCTTATAAAATGAGTATTTGTTTATTTTTTTAAAGAAGAACTTGTACAGGGCTGGGATCCAGGTGATCGAAGCTAGGTCTGGCAAAGCTGAAATTCAAGCTACAAATAGATTTCAGGTCTCATCTATGTGTTCTTTTTTTGTTATTTGATGGGTGCTTTTACTGTGATGATAATACAAATGCAAGACAAGCTTTGATCATGACACTGCTGCCAAAATGCAATACTCTGAACAAATCACTTGAATAAACCCAAAGAGAATATATGGAAACATGGTGCTCAGAAAGAGAAAAGGGTGAACATTTAGATATTAATACAGGAAGAGAAGATTAAGACCAACAAGCCAATCTAATACCCAATATGTCATCCATCATCTCTACATGTTATTGCTCCCCTTTCCCATTCCTTGATGCCCCCAAGTCTTTAGATATTCAATAGTAGTTAGTTATAGAAATAGAGAACATATCTGGGGGTAAACAAAAGCAGAGGAAAAAGGAGGGCATGTTGATAGCATATCTCCACAACAAATTTAGAAGAAAAACTGACTCCAAGAAAAACTCTGCATTTTTTACAAAAACATTTCATTATACAAGTGTCTTACATTTTTCAATTTTCCTTAAAGGTTTTGCCCTTATTGAAAAATATTCCTATGACAAATTAAATGACATAGAGATGCTAGGCTAAAGCAAGAAATTCTAGTTTGCAAAGTATAAGGGAAATAACAATCAGAAGGCAGGCGTGAGATGGGTAAGAATGAATACTGTCCCCTTCTTTCCTCCCCACCTCCTACTCATACCCCAACTAGCAAATCTGCGTCATTTGAGCTGAAAGAAGAATTCATCTCTGAATATAGATCTGAGTTGAAGTCATTTTGCAATGGTCCTACTGTGGCTTTGGAGAACAATGCCATCTCTTAAAATAACTGTGTTTTCAATTGTGACCTTCAGTGTGTCTGAGAGTTTCTGATGATGAACAGTGAATGGTGAATGGCATGCCACAGAATGCAGCCCCTTAATTGCTCCGAGAGAAATCACAGTGGATTTTCAGTCCTTCTGTTTATGCCAATGCTTGGAAAAGATCACTGAGTTTGGATCTATGAAGAGATACCAGACTGAATCAGAGATGAAAATTTCCATTTGAGCCAGTTACTCAGTCTTTCATGAAACAATCTGGTGAGGTGGGGGGTAGAAGGCACAGTGTGTAATTAGGATGTGCACAGACTTTGGCATCAGATGTAAGTAAGCTTGAATTGTGAAGATGTTGTTTGATAGCTATGTGGCCTGAGGCAAATTTGTTAAGCCTGATGCCTTTTGATTAAAATATCTGCAAAATAAGTACCATCATCCCTTGCGAGGTTGTTGTAAGGATTTAACATGCTAATATATGTACAATATGGCACACAGTAAGTACACAGAAGAGGACAGCTGCCACTGGAGCTATAATAATAGTACACTATGCAATTTGTTTTTAGTAAAGAAGGTAGAAAAACAGCACCGCAGCATATCTGAGCCATGGAAAGGGCAGGTGGAGGCTTCAGGATGGGTGAGGAAGAGTCTGATGAAGTAGGTAAATGGGAGCTCAGGGAACAGATCTAGCAGAAATCCACCCCTCCCAAAAATGAACAAACAGCAGAAGGACCTCTTCTCCTTCAGCTATCTCTTCTACACGCCTGAGCGATGAGGGTTCTTTCTGGAGCACAGCATTTGTATTGCTTTTCTTGTTGCTGTAGCAAAATTCTTGACACTAGTAACTTCAAGGAAGATTGTGTTTGGCTCACATTTCGAGAGTATAGTTCATCGTGATGGGGGAGATATAGAAACAGGAGCAGGAGGCTAGAGATGGTTGGTCACATTGCACCCACAATCAGGAAGCAGAGGGACACACATACGTGTGCTTGGCTCACTTTCCTTTTTTTATTTAGTCTGGGACCACATTCCATGAAATGGTGTTACCTACACTTAGGGAGGGTCTTTCCACCTCAGTTAATTCAATTTGGAAGCTCCCTCGAAAACATAGTTAAGAGATATGTATCCTGTTGCACTGACAATAAATTTTAATCATCAAAATATTCATGTTGATGACCCCAAATTTAATAGTTTTGTTAATGGAAATTATGCTTTTGGTCTCTGTAATGAGGGAAGGATGTGCACTATTGTGTAGCTTACCACAGAGTACATGAATGAGGCCCTAGGTCTGGTCCCCAGAGCCACAAAGAAAGAGGAAAGAATGTAATGGTTTACGTTGTGACCTTAACTAAGCCACAGGGTACCAAGGTATTTGATTACACATCATTCTGGGTGCTTCTGTGAAGGTGTTTGAGGATAAGATTAATATTTGAACATGTAACCCGGATACATCAGAATGCCTTCCCCATGTTGATGGGCCCCTTCCAATCCATTAAAGGGATGAATAGGAACAATAAACCTATAAGGGCTGTATTAGAGAACTGGATCTTTTTACCTGGCTTTTCCAAATTCAGACATTGATCTTCTCCTATCTTAAGATGGTCTATCTGGCATTTCTACCACTGGTTTTCTATCTCACGACTCAGAAGCCTCCATAATTACATGATACAATTCCTTAAGATACCTCTCTCTCTTTCTCTTTCTCCTTTTTTCCCCTCCCTCAGAAAGAACGAGAAATCAAACTGATGCAGATGACATGGTACTTCTGTACTTACACTACTAAAGGCTGCTTCTGAAACAGTGTTCAAAGAAATGGGGAACTTAAGATGTGAAACAAATTACTCTGGGATTTTCTCTCCAACTTTTGTGCTACACAGAAACCAGGTAATGATCAGGTCTGCCACCTCTGAAAGAGAAAACGCAAGAAGTTTATCAAGAAACTTACCCACAAAAACTCTCAAATGTATTACTGAGAATCAGAAAAAAAGGAATCTTCTTTGAAAGTAGATTGAGTAGTAGAAGTCACAGAATCAGCATACTGAAGACTCTAGAAAACAACTTGGATTTCTGATAGCAAATCAGAGTCCAGCTTTAAGACCAGTGTGACAGTAAAGGGAGAATCTCCACGCTGGGAAAATAAAATTACTTTAATAATACTAGATTTTAGTCTTTTCAAATGTTTGTGGCACAGAAGATTAAAATGAAGTCTCAATTTAGACTTAAGGTACAAATAGACACTTATTCCCAGAAACCAGTCAGAAAGCTGGGTGCCACAAATGGAACATAAGGCAGAGGAGGGCTGGGGGCCAGTGGGACTTGGTGTGCAGCATCTAAACTGCCAGAAGCATCCAGAGTCCTCCAACACTTCCTGGTGGAAAAGGGCTCTGACCCAGGTTTCTGCACTGCCTTGTAAGGAAAGATCTTGAAGGGACTTTCATAATGATCAGACTACTGCCAACTAGGCTTCTGAGCAAGATCTTAGATGTCCTTCTTCCACACTTTTTGGGAAAGTGATGTCCCTGTGTTACCTATCCTCATTGTAAGTAAAGACTCCAGCATTCCTCCACCATTTCTGCACTTATGGATTGGCTTCTTAAATACTGGCTCCACTCATTCTAATAATGAAATAATTTTGAATACTTTTAATCATTGAGGTAATAACCTATTACTTTCCATTTCTATCTCTCTGTCACTCACTTACTCTCTCTCTTGCTCTATTTATCTATCAATCATCTATCTATATCATCTATTATCTATCTATATACCTATCATCTATCTACTATCTATCTATCTATCATCTATCTATCTATCTATCTATCATCTATCTATCTATCATCTATCTATCTATCTATCTATTTATATATCAATCATCTATGTGTGATGGAGAGAGAGGGGAGAGAGAGAGAGAGAGAGAGAGAGAGAGAGAGAGAGTTGATCTATTTTTTAGAGATGGGGCCTGGAAGTCATTCTGTAGCCCTGACTGTCCTTAAATTCACAATCCTCTTGTCTGAGCCTCCCAGGTGTTTGGCTTACTGTGCACATTACCACGTTCTGATGGTTTTCTCCCCTTCAACTTTACCTTTACCTCACATTGATACTTGACTCAATGATACTGTCTCAGAACCATCCTTGGTAAAGTACACAGAACAGATATTGAAATAAAATATTGGAAATTGACTTTCTCCACCTGTGCCAGGATTTGTGAAGTCCAGGTGGGATTATTGATAGACAGCCTTTGTCTTTCCTCATGGAGTTCATTAGCCATGGTTTGGAACATATCTGTTAATCAAACACTTCACCAGACCCTGAACAACATCAATGTAATGCACTGAACTCTTTTAAAAGAAGAATAAAATGTTATGTTTCCTAGATTAAAATGTGAAATTAAAAAAATTTTATGTTAGCATGTGAGAACAATGGCTTGTCAGGGAATCTTTAGAAAATTAAAGTTGAAAACCAGATGATTCCAGACAATGGGAAAAGATTGTAATAGACTGTGCCATCTACCACAGTGGATTTGCATATCACTGAAGTTGTTGATAGGCATTTGAATTTGGGAATGGAATATAAAAATTATTGATGTTTATATTTTTAATATTTTATATTTTTATTGAGTTTTTGTACATTTCATATAATAGAGCTTAATCAAATTTAGACTACCTCTGCCATCCAACCCCCTCCATCATCCCCCATACCACCCCACTGAATTTCATGCTTTCTGTAATATATATTAAGCCCTATCTGGTCAAGAACTTGTACCCAGATGTCCCTTACTACAAGTTCATCCACTGGAGTCTAGTCAGCCTATCTAGAGTGACTCCCTTAAAGAAGATCAACTCTCCCTCACCCAGCAGCACCAGTTACCAGTAGTTCCTCAGCTACAGTTGGGGCCTGCTGCCCATTTCTCCAGCTCTGTGCTAGGTTTTTGTCTGATTGAGTCAGCATGGATCTTGTGCATGCTGTCACCATTGTTGCAAGTTCATATGAGAATATTCCCAGAGGCCTGAAAGCCTCTGTTTCCTTATGTTTATGCACCAACCCTGGCTCTTATATTCTTTCCACACCCTCTTCCTCAATGGTCCCTGAGCCATGGGTGGGTGAGTTTTAATATAGGAGTTCTATCCAGGGGCACTCACTTTGTGGTGTCTTATTCTCTACACCTTGGCCAGTTGTGGTTGACTGTGTGCAACACACTCTGTTGTATGAGAAAGCTTTGCTGGTGAGAATTGAGGGATGTATTAGAATTTTCTTCGGCCCCAGCTCTGCTATGTTCTGTGAGCCTTAGATGTAGAGGTTCCACTCTAGATGTGTCACTTAGGGCTGGGCTACTTTCAGGCATATATTCGTTGTTTGTGACCAGTTGTGGAATTCTGCCATTGTCTCCATCTGATGCAAAAAGAAGCTCCTTTGGTGAATGGTGTATGGTATAATTGTTCATAACTATAATGACCCATATTTAGCATACAACAAGAAATTTCATTTGTCTTGAGATATGACAGTGAGAGAATTTTCTCTAGAATCTAAGACCTCTCCAGCCACGTGTATTTGGATATGTTTGGAATGCCACCCATGAGCTCCCTCCCATTGAGAGGGCTCTAAATTTAATTAGATAATTGTTGATTACCCCCCATAAAAGTGCTACTACTGCACCAATAGAGATAGTTTGCTGTGCTAGTCGTTGTGGTTATTAAACTTCGTAGTTAGGTTTGCCCATTGTCTGTTTTTTCCCCCTTAGCAGCTTTCATAGTATCCTCTAGAACTATGACAAGAAACTTCCAGGTCAGATCCAGTTCCATTGTTCCAAGTCCTGTGTCTGAAATATGACCTGTATTATCAAGGGGAAAATAACGGTACTTTAACTGGGGAGGGAGGAGGAAGATTAGACAGGGAGAAAGAGAGGAATGATAAATAAAACTTAAATAGTATGAAATGCCATAGGAAAAGGTATTAACTCAAAGCCTCCTCAAAAATACACATACAATATCTCAAAATGAGTGCATGCATATTACTAAAGACTATATAACAGGAACACAGTGACAGACAGGTGAAACCTCCCTTCAAGTTGTTGGTCAACATAATACTGACTATTGCAGTAGCCCTTGATTACCTCCCAGAACCTGAAGGTAAGGTCTTATTGCTGAAAAGATTACTGACTTTAAAGAAGCTAAAAATTCAAGATAAATGCCTCTTTCTTGGAACTAGGTTTGGATGCGAAATCTTTTCAGATTCTAATGTTATAAAAACAGTAAAATATCTTAAAGGCCAGCAAGCAAAAGATTTGTCTTAACTATTGATAATGAAGAGTGGTGTGCTGGGGGGCCACCCAGAGCACATTGTGCTCAGTTTTCTTCCAGATTACTTCAGGTGGTGTTCATTAGGGTCACAGGTGCACTGAACTGAAACAGTCTTTGTGTTTTAGGACTGTACTGTGAGTGCCTCTCTTATCAAATCTGTTCTGATGCACCAGAAGAAACTTAACAGCAGTCATTTACTATAAACTGAACTTCAGGAGGTGAAAAGTTACCTAAACAAAGTAGAAGCTTTCTAGTACTTTCATTTCATCTAATTTTTACACTCTTCTCCAACCAGTTAAACAAATGACTCTGATAGTGGCAAAATGTATGTGTGTGTCTCTCTCTGTGTGTGTGTGTGTGTGTGTGTGTGTGTGTATGTGTGTGTTCATATATTTGTCCTGTTATTTAAATCAAGAGATACACCATTCAAGGCCATCCTCTATGTGGCAGCAACTAAGCAACCTACTTAAATATGTGACTGGTCAAGTCTTTCCTACTGGTGTAGGCTTTGAAATACTACTTCAAAAGGAGTCTACACTCTACCTAGAAATAAATCTTTAAAACTTTCAAAGCGTAGTCTGACTTTAATACGCCATAGTATAAGGCACCTTTTCCTCACCTCAAAGCCAGTTTTCAGAATGTCTGCTGGACGCCTTCTTCTCCTCTACTTCTTTTGGAGCATATAGTCTGTACTGGAATTTACAACAGATGCTGAGTATAGACCACCCTTAACTGAGTGTTTTCCTCATTTCACTTTGCTATAAAATTATATCATTGACTTGGGGGCTTAAAAATGATGCAAAATTGTTTCTCATAGTTTTGGAAAGTGTTAAGTCAAGATGGTCTTAGATTTGATGTGTGTGAGGACCTATTTCTTGGTTCGTTGACATCTATCCTCTTGCTGTAATAGCACACAGCACACCGAAAGAGGAAGGGGGCACTTTGGAGATGTTTAAGTCCACCAATTCCCCACATAAGGGTTCTGTACATGTGATCCAGTACTCTTCCAAATCTCCACCTCCAAATGCCAACATATTGTGAGTTAATTTTCAACAAAGGAATTTTGGAGGAGACAGAAACATTCAGTCCGTTACTGCATTAAATTTTCTCTGTGCATTTAAAGGCTAAGCTTAAATTATGCTTGTGAATCTGTAAAAATACTTTATTATTTGAGCAAAATGTTCTAAAATATAAACATAAGCTGTCTTCGTGTTGTAGAATTATGCATGACATATTCTTCGAAGATACTTTTGTGGTTTTTATGTTTTTAACTGTGTGTGCTGCTTTTACAACCTGAAAATGGCATAAACTGATTCCCTGCTCAGTTTAACACTTTAGTATTCTCTCTCTCTCTCTCTACCTCTCTCTCTTGCTCTGTTTCCATCAGTCTATATATGCTGTTGTAGCTACATTTTCTAATTACTGTGCCCAAACTTTCTCTTTTCTTAAGCTACAAAAGTCAAATAAAATAGAAAATTTCAGTCCATCATAGATTAAGTACTCCGCCTAATGAACTCAGTAGGACCACAGTAAGGTATTGTTGAGCAAGACAGTATTCAAAAGATAATTTACTCCCATTGAATAGTGTTCTCAATATCACACCTGCTTCAAAGATACCCACAGAAATGCAAGATTTATCTTTACCAAATTCTAATACAATGAATTATTGTTGAACCCCAAGTTATAAGGTATTCCACATAAGATCAAGAGCACAAAGTCTGAGAGCATCCCCTAGACATTACTTAGAAGCATCAGAACAAGGAAGCAACAAAACCTTAAAAATTAATGATGTCTCAGGAAATGTTATGTGTGCTCTAGGTTTATGGGAAGCCATAGTTTTGTACTGTGTTCCTCGGAGGTAGAGGCACGCTATTCATGTCTTGAGTCCTCAGTTGTCCAGTTTACTCTCTAAAATAAGTTCAGACTAAAGCAAATGAAAGAGTAATTAGATCTAAGAGATTCTGCATGGTTTCTCATTGTAGCCAAATAAATCCTATAAAAATAAGTCTGATTTATGAGAAATGTTAAGGAGGATATTTGTGTTGGCATGGCTAGTTCTACAGCTGGATGACCTAGTTCATGGGACATACAACTTCTAAAGGGTTTAAAGGGATGCATTGCCTTAAAATGTACGAAACCACAGTGTGCCAAGATTTAAAATCACATAGACAGAAGGTTTGAAATCTGGACCTCTGAGAATAAGGGGAGTTGATCAAATCACTTTGAAAGACATGCAAATACCTAATACCCAAAGCCATGCTTTACCATCATGGAATAACAGGGCTTGGAGTCAGATCCATTGATTCCAGGTTAATTATTAATAGCTCAAAGTAGTAGCCAAGATTTTAGCTGATGCTTTCCAAGTTGGCTACCTATATCCTGTACTCTTCCCCAGTCATGACAATCATAGACCCTTTCTAATTCAAATGGCAAAGTCTGGGAAACTTCTTGCAGATCCCAGCCCTGACCTTTCCCTCCAGCATGCAATACAGAAAGAATAGGAATGCAACCCAGAAAGAAGGGAAATTTTTTTGTCAAACTAACCCAATAAATGTCACGAATCTTCTATTTCACGCCTATTATTTTTATCTTCCAATCATTATTATTCTCAATTTCAATGGTAAAATTGAGGCATAGAGGCTGAAATAATTTTCCCTGTGAATCATAAAAGTAAAATGGGTGAAATGAGCAGTTAAAATGGGTTTTAGAGGAGGGCATGGTGGCGCACGCCTTTAATCCCAGCACTCCAGAGGCAGAGGCAGGTAGATCTCTGTGAGTTCAAGGCTAGCCTGATCTAATAGTGAGTTCCAGGACAGCTAGGGCTACAGAGAGACCCTTTCTCAAAAAGACCAAAAAAAAAATGGATTTTAGAGTCTATGCTGTTTCTTTGCTCCAATCTTTCTTTCATGGAACACCGAAAAGCCAGTTCACTAGTTGAGAGAGGATTTTACTAACCTGCACACTTTCAAGCTCCCAAAGAAAAGAAGAATGAAAAATACCGTTCTGCACACTGGACTGCATTAAATCAGTCTAAGTGTCTGTTCTCTACCATGGCCTTTGGTAAGACTGTTTCTTCCTCTTTCACATTAGTCAGCCAGATAAAAGATGCATGGCCAGAGCAGAAACTCTGCTCCATGGATCCTGCAGAATACTGCTTTGGCTATCCCTTCACAGCCTGACACTTGTCTGTATCTGACCAAACGTTCAACAAGAATCTTCACCAGTTTAAGGGAATGTTGCTGTAGCTTTTCAGTCCTGACCCATATAACACAAAGTAATTGGTTCTAGCTCAGCTGCCTCAGAAATGGAAACCTTTCACAAAGTAACATTGGAAAGAAACAGCAAGTCAATTTGACAAAGGGCTGGGGTGCAGAAATCTTGTCTGTGACAAATAGTTTTGTGCCATTTCTTAAGGCCTGAAAAAAATGAACAAACAACTGCCACTGAGCGGCCTTGGTGAAGGCAGAAGTCACTAGGTGGCAGCACACTCTACATCTGGCTTCCTGTCCGCTGAGGAGGACAGCTTCATCAGGAGCAAGGCAACAGAAAGAGGCAGGGCAGATGAGGAATGCAGTTTCTTCACGGTCTCTTGTATACCTAGTTGCAACGTAGAAACAAATGGAAACACATTCTAATCAACTACTGCCATAGACTTTTTGTTTCAAACTCTTTCATGCTAATATTGAACATGGAAGGCCTACCTCCTGCCCACTGTCACATTATTTGACTCTATTCATTTCTTAAAAGACAAAAGATTATTTTCATTAATCCTTTTATATTGATGTGGAAACTGAGGTTAGAGTTTAGTAGACTCCAAAAACATGTGACAAACCAAGTATGGTGTCATCTGCCTTTATCACAGGTCTCAGGAGGTCAAGTCAGGAGGACTGCCAGTTTCGGGCCAAGTATGGGATACACTTGAGGGCATCCTGGGCGTCTGAAGAGTCTGCCCCATGGGGGAAAAAATAACACACAATGATTAAGCTAAGATACTTGAATGTGAACTCTGGGGGATGAACTCAGAGTCTGAGAAAGACCAAGAATAGCATTCCACAAACATACTATTGGATAACTGAAAATGTCAGATGTGACAGAATCAGAGCCAATGTTCCTAATAACATTTTTTATCAATAGTAAATGTGGTTTAAGTGGAAACGTTTTCCCTCATAGGCTCGTGTATTTGAACACTTTATCCCCAGTAAGGGGAGTGGGCTGCTATTTACGGACCTTTTGGAACCATTGGGAGGTAGAGCCTTGCTACAAAAATTATGTCTCTAGGGGCAGGCTTTGAGGGTTTACAGACTCACTGAACTTCCCATTCAGTCTCTGCTCCCTCTGTGCCTTTGAGATTTGATCTCTCAGCTTCATGCTCTGAATGCCATGCCTTCCCTCCCATAATCGATTTGCCCTCTGGAATCATAATTCAAATCAAACTCTTTTTCCTTATGTTGCTTTTGTTCATGGTGTTTGATCATAGCAATAGAAAAATATCTAAAACAAAGTAAATGTTTTTAAATTTTTATTTTTATTTTATGTGTATGAGTATATAGCCTACATATATGTAAGTGCACTCAGTCATGCAGTGCCCATGGGGGACAGAAGAGGGAGCTGAACTGGAGTTTCAGACAGTTGTTTGTTGCCATGTGGACACTGGGAAAGGAACCTGGGTCTTCTGCAAGAGCAGCCAGTACTCTTAACCGGTGAACCATCTATCCAGCCCCAAGTAAATTTTATTTCATGGAGAACTTTTTTGTAGGTAATTGAGTGACCAAAAATTGTAATTGTCGATGATGACACAATCCAGAGAGGACTCTTTTTAATTTTCCTTTTTCTAACTTCGCTCTGTGTGTATGTGTGTAATGTTAACCAGCTCTAATAACATTGCAAGTATAGTTTTTGAACATGTCATTGTATAATCTAGATTTTTCCTAGGCTGCTAAATTATGTAGAAGGTACAACATGATATGCATATCAATAAGTTAGCTAATCATACATATACTTTGCAATCTGAATTGGTTCAACCTTTTTATCACTCAAATTCGGATTGTAATGTGCAACCTTAACCATAAATTGGCTACACATCCCTATTTTTTCTTAACAACTTTCTGATAAATGGAATTGCTAGGTTATAGGATATAATCACATTTAATCCAATGTTTACAACGGAACTCATTTCTGTGAATCAAATTTCGTCTCTTCAAGCATTGTATGAGATTTTCAGATTTACTAATGGCAGTATCTTTAGCTTGGCCTTCCCAGCATGCAGAGGAGGATGAAATATTTCTCTTGCTTCTAAGGCACATAGTCTATAGTATTTCACTATAGCAGCTCTAAAATTCTAAGGCATCTGCAGTTAGAGCTAAAAAAATTTCCACTCTAGTGAAGTGGTCCTCACTGTGACTGGCTTATCCAAAAAACTAGGTAGCACCAAATCTTTCTACCAGATTTCACTCATATAAACTTTTATTCTTTAGTCTCTACACATTACACTTTCTTGGGTTTACCCTATTTCTGTGGGACTTTTCTTTCACTAGATGATAATCCATCTCCATAGAAAACCCTCAAATAGCTATCAAAGGCCATGTTTCCTATGCACAACAAATAAGTGATTTGCCCATCTTAACATAAATGCAAACTTAATATACAATTTTTAACCTTCTATAAACAAGCAGGAAGTGTGTCCAAATAGAGAAGGCAGGATGCAGAGAGACTGCTCCAGCAAGAACAGTGCAGCAAAGTTTCAAGGAAAAAAATGCCCGTCCTCTACTCAAGGACACACAAAGCAGCATTATTTTAGTGTGGCACGGAGTTTGGCTCGTGTTGCTCAAAATGAAAGAGTGAGAGTGCAAGAATGTTCAACTCAAACTCAGTTGCCCCAAATTTAATATACAGGTTTGTAGAATAAGTTCTTTACAATTTCCTACAACACAAAGGCCTATTAATCTAGTCTTTATCATATTATTTGATGTAGTAGAAGACCTCTAGTGAATAAAAGGGCATGGCACAGTTTATTTACCCATTTGTACCTTGAACAAATATCTATGGCACTAGGAATTAAAATCGTTTACCAAATTTTTCGTATTCTTACTCTTCTTTATTATTTTTATTTTGTGTATGAGTATATTGCCTGCATGTATGTGTGGTGCAATGTCCGAGGAGGTCAGAAGAGTGCATAGAATCCCCTGGAACTGGAGTTATGGATGGTTATTAGCTGTCATGTGGGTACTGGGATTAAAACCTGGGTCATCTTAACCACTGAAACATCTCTCCATTCCTGTACTCCTATTGCTAACTCTGATTCTGCTAGTACAAGAGAAAGAAGGCTCTTCCCTCTCATTTATCTTCCTTTGCAAGAACTAGATTAAAAGATTAAAGACAAAAAATAATCTAAGGAAGCTATAAATGCATTTCAATATAAGAAACTGCTAATTTCTATGAGCAAAGTCCTGTAATTTATATTTTATGTAGTTATATAGAGAAAATATTTAGTTTATAAGGATATAAGATAATTTTCTCATGATCCAGAGTAGTATTTGATATCATTGCCTTGCCAGAACTCATGTCAACTAACGGTGACAGAGTATTCAAAGTTCAACCTCCAAATCACTAAGCCTATTATGTATTACTTCATTGGACCTTTCCTTTTGTATTTCTGTAATAAGGATAACAACCAACTCATCATCACCTGGAGAGCAGAACATTCTACCACCAGAGGAAATCTTTTGTCGAAAATAACCAGCTTCTCTAAGCTGAAATGGCACTAAAAAAAAAAAAAAAAAAAAAAAAAAAAAAAGCAAGAAAAATATACAGGCAATGTGATTTTCAAAGGGAGAAAAACACTCTCATTGCTGCAATTTTAGAAAATGGCATATAACAACCTCTTTTGGATTGGTGTCTGTGTACGTCTCAATATTTTTATAGAAAACGATAATATAATTTCTAGTCTCTGAAGTGAGCTGACAGAGCCAGCAATTTTTAGTGCCCTGTGAAGAGTGGTAAGGCTAATGCGAATTACAGCTTTGAAGTTTTGTGTGCACTCACCACATTATTCCTTGAAATAAAAGCCCAATGTGTTATCTTGGAATAAGAATGAGCCAGAAATGGACAAAACGCTTGTTCTCACAAGATCTGGCTAGTCCAGAATAAATCATAAATCAAACTGTCAAGTGTGTACTTAACTGACTGGTTGAGGGAATCCCCATACAGAGGACACTGTTCAGACTGTGGAGTGGGAGCTCTCTTGTTGTGAAGTGATACCCGTTAGTGTGGACTAACTGTCTTAATTTGTGTAATTGATTTCATGTCTCCGAACAATAATTTCCAATTGAGAAAAATGAGGTAAATATTTATAAATCATCCTATACAATTGCTATGAAAGCTATAAACAGTGAAAATCAGTGTCTGTCAAATAAAAAGTATCTAATAATTAGTAATGATCTCACCTCATTTAATACTTCCATTGGACTAGAACTTCAGAGTGGACCTGTTTTCTTTGAGAACATATAGGTTGTCCTTATTATGCAGTCAAATACTGTAAACTAGCTGAAGAAGCAAAGTGGGACACCTCTTTCAAACCTCTGTCTCCTAAGGCCCAGGGATCGTTGCAGAAGAGGAGGCAGAAAGGTTGTAAGATCCAGAGGGGGTGGATGACCACAAGGAAGCAGAGTCTTCCAGACACGAGGAAGCAGAGTCTTCTGGACAGTCGGTTACTTATATGAGCTCACAGCAACAGTGACAGCATATAAAAGTCCCATGCAAACTCAAACCAGACAAAATCCCAGCAAAGACATGAGAGGAGGGTTAGAAATCCCAACCCAGCCAAAGGAACGTTTGACAATGGAAGGTAGCTGGGAGGGGGAAAGAAAGTGTCTTAGAGAGTTGAGGCTCTTGGTAGACCCACACTGGAAGACATGTGGGGACAAATATCAGACTCTGTAAGCCATGATATATATATATATATATATACATATATATAGGTGGGTATCTCTGAACTGTGATGGTAGTTGTGCTTAACTCTTAACCTAAGTGGTACCAAGTTGAAAAGATCTAAGGAGTATGAAGCTTCAGGGAGCTTAGAAAATACAAAGGCAGAAAAATCAATTTTAGAACATTAAATGAAAGTGAAACCATTTCACATACCATAAATATTTGACTAGTATTGCAAGAATAGTTCAGTAGTTTAACACATGATTAATATAGACAATGACTTGTATTCAATCCTCAGCACCAAATATATCTATGTTTGATTATTTTATATTCCATAACTGAAAAAGAAACATCCCCATATTCAACATGATTGAAAGAATAGTTCAGTAATGAAAAGTGCTACACCTTACTTAAAATTTAGATGAAGGATGTGGCCAAACAAAATTATAAAAAAAGGTATAAATGAATGTATTCATAGTTACCTGTAAGGGGACCTCACTATTACTGATCCATATTCTGCAACTTAAGTTCTAAGTTAAATTTCACTAGAAAAAAAAAATACAAACTAAAATATGAAAAATTGCAGACTCTTAAAGAGTCTTATCAAAGAGGGAAGAAGAAGAAAAGGAGGAGAGAGCTGCCTCCTGCCAGTGTGAATATGAGATAAACCATTCAAATATGTTGGTGCTTGGCACAAGTTGGTACAATTTTATGAAAACAATAGATATCATTTGTCATAATTTAGAATTTTTTTCTATATAATTTATGTCAAAAACTCCCAAGAAATTCATTTAGTTCAGCAATCTTCAAGAAATTTGTCTTAAAGAAATAGTCATGGATATGCACAAGTACATAGCAATAAGATGATCATGATAGCTGTTAGATGGAGTAAATCACTGGAACCAATATATACCTTTGCATGGATGACTGACTCAATAATTTATGTGACAGTTAGTCACACAGCTCTATGATAACACCAAATATTATGTTGTATTTATAAAAGCAAAAATACATTGTGCAATATACTACTGCAACATATGCTCTTTAAAACTAAAAAAGACAAAAACTGTGTATGAGTATAGACAACAGAAAGAACAAACGTGATTTCAGCAATGGTCATTATTAGCTATGTTGTTTGTGCTTTTAGTTTATTAGTTTGTATGCCATGAATTTTCTGCAATAAATAAATGCCCTTTATTTAATGAAATATAAAAACTAAGAAATGAACAACCTAGAAACAAATGAGGAACCATTTTCAATGTCAATGGGAATTGGTTTTTGCACTTTTTATGAATTATAGGAAAATATAGAGGGCAATGTGTTAATTCCCAGGGTCAAATATGAAAGTAAGAGACATTTAAAAGGTAAGTTGATCAGGCTATGTAAATTTGGCCTTTTCTGATTTTAACACATGATTTATTCAACAGTGATCAACATGCATCTTGACAAATACACTACTTTGAATTGCAATATTATATTAAATTGTGAACCTAGTAGTTATTATGTAAAAACCATCATAATGGCAGAATTTGCCTATGGGCAATCTGACTTTTCCAATATAAATCACCTCAAGAAGAAGAAGTATCAATGGTAGAAATAAATTTGTTTGAAAGTAAATCTGTATATGGAGATTTACATAGCTACTCAAGGCAGATAACTAATTTCATGATACGGAAAATTTTCACAGTCTTTAAGATTATTATAAGAATGAAATAGTTCAATGGCACAAAATACCTAGAAGAAGGTTTGATTCATGCTAGCCCTTCCATAGTGGATTGGGGTTTTTACATACTAATTCTAAACTGTGTCAGTCTCATCTAGAGGGTAATTAGACAGACTATTGAATCCTATCCCAGAGCCTCCTCCCAACAGGTCTGAGTGGTATCCAATGATTTGCCTTTCTCACACTTCTCAGATGATGCTAATGATATTGGGTCAGGAACCACATTCAATAATCGCTGGACTATGGAAACAAAATTACTTGCAAGTGCATTTAAAAATCCTTTATGGCATCTATGCTTATAAGCAATGAACTTAACTCCCACTACTGTCTCATAATACATCTTAAAACTGAGGGAAATATAGCCACAAATGAGGGAGGGCCTCATGGGATCCTCTTCATCCCTGCTGAACTATTAGCTAAGCTGATGGATTCTGGGGGACGGCCAGTCATTGTGTTTGTGTACCCACTGATGAGCTCAGCATGCTCCAATGAATAGTTCCAAAGCAATGGTCACACAGATTGCTCTTGTTAAAATTAGTGAGTCACTAAAAAATACCTCTAAATACATGAGTATCAGAAATGGATCTGTGAAGAGAAAGTGGAGGATGACAGGGGTAGAAGGGAAAAAGAGAGCGTGGGGTGTGAGAGTAAACAGAATTCACTATGTAGGTGTGAAATGGTCAAAAATCAAAATTGTTTTTATTATATTTTATGTATTTTGGGTGTGCGCTTGGGCACACATGTCATGGTATGCATGTGGAAGTCAGAGGGCAACTTGCAGGAGTCAGTTCTCTCCTAGCCATCGTGTGCACCCAGGGCTGGAACTCAGGTCATCAGACTTGGCGGCAGGTGCCTTTATCTGTTGAATCCTCTTTCTGGGTCCAGAACAAATTTAACCAGAAAGGAAGAAAAGGATGGAGGGACGGAAGGAAGAAGGGAGGGAGGAACGGAGGGAGGAAGGGAGGGAGGGAGAGAGGGAAGAAAGTTCTAAGGGAAATAATGTTTATTCACAGAGCTGTCTTGAGTCAATTCTTAGTAGTAGAGTTTGTCATGTAGTAAAAGCAATAAATGCAAATAATTCTTTTGTTGGAATCTGGAATCTGTCTTCCTTTCTCTGAGCTCTGAAATTATTAACTAAATATGCCAGTAATCTCTAATTGCATGACAGTAACTCTTTTTTTCTAACAAAAAGACTTGACAATTTTGTTTTCAGATTTCAGGGTACTCTAGTTTCACTTCTCCCCTCCAAAGCAATTCACTTTGCTAGGAAAGGGGGATAAGTCTTCCTTGTTGTTGGGGCTAGACTGCATCGTGATCTTCTGGCAAAACAGAACACATAATACAAAACTAATAGAGAGTGCTTTCCCTCCATGCCCTTATCCTTTTGGTTGAGTCATCCCAGGGGCAAGTTGATACCATCTCAGAGTGAGTAGAAGATGGCATCATTGGAGACCCATGCACCATTGGCATATAGCCTCCCTGGGTGGCCTCATTTGGGGCACAAGTCCCACTGGAATCGTCATCTCAGGAGGACAAGGGCCCATCACTGACCTCAACGGAGGGCCTCTCCCATGTAGGGTGCTGGCATCACACCAGGGAGAGGAGAACCTAGGTGATTGCAGGGACATGAAATCGTGGCTCCTGCAATAGAAGCAGAGAGTGGAACTGCTAAAATGCAGCTGTTGTTTTGCAATCAGGCTGTGAACCTGCTCTTCCATCTGTTTCTGACAGGAGTCCTTCACATGCTCTGTGTTTCCCACAGCTGTGGTGTATTTCTCAGATGGAGTCATGGCTCCGATAGGTATTCCCTCAGTAGTCTCAATCAATCTTGGGCTTGTTGCTCTGCAGGCTGCAGGCTACCCATGTGAAGGGATCTTTCCTACTTCACTGAAAGCTCCTCTGGAAAATGGATTTGGTTTTCCACATTGTTGGCCTCACTTGGTACCTGCAATAAGATACACAAATCCCACAATGAACCGATGTGTCCTTATTGTCACTGGGACCTAATTCTGTTCCTTCAATGTCTTCTTGATTTTTTTTTACTAGAAATTCCAGTAAATAGGAATGTTTTCCTCATATAAGCATAGTTCACATAGCACTGTGTATTCATGTGTTAGGCATGCCCTATTTCTAACATTTGAACATTTACTTAGAAATAATTATATAAACAGTCTCATCGTTATTGACCTTTCTCCTTGTTCTTTAGTCAGGGCTCATAGAAATGCTGTTTACACTTATTCCTATAAACATTTGATCTTCTTAATCTGCTCACTACCCTTTCATGGCCTATTTTGTGTTGCCCAATACTCATGTAGCTCTGAGTGCCACATTTGCAGGTATGCCAGCTGTTCAATCACACAGGGCCATTGTTTAGAAAGGCTGTGTCCTCAGTGTGATGCTCTGCAGACACTATCTTTACTTTCTTAATGCTCGAATATTTTTTCCCTGAATTTTTATCTTCCTGTGGGTCTTACAAATTTCATAGCTGCTCTCGTTGGCAATAAAGCTACAATTCCAAGATGCGGATTCAATGCCGACAATCAAAATATCATGTTTCTTTCATCTTCTGCCAGCTCACTTGTAGGTTTCTCCAAAACTACATAACTTTATCTATGAAACCTCATTTTCACTGGATGCTCTCTTACGTATTTCTAGTCCTAAAATACTATAAATCTGTTAATTTCAAATACAGAAAACTTTACAACTTAAAAAGGGAATATCTATTTTAGGCAGACACATTTTCTATAACTATCTAGATCTATTGAATCTGTTTAAGAAGAAAAACAGATGGTGAATGTTTCCTAAGATGCCATTATCTCTGAATTTATATAACTGTATACCTAACATTTTCATGCAACTTCCTGGGGATAGTCACTCCTTAAAGCTTCCCATACCTTAGGCTGAAAAATGACACATCAACAACACGCTGAGCCTCCTAATTACCAGGAATGCAGGGCCCATTAAACTGTGAGGATGCATATGCACACCTAATTATGTTTATGCCTACTTATAAATCAGCAAAGTGAAAGCATATGCACGCTGAAAATTATCCATCATTAACTTTCCTAATTGCACCCAAATAAAGAGGGAAATAATTCACTTCAGAATATGTTTGCATCCTTTGGGCAAAGCCTAGTCTCATCTTGTTTAGGTTTTGAAAAATTGTCTTCTTGCTCATAAATAGAAATCAATTATTTGAATGCCAAAACACAACACGGTTCTTCCCTGGATGTTGAACCAGAGAAAATGAAAAGATTCATATGAATGTCAGAAACTAAAGCAGGGATTTAGGAGGCAAACAATATAGAGAAGAAATACTAGGCAAAGGAAAACACTTCTGTCATTCTGATGGAGAGGGCAATGTGGATGGTGACAGCCCAACCACAGATACAATAGGAGGCAACAATCAGGGACAGATCCTCAGGGAAAAAGAAGCATTAAAATTAGATGTCGGGCAGAAGACTCAATTTCATGACAGTAATTGAGATCAATTGGAGCAATGTCTGCGATCCGTACTCACAATTTCCCCTGTAGTTTCTCTGAACAATTACTGTTCTATTACTGGCAGGATTAAGATAAGACAGACAGGAGTTGTGCATGCCTAATTGGACTTCCAAATATGGTTTATTGCTGCCCATAGAGACAGGAAGCTGAAAGAAGAGGCCCTTGGAGAGTGGAGCAAAACCCTCCAAGGTGGAGGGCTTTTGATGTTCACAATGGAAACCCATTCTAGTGCTAATTCAGAGGTGTGCAGTGCTGAATACAAAATCAGATGTAGGCTCTGCCTTCAAATGTTCCACAGCTAGGTACTTTGCATGTGTGATCTCATGTAGCCCTCACTCCTGTATGGCATAACCTTCTGCTGTGGTCTTTGCTGTACAGATAGGTGGAGATGAAGATGAGGAAATCTACCAAGATAATCCAACAACACACTGATGGATTATAGACTCAAACCTTGAACTCCTTCTGACTCCTTAACCTCTGTTTCAGTCTACATTACTACTCAACTCAAGGGAACCCAGACTGAGTTTTAATCATTTGCATTTTGCCATTCATCCAAATGCCCCCATTTTCATTATTTTGACTTAAATAAAGCAGAAGATGGCTAAATTAATGTCTACGTAAAAATTCAACTTATACTTTGTCAATACAAAAGCTCAACTCTCACCTCAAAGGGAATAAAATATACTTTATTCTGGAGTCAAATATAAGTGATGATGGCCTGGGAACATAGATTTAGGTCACCCCAAATTCTATGTTCCAACATGTTAACAGTTTCATGAAATTTTTGTAGTAACAGAACAAAGAACGCCATAAATCAAGACACTTCAAATACATTGGTGGAGACATCAGAAAGGTGGGTTACAACAAAGTGGAAAGATTTCTGTAATAGGCCTCAGATATTATCTGACAGCATCCTTAGCCCTTAGGTTGGTGGAAGCTAAGGTTTGGTTACATTAATACATTCAAAGGGTTTTAGCTGTTAGTCACAGGACGTTAGGTCAGACACAGAAGTGGGCAAGGAATGGCTATTTATGGGGCTAAAGATAGCCCAAGATAAAGTTGTAAACAGGATCTGGACCTGCAACATTACAAACTCTCCACAATCTGCCTTCCAAGAGTTTCAGCCAAAGATGCAGGCTATTTCTCAGAACTTTCGTTCACAATTCTATCACACTGATTTGTGTCTGTGGACCAATGCTAAGACAATATTTTCATTAAAGCCTAGCAAGTATCTTTGAAGATTCTATTTTATTATATCACGAATAGTAAGTCCATCCTTCCTTAGGTAAAAACTAAATCATTTTTACCTAGATTCTTCCAATAATGATCAAGTGTAAAATACTAATGAGAACCATAAACCCAAGAAACCTTGTATCTCATCATTGAACTTAAGGAAACAAAATGGACAAGGCCAGTTCTTCATAGAGGGCAGTGATGATGCTTGTGAAGTCCAATCTCCAGGATCTGAGGTTTTGTACCACAGCGTCTAAGGGGGGATTGGTCCTGAATTGGGCTCTGGAACTCAGTGTCTAGCTCTCCGGCTTTCTAGAGATTGTGAAAATGATCTCATATGCTCTTTAGTAAAACCGAGTCCTGTTTTTACTGTTTATACTATTGAGCACAGCTAACTACTCTAATATCAACATCAGCTCAAATATAATCTCTTTTCACTGGCATCCATATTTTCCCCATGAAAGGTTCCATTAACACTATTTACTTCTTTCTTGTTCATATTAACCTTCTAGTCACATTTTTAATAAAATATTCCCTTTACCTGTCAACACTGTTCATTAAACATTGCTTTACACCACTCCTGGTTCATAAAGTGAGTCATTTTAAGGATAATCCACCATCGCATGACTTTATTATTTTATATGTGAATACCTGTTGGGAATAAATATAAGGACCACCTCACCATCTAGTCATCCATGAAGCTTGTGTCAATAGAAAATCAAAAGCAATGTCACTTTAAAAGTCACTCTAACTTCAAGCAATTCTCTTCTGAATCCTTACTTGATTTCCTACATGGGAAATGACTAAGTGTTAGGAAACCATACAGTTACACTTACCTTCCTGACTTAAAATCTTTAATTTTTCTCTTTTCTTTACATTAATATTTTTATTGAGAAAATTCACATATGGTACAGGTCACCTATTTAAAGTATAGAATTTGGGGCTAGAGAGATGGCTTGGTGGTTAAGAACACTGGTTGTTCTTGAAGAAGACTTGGGTTCAAATGCCAGCACCCATATGGAAGCTAACAACTGTCCCTAACTCCAGTCCCAGGGGATCCAACAGCCTCTTCTGACCTCCGTGGGCATTGCACAACGTGGGTGCACTTACCTACATGCAGGCAATATACACATACACATAAAATATAAAATAATAAAATTATAGAATTTTTATTTTTTTAGTGTATATACAGATATATACAAGCATCACCATTGTAAACTGTGGGTCATTTTTATCATCTCAGAAAAAAGGCATTTCTTTGTGAGATTGAAGCCAGTCTGGTCTACATAGTGAGTTCCAGGTAGGCTGGAGCTAGGGAGATCCTGTCAAAAAAAAAAAACAGAAAAAAAGAAAGAAAAGAAACTTTGCACCTATTAACTACTAGCACCGAACCTTCCTGCCTTTCCTTCCTCCTTTAAGTTGAAATTCCATGTTGTAGCGATACCACAGTAATAAAATAATATAATATGTTAAAATTTTGTGCCTGAATAGTTTAATACTTGCTCTTAGATCTGAGCTAGAAGGACCTTTTGCAGACTGTGCCCTTAAGGCCTTCTCTGATGCTTCTGTACTATGCTGTTACTGGAGGGGTTTTGGGGGTACCCCATGATGTAATGTCTAGGTTCTTTGTGCCTTGAACAATGCACTGGACAAAGTATGGATAAGTAGTAGTAGGGAAAGTATGTATTTATGAAAATTGGCAGAAACAGCATAGAAGACATTTCGCAGAACAAGAGCAGCCCGAGCAGGTATATGGTTTAAGAGCATCAAATTCTTTCCGGAGAGTCTTCTTTGTTCTAAGACGTTTTACATATATATATTTGAGTTGAACAGGGTCTCCCTGTAGCCCCAGATAACCTGGAACTCACTATGTAGACCAGGCTAAGCTCAATCTCACAGAGATTTGCCTGCATCTGCCTCCTGAGTGCTGGGATTAAAGGCTTGTGCCACCATACCCTGCTTTATATTCTTTCTAATTATGTATGTATATGTGTGTGGGATTTTGTACATGAAGGTAGATGCTTGCAGAGGACAAAAGATGTCAGATCCCCTGGTGCTGGAGTTATAATAGTTTTGAATTACCTGACTTGGGTGCTCAGAACTTGAATGTTTTAGAAGAACCATACTGGTTCTTAACTGCTTAGCCATCTCTCTACCCTTTGGGGTTGGACGTGTGTGTGTGTATGTGTGTGTGTGTGTGTGTGTGTGTGTGTGTGTAGTTTTGGTAGAGAGAAAGAAGCTGGACTAAGAACCTCTGGGCAGGAAGGAAATGGGGCAGATCCTTATCCTGACTAACACTTGGCTTTATATAACTTTGGACATCTATGGTGAATGGGCTGTACATATCATAATTTTAAGTATAAGTGTGCTCTTTCATGCATACAAATGAAATGGTAAATAGGGCTTTTCTCATTTCTCGCAGGCATTTTCTCCAACAGGTCTCTTAAACGACAAGTTCACCCTTACACTCAATACTGGTTTAAGTTCACCTTGTTTGTCTTTCCTTCTACTAGTAAGTACCTGACCCCAAACAACTCACAAGAGGGGAGGTGCTGGGTTTTAGCCTACTCAATTTTTCTAGGCATGTTTACCTTACAGTAACGTCCCACAGGGCAAGTCTTTAAGTCCACATTCTAGGGACCTAGGAAAAGATTTGCTACTAAAATGGTCCATAGCCTCTATGCCTCTATTTCCTTTCAGAGCCCATTCCTACAAGAGTAAACTACACCTTTCATAAGTGACTGTCTGCTTTGGAGTTTGGGGTCTGAACTTAGACATGAGGGCTGGATGTATACACATAGGCAGGCAAGGTTTCTCATCTTGTACAATGGAACTGACAGTGAGAAAGAAAGGGGAAGCACCGTCAAATAATGAAGAAGAATAAAGAGTCCATATATTAAACTTGGCTGTTGGTGTAGCCACAAAGCCATGCACTCTTGGGTATGATGACCTGGGTGTCTCCTGGCAACCGCAGTTTGGTACTCCATCCAAGAACAGAATGAATGAATGTGGGTATGCTTGAGAATGAACATATCAAAGTACTGAAAGGCAGGGCCCCCCCCCTCCACTGAACACATGAACTAAGGATGAAAAGATCTCATGGTTTGTGAAGATTAAGAATGGAGCCAAACTTGGAACTTGAACTTGTACTTTTCCAAAGAAGGTGGAGAAATCCTCTTGAATAAATTATGGGTGTGGCCTGATTGGGGTGAGGAGCAGTCAGTGGAATTTCGAAACAGGCTTCTAGAGTCAGTTCCATCATCAAAGGGTGAGGACACAGACTGCTCCTTTTGACAGACTGAGGGAAATAGAGAGATCCATAGGCATAGTTCTAAACAGATGGTTCTACTAGCTATGGGAACTAGTGTCCTCCGAGTTCAGGCCCACTCTTCAAAACTTAGAGGCTGGAGAGATGGCTCAGTGGTTAAGAGCACTGGCTGCTCTTGCAGAAGACTTCAGTTTGGTTCCCATCACCCATATGCCACCTAACAACCATCTATAACTCCAGTTACAGTAGATCCAAGGCTCTCTTCTGATCTCCTTGGGCATTGAACAACCTGGATACACTTACATACATACATACAGGTAATATATTCATATACATCAAATAAAAATAATGAATAAAATTAGGAGTCAGTCTATTCAGGTCATTATGCTATTGGTATAATAATAAATGCCACAGTACATGTTCTTTGTCTGCCAGTTGTTAGACAAAAAATCCAAGGTCCAAAGACCCATCAATACTACACAAAGAACATGCATACAAAGCAGAGTTTTGGTAAGGCAGATTTTACTTTTTCAAAAGGGTGACCTGCATCATCAATGAAATCCAGCAATTGCACACAGGACCCAGAAATTTTGGTGACTTTTATCCCTAATCAAGTGAATTGTGTCATTCCCCAGTGGCTGAGGTCCTACCTTACAGTCTTTCCTGGTTGGCTAGTTTAAAGACTCTGCGGGGAGGGAGAAGAGCTCCTACTCCAGACCATTAGGCTCAGGAGCGCATCAGGGCCTTTCCTTAAACAAAAGTCTTACAAGATGTCGTGTGATTAAAAGATTAGAATTCCTTGTCATAAACCAAATTTCAAGGTTTACAGAGTTTGAAAGAAAAGAATAATATCTATTATTTGTTACACTTTATTTTTCTTGGATATGAGAAAATGAATGTTGTATAGGACTGCTCTCTAACTGGCAAGCTATGGACAGATGCCTTCTTGCAAAGTTGGTGGCACCTGTTTGCCTAGGATCACCACAAACTTGACTGTTGATTCTCAGTAAGAAAGGAGTGGCAGGGAGAGTCAGCCACACCCTCTAACCAACCTGTCAGTCCTATTTGCATGAAGGGGAGGGACTAAGGGATACCAGCAGAGGACAAGGAGGCTCTCTATTCAGTACAACTGCTGGGAAGTCACTCTCCATGCCTGGATAGACTTTCCAGTGTAGCCTTTGGGGGTGGGCACTCACAGTCCTGTAATTAAACCCTCACCCACTGCTATATAAGTAAGCCTAAAAAACTCTCTGCTTTCCTAAAATGCAGCTTGGAGAAATTGGAACTTGGTTTGTCATAAGAACCCAAGAGAAGAGGGGGCTAGACATTGTTCATGACTCCCAGAAGGAATTTTAGCAACAATGAACCCAGAAACTCCTAGCTTGGGATGGTATTGGTGACCACTGAGCACTCAACTGCACCATAAGTCCTGGAATCAATCCCACCAAGAGCTGAGAAACTCTCTGCTGCACTCAAAGAGCGCACATCAACAATGCTTTCTCAGTAGTTTCCTCTTTCTGTTTCGTACATGGTGGCTCTTGAATTCTTTAGAATCTTCTTTGTTTGTGCTTTGTCTGTATGCCATGTTCTCATAAATTTTCATAGGCATAACCAACTCTTTGGACTCTCTTTCTCTCTCTCTCTCTGACACACACACACACACACACACACACACACACACACTCGATCACCTTGAGCCTCTCTGTTTCAATCTGAGACAATAGTGTAGAATTCTACATACATGTAACCCTTGCTAACCAACATCATAGTCATTGTTCAATAATGAAATACAATTTCCCTATTAGCATACTTAAGCTCCAAAGAGAGAAGATATGTTTTTATCTTTATCCTATTTAATGTGGTACTCCCTAAAACATATACTGGAAAAAAAGTTTCTCTTTATCAAATGGTGCTGGAAAAATTGGATATTCACATATAGTGAAATGAAATTTGACCCCGTCCCACACCCTGTGCAAAAAAAGAATCAACTTAAAATGGATCCAATATCTTAATGTAAGATCTGATACTCTGCAACTACTGGAAGAAAATATAGAGGAAACAGGTAAGATATTGATACAGTCAATGTTTTCTTGGATAGTACTAAAAAAGCACACAGAACAAAGGCAAATGTTGATAAGTGGGATTACATCAAATTAAAAAGCTTTTCGATGGCAAAGGAAATGATAGAGTGAAGATACAGCCTAAAAGTGGGTGAAAATGTGTGCCAGTTACTCATTAGATAGAGGGTTAATGTTCGGAATATTTAAATATTTCAAAATATTTAACAACAACAGAATACTTTAAAAATGGACAAACAGTATGAAGAGACACTTTTCAAAAGAAGAAATGCAAATGGAAAATGATTATATGACAAAATACCCACTATCTTTAGCCATGGGGAAATGTTAATCAAAACTACAGTGAAATTCCACAACCTTATCTCAGTTAGAATGACTATTATCCCAAAACAAAATACTGCAAAGGAGGAAAGGAAAAAAGTCTTTTGAGCTGATGGTAAAATGTAAATAAGTAAACTCTGTGTAAATTAGAATGGATTGATCTCAAAGCTCTAAAATCAGAACCACCATGCGATCCAGCTATCCCACTTCTAGATACTTAGCCAAAGAAAATGAAGTCGCAATACAGGAAAAAAAATAATCTTTGCATGCTCATGTTGATCATGGCACTATTCACAACTGCTAAGACAAGAAACCATCTAGGTTCCCATCAACAGATGAATATATAGATAATGAAAATAATGTAACAATTTACAAGGGAGCACTACTGAACCATAAAGAAGAATGAAATCTTGTCATTTGCAGCAAAATTGAAAGAATTGGAGGTTACCATGTTAAGTGAAATATGCGAGACACAGAAAGAACACTATCACATGCTATCTTTCATGTATAGAAGCTTGAAAAACAAAATAACAACACTGAAAGGAGACCTCTAGGGACTGGGATGAGTACTACTCCCTGGAGCGAATGAAGGGTGAACGGACAGGAGCAATGCACAGTCTATGTAGCATTTAGGACTAGCAAGTGAATCACATTCATCTGTGCATTTAATACAGATTAACAATAATAAAGTACTGCAAGCTATATTATCTGAAATAGCTGATTAAAATGTCAGAAATTGCTTTTATTATGTCATAATATTACCAGTGAAATATTGTTGAAATTAGTGCTCAAAAAATGATTTCTCGATGATGAAATGTCAGCCGACAATTAGCTTTCATTGTGAAAGCAGCATGTTACAGAAATATCAGAGTCATCTAATGTTCTTAACTGGTGAAGTATGTCACTAATATGTGGCTCAGAGGTTACCAGGAGCAACATTCATCCTCAGGAGGGGCTCATGATCTAGGTTGGGTAAAGTCTGCCTAAAAGAATTGTGAAAACTCATTCTTCATTGGTGAAATAACAGCAGATATTCACAAAGAAGCCCTGTCTCCTCTAGTACATTTTTTCAAAGCCTCTTATAAATTAAAATGTTAGTTATTTTTGACTTCTATTCTTGTTTTTGGTAATTCACTATTTGGCACCGTTTTTTTTCTTACAGTTAGCAGTATGCGGTGGGTTAAGGTAACTTGTTCAAAGTTTCAATAACTCCAGTTTCCAAATTTTCTTTCCTGTGTTTTGCATTCTTCTGATAGAATTCAAGAGAGGTAAATAGCTACCACATTGTTTCACATGCACTACATTCCATGTCTCTGATCTACTGTTATACTTCTTTCCATATACTCAATTATTTCTTGCAGCACAATGAAGTTTCTCTTAGAAAATGAAAATAGTATAAACTCTGAAGTAAATCATTCAATGAAGCAGAATTTATTCCTAGTTTATTAAACTCTCATACTCTTATCTTTTCCATAAAAACAAACAACTACATATCAGTCCTACTTTGGCTGAGATGTCTTAACTCTTGTTAGCTCCTTTGTGTGATGTAGGTTTGAGTGTTCCCATTCCCTGAAGCAGGGCTCTGCAATGTTTTCCTGAAGTTAAAGAAAATCCTGGATACCCATTGCATTTAGATATTTTTGATAAGAGATTTGTTTGAGAGTACTATAAAGTTATAAATTCTCATAAATAAAAAAGATGCACTTAAACTCTTGCTTACACTTTTATAGGGCCAACTTAACCAAAGTATTTAGATCTCTCTAGACATCTAAGACCTCTAAGTAATAGTTCTTAATTCTGTGCCTTCCTATGTACCTGGCAATATCTTCCATATATTCAGAGAAGGTGGGAAAGAATGAAGGATAAAGTTCTAAGAAATAAGGATTTAAATGTAGGGAAATTAATTAGAAGATGAAATGTTTGGATTAATAGGAATTTAGAAGGGGAATTGGAAGGGAGTGGTAAGGGAGTGTTAAAGTACTATTGACTCTAAGACGGAAATGATTTTCTGAGTGCCATGGTCATATAAGCTTCTCTTTTAATGTCTACCCCTGGTCTAAGTTTCTTGCACATGCCTGCTCATAGGATATGAATTTATGGGGAAATAACTCAAGAAATAGGTGTAGTTTTCAACTTTGAGTCAATGTCAAGGCAAAACAGAGGAACAGATGTAAGATGTACATGCCAGAAATCTAAGCCAGATAGATAAGGAGGAATATTTTTCAGAACTTGAAGAAATCTTGGGCATTTTCAGTTTTCTAAAGAGCACAGAAGGAGGTGTAGGCCAGTTTTAGCCTCACCTTTAGCAGGTCCATTGCCACTCTCAGCTGATGAATCATTCTGACTCTCGAAGCTCGAGAATTTTCAAAAAGCATTCTTATTTCATTTCATCTATTTAGCGAGTCTGTGATGGTGGGCCATTCACAATGAGGAAACTGAGACTCCGAGTCAAGAATAATAAAGCTCGGAGACTTGACTTGCAGAGCTTTCAGTGGGGTTTCTAACCTCCTTCTCAAGGCTTTCCTCCGAGAAAAGGAAAGCCTCATTGTTAATATGAAAACAAATGCAAAATTACAGTCACTAGCGCTGAGACATTATTGTCAGTTCTTCCCCACTGTGACTGTAGTCTTTCCTGCTGAACCCAGGTAAAGCCTCAACAAACCACAGACAATGCCATCATTTGAGAATTGGCGTTTGAAGTGAGACCTATGTATGAAGACTGACACAACTGGGATAGGAGCTCCCACAGATGTCCACTGATATCTGAGCTCTCCAAAAGGACTTAGATGAAGCTAGAGAGATAGCTCAGCAGTTAAGAGCACTGGCTGGTTTTGCAGGGGACTTGGGTTCTATTCCCACCACCCCCCTGGCCGCTAACAACCATCCATAACTCCAGTTCCAGGGTATTTGACGCCCTCTTCTGATTACTGTGGGCATTGCACGACCACCTAGAAATATGCAAGCAATACATTCATACACGTAAAAGAAATAACAAATACAATTTTTTAAAAAGGAGTTAAAGCTTCCTCTAAGACATTCCCAAGTGTACCTAATTGTGAGCAGAAGCCTCCATGGGAGTCTAAGACATCAGATGACACATTGATGTTTTAAATCATGTTATAAATTAAATAAAGGTTTAGTGTGTTAAAAAAAAAAATTTTTCCCTTGAAACAGTCCAGTTTCCTGACTCCCCTGTTAGAAAGATATTACTTGTAGTTTAGAACCAGGCTCTTTTATATTTGAGAAGAAAGAGGCTGCTTTTTCTATCATAGCTAAAGTAAGTGCTTGTTTGGGAAGCCTTCCCTGCCTCTTTCTAAAGGCCACTCACCCTATCTCCACCTCATTATCCTCCCTCAGAGCTCTTTTTATTTACCTCACAGTGAGGTAGTTAAGAGTTAAGAGCACTGGCTGCTTTTTCAGAGGACTCCGGTTCCCACCACCCACCTGGCCACTAACAACCATGAAGAATTCCTCATGAAGAGTAATTAATTGTTTACTGATCATCACCTCCACTTTACTGTACCCCCCACCAGTCAGTGTAGCATCTGTTTTGAATGTTACCTTACCCTCTGGCAGAAGGCCCAACACAAACCAGGTGCTCAGCTAATGGCTTTGGAATATAAGGATCTACAAACTGTATTGATAAGTAAATGAACAGCAGTGCTTCCTCCGCTGGAGATGAAGATTGAAGCCAATACAATTCCCTTACTCTCTGTTTCCGCTAAGTAAGTGTTCACTACTTTCTGAACCACTCCCTATTCCAGTTATTTGCCGCTTGTAGTAACAATATTCCTCTATTCTTGGATCTCATTTGCTGTGGACTTTTGTCTTATACCTGACATCTACTGCCATATATTCCTAGTCTGTGCAAACAGCGACCTATGTCTCTGAGTGCAGCCAAGATACTTAGCATTTACTTGCTATTAATTTTTTTATTTGATTTCATTATATATTGTTATTTTTTGTTTCTTTAACATTTTTCTTTATTTTTATCTCTTTCTGTGACCCCAATCTATTATATCTAAAATGTGATTTGTTTACCCTCTCCAGATATAGTGAAAATAAAGCAGACATTCTCAAGCTCTAATTAGCACAGATAACTGAGTTCTATATATAATAGATACTCAAGGTCAGACCTTATAAAATCAGAATTTCCATGGCTAGATATAAGGAGTTAGTATTTTCTAAAAAGTTTCTAGGGTGATTATCATGATCAAGGATTCAAGGGTAGAAAATAGCTCACCACCTGTTGGAATTAGATATAAATTAGAATCTTGGCTCAGGGACAGACTATCTCAGTTTCTTTACCATTTAATTAACCCTAGCTTGTTTCTTATTTAGCAAATTTCAAGTTGAATCAATTTTCTGAAAAAAATTCAAATCAGAAAATAGAAGATAGCAATTATAATTAAACATAAACACTATAAAATACATTATCCCAGTCACTTACAATCAATTGCTACAGAACTACTGCTATTTTGTCATACCTACCAAAATAACCTTGCCCTGCTGGCTGGACCATCCCTCTCACTGTTTCTCCATCCTTGTTAAAGCTTCTGTGGTCAGTGGCCTACCATCTCCTTACACCATCCCTGATTGAGGCCTGGCATCAAGTTACATAACTCACTTGAATCCAAGGCCAAGTTAATTTATATTCAAAACATGAGAGTCAATGGGTACCCAGTTCCTGCCCCAGAACCAATCATATCACCCTGTCCTGGAATTCCAGGAATTTTTAGTTAATGTCTTCTTAGAGGTAATATTCTAAATAGTATAGAATTTTAAGACTTGTGTGGATTGGGCCACAATTCACTTATAATAAAAATTATACAGGAATTACCTTTGATTAGTCAAATTAAATATGATATGTCTAGTCACAAAGGTTGAATTAAAACAGTGTGTTCAGATAAACCGTGTTTAATGCCACTTCCAGAAAACCTTGATCAAAGCAGTAGGACAAAGTCTATCACTTTCATTACTACTTGGGGTAAAGCAGACACTTTCTCCTTTAAATACAGTTGAGATTGTAAGAGGCTTCTAATCTCCATTATCTCATGAGCACACTTACCCCCCAGTAGCAAAGGAACAAACATGGCTCAGCTTCTCACATCTCTGGGAGCCACTTGCTCCTCCTGGGTGAGACAGTCCCCTTTATATCAATGCCCACATCCCCCTCCCTTGCCACCAGGGACTATAGCATCTGGTGATAAATTTATAAATATAGACAAGAGTGTAGTTTTATTTAGAACCTCCACAGGCATGGGTGGGATGAATGTAAAGAAGAATTTAAAGTAATAGAATAGAAGGCTTAGCTTCCTGAGGGGGGCAGGAATAAAAAATGAATCATTTTTGGTTCATTTTTCTCTCTTCTAGAAATATGAATAAGAGTTGACCTTTCTGAATATTTTCTTACCACACTTAAAACTCTACTCATAGTTCTCTCTGTTGCCTCCTAGAGATAGAAAGAATGTTGAAGTATTAAGGATATAAGCGTCAGCAGTCAATGCTACATTAATGCATCCTATTTGTATTATGGGAATCACTTTCACAAGACCATCAACTTTTAAAACTTTGTCTATAAAGGTGTTATTTGGCGTGTTCCCTTCCAAAAATCAGCTTGTTTTAACTGTTCAAATAATTCTTGGAGACATATATGACCTGCTCTCAGGAAGACAGACTCATATTTCAAAGACAGTTCTGCCAAACATTCATCAGTCCATTGTTTTAAAATTTCATTTCTGACCACATACACTGCAGATGAGCCAGAGATCATGCTGCTTTTGGAACACTGCTTCAACTAGGAAAAGATCCTAGTGCTGCCAGTGCCCCCTCCCCACCATTTGTAAACACATGCTTCTGGCTTGTTAGCCTCCCTTCAGAGATGCCATGGGGACATTGGCAGAACTATTTTTTTTCTCCAATCTCTCTCATGTTGGTTCTGAGGAAAGACAGTGTGACTAGAAAGTAAAAATAGCTCTAGAGATTGTAAATGGTAAATGCAGAGAGAAAGGGAGGCAGAAAATGATAAGAGATGTAGCTAAATATTTATATATACAAAAAATGAAAACATGAAAAACGTTATTTCTGAAATGCATAATTAAGCTGAAGACAGAGTCAGCAGATGGAGTCAGTAATTACAGGTTTCTAATGTATTGAAGATTCCCAGAGAATGAAAGTGTTGCTACTAATTTTGTAGCTTCACAGTTTATAGTGTGTTGCTGTTTATAACGCTCAGCTCCATTAACACTTAACATCCCAGGCAAACGAGCTTACATTTTAAAAATAAAGCTGGCAGAGGCACACTATACAATTTATGACCTACTTAGACTATTGATGCAGAAATGTCATCAAAATTAAAGTGTTTAGGCACGACTTGCAATTATTAATATTTCAATTCTCCTCAGTATTATCCCAGGCAGCTAGGGTGTCATAGAAAAGACTTTGGATCTGGAAAGCAATTTCATTTGATCAAATATTTGTTTCATACTTGCTGTTGGCTGGGGACTTCTTAGAGTACTTAGGTTATATCTGTGATAAAACAGATCAAACTCTACCCTTGTGGGCCTTTCTATGATAAACTAGGAAGGCAGAAAATAATGAACAGATTTTCTAAAGTTCTATAGTATTTTAGGCAATGATAAATATAAGTAGGAAATAAAAAATAAAGTAAGAAATGATACTGTGTAATTGGGTTTAAAAATCGAGTTGCCAGAGAAAAGTTCATTGAGAACATGACAGCTAAAAAACTCAGCCACATGGGTTGTCTGTGGCAAGCGAAAGGGACAGTTGTAAGTTCACACATGAAAGGGAGAAGTCAGGCCCAGAAAAGAGTATGAATAGGACAGCTGTAAGAGCCATGCAAGATGCAATATAGGAAGGTTGTATGAAGCCCTCTTGGTCATCACAAAGCTCCTGACATGTAATATGAGGAAAATCAGAATTGGTTTTAGGAGTTCAGAAGATATAAGTTGACTCACTTGGCAAAGAGAGCTGGGCACTAAATGCTAAGAGATTTATTTCAGTTTCTGTCTGGCTTACATGGATTCATACTTTCTTCTATGTTTGTACTAGTTACTCTCCTTGTTGCTATAACCAAATATATGACAAGAAGCAGCTTATGGGAGGAAGGGTTTATTTTGCAGTATCTTTTGAGGGGAATGAGTTTCAGGCAGCTGGTTATGTGGAATGCACAGTCAATAAGCAGAGAGTCGAAGGCTGGTGTTCAGAAGTCTTCCTTTTTAATATTCAGCCTGAGCCCCCATCCTATGAGAGCATGACACCTACATTCAGATTAAGTCCTCCCTCTTCTTTGGTTCGTCTTCTCTGGAGACACTCTCATAGACACACTCAGAGCTGTTTTTCATGGTGATTCTAACTCCAAGTTGACAATGACTGATTTTAATTCTAAAAAAATCAATCCCAATTACCAAGTTCTTAAGCAAGAGAGCCATTCTTTATGAATTTTTTAAAGTTTTTTTTCAAAACAAAAGCACTATAACAATTGTCCTAAAACTGTTTCCAATTTATCTCTTTGGGAGACAGAGTTCTCTATAGCTCCACTATCATTTTCCCACTATTTATAAGACTTAGTTTCTTTTCCAAATTGTTGAATCAAAAGGGATTTCAGAGAAAGTTTTTCCAACAGTGAGTTTGCATGCAAAACTGTGGTCCCTGACACTGAGTAAGAGTTGTAATATCCACAAAATTAAGAAATTATTATCCTTACATGTCCTTCAAACACTATAGATGCTATTAAAATCTCCTAAATCTGTCTATCTATCTATCTATCTATCTATCTATCTATCTATCATCTATCT
>NW_008330735.1:2332447-2349723 GCF_000622305.1 Nannospalax galili
CCTTGGGGATAGTACATGCTGCACTCAAAATGGACCCTATTGCTGAGGCAGGGAGAACTTCATAATGAGGAGAGATTTTGTCCAAGAAGAAAGTATAGATTAATTCACCCCAACTTTGACAAAAGTTGTGATAAAGGATTTCACAAGCAAGATAGAACCTTCTTTACTGAGGAATACCTTAAAAACTGCACCTGCCATACTCAGAGGGACTTTACTGCTTCTTTTTTTCTTTCTTGCCTTTAAGAGAATGGGGAAATGAGTGCTTTTCAGGAAGACATGGGGCTGAGAGACCCAAAACACAAGTCTGGTTTTGAAGCCCTGAACATAGGTTGCTAAATTATATAACCTGTGAGCAGTTGGATGGAAAAGTTGACTGGCAATTACAATTGTTCCATCCTTATAACTTGCTCACTCAGATGTAATCAGAAAAAGCCAAATATGCTGCACAAACCAATCACATAGGAACCTCCACATTCTCAATGACAATACCCACTTTCAGTAAATGACACGCATCCCCCTGTCTCCTTGGGGACCTCTGCCAAGACAAGTGACTCACTTGTGATAGCAAATATTTTCATTTTGACTGTTTAATTCTTATTTCTATCTGCTGTCTTCCATAAATAGAGAAAAATCAGCAAAGAGCAGAAAGAAAAGTGGCCCAGGGGAAACATTTCTGTTTCGTTTCCATAGGTTTCTGCAGGAGGGGATGTAATGGGAAGCCTGGAAGTTACGGCTAGCTGGTCCTTCCTCACTAATCCCCAGAGGCTCTTGGAAGCCTTTTTAATTTGAAGCTTCTTTTGAAGCCCAAGCAAGGTCCTGGATAGTAGTATTAATTGAGCTCCGTTGAGAAATTCTCAGGGCATTTTGCATACTACCCTCCCCTCATAGGCATCATCTGCTGCCTATCCTGCTTTTGGCCTGCCAGTGAGAATATCTACAGCATGAATTCCATGCACAGTTCATACCTCTTGTCTGAATCTCGTTCCTTTTTCACTTTTGCAGTGTCTGCTTAGGTTTTATAGACTTTGGTTGAGATCTTCACACTGTATGTACAATGAAGTTAACGCAGCCTATAAACCTTTCTTTTTATTCCCTTACCACCTAGCATATGAGATCATATTGCCATTCGATTCTTGTACCAGGTTATTTTAGGTTGCTTCAGGAAAATCTGAGACAGATTTCTATACATGAATGAGGACCTGAAGGAGAACTTGCTGAAGAAGCATCGTAATTCTTCAGGCTCGTCTTAGCCTTGTTTCTTACCCCAGGACAAAGCGTTCAAACCAAATGCCTGTTGTAGCTAGTTACCATGAATAAACATACCATTGGGACACACACCAGAGGAAGAAGTTCACCCTGGGACATTACTAGGGCCATTGTTTGATTTTGTGGGAGGAGAGAGAGGCAACAAAACAAGGACATTCTGAAGAGCAATGTTGGGATACATAGTTACTCCCCGTGGGAGCAGATCTGAGGATCAGTTGTACTGAATTGAGGTCATCTTAGATTGCTGATTTCTTCTATTCTAATATTTTGTTTTTTGTTTTTATTTTTTATGTGTATACATGTATTGCCTGCATGTAGGTAAGTGCACCCGTATGATGCAATGCCTGCAGAAGACAGAAGAGGCTGTCGGATCCCCTGGAACTGGAGTTACGGACAGTTGTTAGCTGCCATGTGGGTGCTGGGATTCAAACCTGGGTCTTCTGCAAAAAACAACCAGTGTTCTTAACCGCTGAGCCATCTCTCCAGCCCCAGATTCCTGGTTTTTATGCTTGAGTCTTCCCCAATTTCATATGTTGAGACCTAATCTCCAATACAATTGTATCGAGAGATGGGCCTTTGAGAAGTGAGTAGGCCATGACATCTCTTTCCATTGCTCTTAATAATTTTCTCAAATACACCACTCTTGCTAGAACTGAGAATAAGAATTTTCTTCATCAAGTTTTCTTATTATGTAGATAAGTATAAACAGCATACCATTGCCCTCTGTGCTGGACAGCTTTAGTGTCAACTTGACACACCTGGGTTGAGGGAGCCTCAATTGGGGAATTGCCATCATTGGACTGGCTTGCGGCCATGTCTGTGGAGCATTTTCTTGATTGTTGAGTGATGTGGGAGAGTTTGGCTCACTGTGAGTGGTGCCATCTCTGGGTTGGTGGCCCCATATTGATAAGAAAGCAGGTTGAGCATTGGCCAAGGAGCAAACTGGTAAGCAGCACTCCTCCATGATCTGTGTTCCTGGTTCCCACCCTGAGTTCCTGTCTTGGTTTCCCTTGATGATGGACTGTGCTGTAAGCTGTTCCTTTCCAAGTTGGTTTTGGTCAGTATTTTTATCACAGAAATAGAAAGCTAACTAAGAGAACCTCTCAGAAATCACTCTCATGTTTCCATAACTTTCTGGGCATCAAAATGATAGAGATGATGAATATGAATGAGCACTATTTCTGTGGTAGGATATAAAGTCCTTTGGATATATGTCCAGGAATGGCATAACTGGTTCCTATGGCACATCTGTTTCTTGCCTTTTGAGGAACAACTATACTAATTTCCATAATGGCTGATACCAGTTTGCACTCCCAAGTTATCAATAGTATTATCCAATGGTGAACCTTATGAAGTAAAATAATGACTGGACTGACTAGATATGCCTGTTGGTGAAATAATGGCATGAATGTTATAAGGATAACCAACTGCTTTCAGCTTGGAGTTAAGCTCATTCTACAGGAGGAAACTCAGGCCTAGTGCTGTACGTCTGGCAGAGAACCATTGGTTAGGAGGCTCATAGGAGTGAAACTATTATTATTATTTTGATAAGTAGATGTAGTAGCAAACTGCCTTCTAAATACTTGTCTCTGTAGGAACAAATTAGTGTAGCTCTCAGTCCTCATAACAGAAGTGTCTCTGTATAGTAGACTGTGTTTAATACAGAGACTCACAACTGGTCAGGTTTTCTGTCTTTGAGACTGAGTTGATGGTACATATGGGATATAAACTGATAAAAGACCGGGAGTACACTACTATCTAGCATGCATCATCTGTCAAAATTTGTCATGGGCCTCTTTTCCATGTATATTACCATGAGTCACTAGATAATCCAACCCCTGTACCATCTTACTAACTGATCTGGTAGATTCTTTAGTCTTAGACAGTTCCAGAAACTGTGACATTAGTCAAAGCCTTTTTGTGTCATGATTTCTGGAACCTGAGTATCTGAGTCTTGTCCATGATTTTCAGAGTCCCTACTGACAGTTAAGATATGACAGGTCAACTTCACCTTGGCCACATTTGCCATATTGCCTTGCTGAAGGACTTGGAGAGCTTGCAACAGCTAACATGTGTCTCGTCCTCATCAAAGATGACTAAGAGACCCTCCAGTCTGTTAACCATATTGCTGAACTTAGAGTCAGGGAGCCACAAGTTAAGCTTAAAATTGCAAAGAGCCAATGAGGCTCAAAAGTGTATCCCTTCGGCAGTTACCAAAATCATCTACACAATGGCATTAAGACACAGACCAATAAAAAGTAAAAATGACCAACAAATTCTTTAAAATTCAAATATTTCTGTGAGTGTATATTGGTTAAGCACTGTGGTCTAGTTTCTCCTTCTCTGGCATTTCATGAAGAACAGCGTTTCATGTGTAGTTTCCTTCTCTGTGAAGCACCTGTGGAGGCATTTTATTCATTTTTAGGTGGACTTGCAGTATGCTTTCTTTCCAGGCATTATTTATATATGTTGCCTGAGATTTCTTTGTTGTGTTATAGAGCAGTATGTATGTTCACTTTCCTACTCACCATCACTCATTTCCGAGGCTGCCTCTTACTTCTAATCCACTGCTCTTCCATTCACAGCTGTTGGATGCTGTGATACCTAAACATGGGAAGAAGACTCTCCGGTCTCAGCCCACGGCCTTGGCTCTTCTGGAACATCTTCCTCCACTGTGCTCCCTCATGACTCATCTTTCTTGTGCAGCCCTTTTCTCTTCTTCTTTTAAGTCTTCATGGAGTGTCACCTCCTTAGGAAGACATTCCCTAGTATTTCACAATTTGATCTTAAAACTCGATTTACCTCAGGCATATTCTAGCTGCCACCTCATTACATTGCTTTTCTTTTACTAAAAAATGATAGATTATGAAATATAAAAATGTTAAAATTAGCCAGGCGTGGTGGCACACGCCTTTAATCCTAGCACTCCGAAGGCAGAGGCAGGCGGATCTCTGTGAGTTCAAGGCCAGCCTGATCTACATAGCGAGTTCCAGGACAGCTGGGGCTACATGGAAACCCTGTCTCAAAAAGACCAAACAACAAAAAAAGATGAAATTAGAAAGAATAACATACTGACCATTCCCTATGTATCTATAATTTGACATCAAAATTATCAACATTTTTGTAATCTTATTGTATTTATCTTATAAATATTTTATTTCATATCTTTAAATAATGTGTACTTTTTGAGGGATAGGGTATCAATCATAGCACTATCATAAGCATAAGTCTGATCTGACAAAATTAATAATATTAAATTATATTAACCTGTATTCAAACTTCTTAATTTTATTAGGAATGTCTTATGGTTAATGGCTTGAAAAAGATCTAAACCAAGAACAAACATTTTTCCATTGCAAAAGTCTCATAAAACACTATATGTTTTATGTACTTGTTTCTTTTCTGCCTGGAATGCCAAGTGATCTTCAAAAACCCAGTAAGAGCCAGAATAAGGTAATCATTATATATTTTCAAATCAAAGCTGATGTGTTTTATTTTTTTTTAAATATTTTATGTTGTTATTTTATTTTATGTGTATGAGTATATTGTCTGCATGCATGTTAGTCTTGTCCATGATTGTCAGACTTCCATATTGTGCAGTGCCCACAGAGGTAAGATTAGTTCCAGATCCCCTGGAACTGGAGTTATGGATGGTTATTAGCTGCCATGTGGGTCCCGAGAATGAAGCCTGGGTCCTCTATATAGATACATAGATGATAGACAGATGATAGATAGATGATGATAGATAGATAGATGACAGATAGATGATAGATAGATATACGATAGAAGATAGATGATAGATAGATGATAGATAGATAGATAGATAGATAGATAGAAGATAGATGATAAATAGATTGATAGATATAGATAGATGGATTTCCCTGATGCATATAAAATATCTAATTATAATACTGTGTACAACCCAGAAGGAATGTCTTCAACTCCACAGAAATAACAGAGATAAGGCACCTTAGAGATGTGGCTGGAAAAGTCAAGTTATTAGATCCATCCCTCTTCCATTAAGTTTTTTTTATTACCTTGTAAACCAAACTAATTTCCTATGCATCAAAATTGTTAGTTGAAGTCTTCCACTGTCACTCCCTAATCTCGTTGCTTATAACTCATTTTTCTTTCCATGCCAAACTAAATTCTTAAACATTTAATTCAAATTGCTCACAAAAGACAGCTTTATATTGATGAACACATTTCCATCTTCATTTCCTCCACCTTCTTGATTACCTTATACAGTATTTAAATTGTGACTTCTAAATGACAAGAAGACCGTAGTCCACACTGTCAGCATCTCATTTTCACCATCAACACTCATCTTTACAGCAAGATTAGCAGTCTTCAATGCCCCAGTGCTTGACCTGCTTTACTTCGTTTAATCCTTGCTACAATTCCAAGTGACAGAGAACACCGAGGATTGACTCAGCTCTCTGGACAGGATCTCATTGGTGAGGATATCATGAATAGAGGACCTTAGTTTTCAGTTCTTTGCAAACAAATGTCTTAAGTTAGAATAAATATACGCCCATGTTTACGAGCATTACTGAAGGGAACATATCATCTCTCTGACAATCTTTTATTTTTGAATATTTGTTCTCACAACAGGCATCTCTTTGTTTAATTGTGAATAAAAGGAAGATGAAATTAGAGTAGTTAGCCTTTTCTTATTTATTTTTATTTTGGAAAAGTCCCTAGAGTCATTTAGCACACAAAGAAATTTCTGTCCTCCCGGAGACAGTACAGACATGGCACCGTGGAGATGTGGCTGTAGAATCAGGAAACATCTAAGCATGGAATAAACATCAGAAAAAAGAAATAGTCAAGAAGTACTGGATGTAGGGCTGGAGAGACGGCTCAGTGGTTAAGAGCACTGGTTACTCTTGACCAGACCCAGGTTCAATTGACAATACTCACATGGCCAAAAACTGTAACTCCAGTTCCAGTGGTTCCAATGCTTTTTTTCTGATCTCCATGGGCATTGCACTACATGGGTGCACTTACACACATGCAGTAAATGTATTCGTACACATAAAATAAAAATGATAAAAAGTACTAGATGTGATAACTGTATTTAATTTGCCACCTCCTGAGGATAATTTGCTGGGAAAATTCTGGCCCAAAATCAGTAGGCAAGGGCTGGCAATCTAATTCAGTCACCTAAAGTTCGACTCAGTCTTTTCTCTTTGAGAATTGACCCTTTTGTGCACAGGGATCTGATGTCAGGGAACAAATTTGGAAATCAAACAAAATTATCTTCCCCATGACCTGTGTGAATGAACTCATCTCTGCCAGTGATAGGGGATCTTTTCCCCACCCCCAGGGTACTCTTCATGTTGCAAGCCCTCTTTCCTCTCCTGGGATCCATTTTTTGAGAGCTGAATGAGCATGTGGTATACTATTAAGCTTGACTGTCCCTCTATTATTTACCATTTTACATGCCACTTATTAGTATGGTGCAAACTACCCTCAGTGGCTCTTCCTCTGATCCAGGTATTAGAAACTAGTTCCTGAAAATCCTGGATGCAGTCACAAGCCCACTTCAGTTCAAATAAAAAGTTCAATGCTTACTGTTGATTGTTTACAACAGCCATCACATTCAAAAACTGCCTCCTGCCTCGAATACCCAGGTCATGGTTCTTAACACTGGGAAACGCTAGTCAAGTCATATAAAGAAAGGTTTCTAAGTGGAATTTTCCATGGACTTCACAGTGTAATATTGACTGTTTCTTAGGAATAGGTCTTCAAGGAGCTCCAAACCCCTTCAATATCGAATACATTTCAAAGTACAGCTAAGATATAGAAACACCCTAAATATCCCTCAACTGATAATGGATAATAAAAGTGTGGTACATTTACATGATGATCAGAGTAGTCTAAGAGCTCTACTCAGCAATTAGAAAAGATTTCATGAAATTTGCATATAATTGGATAGAACTAGAGACTCACACTAAGTGAAGTAACATGAACTCAGAAAAACAAATGACATATGTTCTTCCTCATTTGAGGATTGTAACACCAATCCCTTGTATGTAAGTATATATCCTGATGTAACAACTAGAGCCAGGAAACTGAAAAGGAAACAGAGAGGTCAAGGAAAAGAAAGAGCATGAAATAGGGGGATATTTGGGGAACAGGTGTCACCAGAGACAGGTGGGGAAAGTGCAAGTGTTAGGCTGGGAGGGAGGAGGGAAGAACATGTGAAGACCATGGCAGTGGGGGAAGACAGAACTCAGAAGAGGAGGGATGGGACAGGTGGGTATGACTTGGGGGAGAGTGGGGATAATGGGGGCACTTGGACTGGAGAAGGAGGAGGGAGGCTGGATGGGGAGAGAGAGGAGAGATGAATGGATCCATGGGTAGTGCTGAAAGACAGAGGGAATTGTGTTGGCTTAGGAATCCCCTGAAAAATAAACATATGGTGTCTGAACATTAGTGCAGGTATATACCTGGGAGCTGTATGGCAAGGAACACAGTGTCAGACAGGAGAAACCTCTCTTTGAGTGGTTGGTCAGAGTTGTCTAACAGACTGCCAAAATAACAGAGGCTATTGTTGGGCCCTTGGTTATCTCCCAGTACTTGAGGGTAAGACCCTACTGCTGAAGACAGTTCATAATTTAGACACAGGACTTGGAGCAGTGGAGCAGCAGGAACTCGTCTGGAAGACTTTCCCCTAAAGAATAGCTCTCATAGTTCTACAGGTTTCTATGCAAGCTACTAAGGGAGAAAATCAATCAAAGTTCCAAACCAGTCCTAAAGCCAAATAAACCTAATGACTTGCCCAGAAAACTGCCTCTATTGGTGCAGTAGTGGCACTGTTATCAACAGCTATCTAATTGGACTTAAAGCCCTCTCAATGGGAGTTAATTCATGGGGGGCACTGTAATTTTAGACAAATATACATGGCTGAAGAGGTCCTAGATCCTAGAGAAAACTCTATCTCTGCCATATCTCTAGACAAATGAAATTTTAATTAATTTTTTTTACTATATGCTAAATATGGATTCTTATATTTACAGACAAGATTACAGTACACCACTCATCAAAGAAGCTTCTTTTTGCAAGAGATGGAGGCAACTGCAGAATTACACATCTGGTCACACACAGAGAACATACATCAGAGAGATGCCCAGCCCTAAGTGATGTATCTAATGTTAAACCTCTATACCCAAAGCTCATGAACCATAATGGAACAGGGGGTGGAGAGAATCCTGGTGCATCCTTAAACTCTCACCAGGGAAGCTTCCTTATACAACAGAGTGTGATATACACAGAAGGCCACAACTGGCTTAGTTTTAGAGAATAAGAGACTGCAGAGTATATGCTTTTGATATGGCTCCTATATTAAACCTCAGCCACTCACATCTCAGGGACCATTGCAGAAGAGGGGGCAGAAAGATTGTAAGAACCAAGACTGGTTCATGAACATAGGGAAGCATAGGCTTTCAGGACATTGGAAGATTACACATGTCAACTTGTGGCAATGGTGACACTGAGCACAGGACACATGCCAACTCAATCAGACAAGGGCCTAGATAGTGAAACAATAGAAATGGATGGCATGCAACCCCAGTCTGGGAACTATTAGAGACTGATTACCACTGGGTGAAGGAGAATAGGCCTTATGATCTCTAGATAGGCTGACTAGACTCTAGTGAATGAATTTGCACCAAAGGATATATGGCTGATACATCAGGTCTAGTGGGGAGTTGGGGTATGGATGGGGGAGCGGGTCAAAATTTGATTAATAACTGTGGTATGAAATGTACAAAAGCTCAGTAAAAAAAGGTTTTAAAAAGTAGAACAGAAAAAAAAGATGGATAGGTCCTGAGAAATGACATCTGAGTTGACAGCAGGCCTCCACACACATACATACATATATACATGCATTTGCATGCACATGAATATGAACATACTTTTGTAGGCACACATATGTACACACACACATATGCACATACATAATGTCACCAGACTCTAATGGTGATGCCTCTCTGGGCCTTGAAAGGTAATTTACAATTTCCCCTGCAGTCATTATGAGTCTCTGATACCTTGAAACCCTCTTTTTGGGTGTCCTCCCTACATCCTATGTCCTTCTAAGAAATAAATGTATGCTATATTTGAGAAAGGTAATCATACATGTACCAGAGACAAGTTTGAAAGAATATATGTGGAACTTGACTCACACTAGCTAACCATTTCTTAAGTCATTCAAGATGTGCTATGCCGCAAGCCATGACTCCGTCCAGAAGAGCCGAGGAAAGATGACACAGACACCAAGGTGAGGTTCAGGCTTCTTCTATATTATGCACTTCAGTCCTTATATAGTTTGTTCCCAACAGCCCTCCTCCCAGCCAGGACCAATCAGGGCACACAGACACACACACACACACACACACACACGCAGCAGGCAGGCAGAGTGGCAGCTCATTGGGGCCCGTAGGAGGTGCATGCTTGATGATGTCTCTGATCAGGCAGGCAGCACATGATTGGGCTCCTCCTGCTTGCACGAGTTGGAGTAAACAAGCGAGGGTCACGAGGCTTGGCAGCCAGCCAAGGGTTGGAGTCACGAGGCTTGGCAGCCAGCCAAGGCGCCATCTTTGGCTGACTCAGCCACCTCACTTCCCATATCTCCCCCTTTTTGTTTTATTACAAAGTTAAAGGACCGTGCCTGTCTTAGGTTGCCCCCTTCCATGTAACATCCTTACCCATCATCAACTGTTCAGCAGCTTGGCTGGCAGTCTGTCTTAGGTTGGTATGTCCATGAGGGAGTCTTACCCATCTTTGACTACCGGTCCAGCATGGTTAACCATACAGAGGGAGACTCACCCCTTTCCAGTGCAGCCATAACCTGTTCAAGCATTTTTTTTGCATCTCTGTTCACCACCGCATTTTACATATACACCAGATCATACAGACACATACAGTGATCAACAGAAAATCCCAGAAGGCCATCCGCCCCAGTCTTTAAGGACTGAAAAAGTCTTCTGCAAGGTGTCAAGCCATTCTTGAGGTGTGCACTCGGGTGTTATTGACGGCGACGATGGAGGCTCATAGTTCAGAAAGTGTCTTGTCAAAATCTCTGTTCTAATTTCCTTGAAGCTTGGTCCCAAGCTCACAGGATAAATTTCCTGCTCAGGAAAAGTTAACAAACTCCACTGAGGTTATACACTTTCTAGAACTTTTACTGGCCATGGGACCATGGTGGGCATCCTAACCACAACAGCTATTGGAAAGTTGGTGGCATTCCAGCATTTAGTTAAGAAACAGGTGTCATTGGTATAGGTGAAGGTTTCAGTATCATTATTAGAAGTATTGGAAACTAGGAAAAAGAAGGGTGGGACCACACATACAGGAGTAGGTGCAAGCGGTATAGGTGAGGGCTTGGAGCAATTTACTCTAGTATCACTTTCAAAAGTCCCGGTTATTACTGGAGAAGGCCCCTTCCATTCTCCTGTAAGGACATCCTTCCAAAGGACTGAAACTTGGGAAACCAATTGCGATGCAGAATAGCGGTCTGCTGCCAAGCGCCCGGCAGTATCCAAATTTAAAAATCTTCCTTATGGAGCCGATCGCCGACGATGGCCTCTGCGTCCCCCTTTTATCTTATCTAAGTCTTTTTCCTCACAAATCTCTTCTTCCCCTTCTTGTCTCTGCGGGAGACTTTGTTGGTCTCCGTTAGAGAGCTTTTTTTTCACTTTTTGTAAGGCTTGAGCTCCCTGATCAATATCTCTCTTGTATTTTCTTGTCTTGTCTGTAATGTATGTCCTCACCAGTGTCCATACTGCTAGAGTTCCCGCAGGGAGGCGGCCCATGCTGTAAGAGCATTCTTTATAAAGGTTATTCTAAGTCTAACTTCGTCCCTGTCTCTGGGAACCTAACTTCGTCCCTGTCTCCAGGAACCTAACTTCGTCCCTGTCTCCGGGAACCTAACTAGCACTACCCCTTCACCGCTACCTGCGGACCTTACCTTTAAATTTTCTTAGGCCTTGAAGAGTTCCCCGTACTGGCCACCACTTGCCGCAAGCCACGACTCCGTCCAGCAGAGCCGAGGAAAGACGACACAGACACCAAGGTGAGGTTCAGGCTTCTTCTTCTTTATTATGCACTTCAGTCCTTATATAGTTTGTTCCCAACAGCCCTCCTCCCAGCCAGGACCAATCAGAGCACACACACACACACACACACACACACAGCAGGCAGGCAGAGTGGCAGCTCATTGGGCCACATAGCAGGGTCATGCTTGATGATATCTCTGATCAGGCAGGCAGCACATGATCAGGCTCCTTGCACTTGCAGGAGTTGGAGTAAACAAGCGAGGGTCACGAGGCTTGGCAGCCAGCCAAGGGTTGGAGTCACGAGGCTTGGCAGCCAGCCAAGGCGACATCTTTGGCTGACTCAGCCCCGATCACTTCCCACAGTGCTACTCCTAAATCTCAAGCTCCTGAACAAAAGGTATGGCTCATTTTTTTTTTTCTTACTGCTGTTTAAACAAGACTCAATTACAAGGGATACCTTCTCACCAGATCTTTGTATGCTTTTTCTCAGGATAAATAGCTTCTATTGTTTTTTCTCTATCATGTATCCTTCATAATTTGGTAAAACTTAATTCTCAAATTTTGAAAATAAAAAGGTTATTTCTTTTTATTTTATTGGTGGTTGTAGTGTGTTGTGTGTGCGTGTGTGTGTGTGTGTGCATGTATGTGTGTTCTTTTGTTTTTGTTATTGATTTTGTTGTTGTTTTGTCAACCCAAATGGCCTGAGTATAACTGAGGGTAGGAAACATGTCCAAAACATTGAAGGGTCTCCCCCCAGACCTCTTGTCAAATCTATTCAACTATAGGATATTCATTAAAATAAATTGGCTTAGTAGCTCACTGTGGCAGATCACAGCTCCAAGCTGAATGAGATCTATTCAGTTACATCCTTGGTCTTATCTAAACTAATCTGAACCATCGGGTTGATGGTGGGGTGAGGTGGTATCAGCTCCTTTTCTCAGATTAAGAAGCCAGAAGTGTGCTATATTTACTATTTATCAATGGCCCTGCTGCTTGTCAGGGATTTAGTCCCTCACTGCTATCTTAATTTTGTCACCTTTTGTTTACAACTGATCTACCCTGAGATTATCCTGTGACTACTTAACTCCATATATCTGATCATGCTTTGAAGCACAAAAACCAGCAAGAGTGAGGGCCCTAAACACTTATATGAACCATTTCAGCTACAGGTAGCCAGATTGTCCAGATATCATTTAATGAAATAATTTTAGAGATATACTCTTGAGAATAACTATTGGGACTTGACCCTTCCCATATAGTTAGCAGCCTTTAAAACAAAGGACTTACAGAGTAAAACTTTAATTATTGGTCAGAAGTGTGGGACCTGTGTCTCTGACCCAGGAAGATGTGACATCTTGAACTGTCTGAAATGCCATTAATATGAACTATCCAAGCCTGGACCCTGAAGCCCTGAATTTCATAAGGTTACTGTGCAACAGGAAGATTTATGAAAAAGCTAAAATATAGACCATTATCCACTCTTATGAAGGGTCAGATCAAATAGGCATGTCTGAACAGGACAAAGGCCCTATGGAGGAGGATTTGTTGTTCTAGAAATTTTTCTCTGGTTATTGCCGGTACTGTACATTCATTCCTCTTTGAGCATAAACCAACTTAAAACATGGCTTTGTCCAGAATAACAGGAAAAACAAACGTAAAAATGTACTGAGCACCATTCTATAACCTTGTGATACTCATTGCATCTACTTTGTAGCAATCCTATAAAACAAACAATTATTTCCGTATTGATGATAAAAAATTGATTTTAGAGATTTTATAAAAGTTATTTAAAGCTACACATACTAAGGTTGCAGGCATTTAGAATAATCTAACCAATAGGCAACAAAATGAGATAATAAGAAAAGTGTTACTTTTTTTCCCCCTCTAATTTGAAGGAACTTAGCAAGTTCTAGGTCAGTCAAGGCTACATAGAGAGACACAGTCTCAGAAGCAACAACAACAAAAATTGAATGAATGTTAGAGGGAAGAACTTAATTTTTGTTCAGGGAACTGGAAAGGTAAAAGCCAAGCATCTTTAGGTCTTTCCTGTCGAGGTTCTATTTACCTTTTCATCTTCAGATTCTGACTAATTCTTTCATAGGCATTCACTGAATATCATCCTTTTGTGGGCTTCAGACTCAGAGATGTATAAAGAATATCAGTCATACCTTGTGGGCATATTGGTCCATCTACAAAGAAATAAAACTGCCGAGAAAGTGGTTAAGAAAATTAAATTATTTAAAGACTACCCTCTGGATTGAATTAAATGCAATATTTTGTATGCTACAAATTCTAGAAGAAATTAGCTTATAAAAAAAAACTAATTTTTTGAAAATCAAGTATTATTCAGGTTAGCATATCTCAACTACTCCATAAGAGTAACCTCACTCATCATTTAAGGAATACCTGCATTGATATTTACTTATTCATCTATTCACTAATTCATTCAATGTATACATACAAAATATATACCATTTGTCAAATTTGATGCTAAACACATTAAGAATAGATACAACTACCTTTCTTCAGGGGAATAATAACTACTCTCCTTGCTTTGGGAAAACTATTTCTTAAATGAAGAGAGTATCAACTGCAAAATACGTTCTTGTAGTTCAGGATGGCACTAAAGAGTTAAGTTTTTTTTAAAGTCAAATAATTACTTTTATGACAACTAAAGAACTTGAAAACTAGTGGGAATCATTTTAGAGGTTTGAACTGAAGAATGCTATGATAAAGTCTGCATTTCAGGAGCTCATACAGCTTTAGAATGAAAAAGAATTTAAGAGATCAGTGGGCAGGGGAGCACAGGGATGGATCAGATGCTGTGCCATTATGATTCTCATCGTGTCATTCGGCGCTTCAGAATCATCAGTGATTCACTGAGTGGTAAAGGGAGTTGCTGGTATTGTGCTGTAAGGAGTGTTTGTCCTTTGTAATAAAATAGCTGAGTGTACTTGCAGTAGCTTCCCATCTGAGTTTGCCTGTTTGACTTTGATGGTGTGACAGGAGATAGCAGCTGTGTAAACTAGACTCTAAGAAACTTTAGAGGTAAGGACAAGTATCAGTTAAGGATAAATCTGAAAATGCAGAGAGTCTGCTCTCACCTTTCCCCCATTAAATTCTCATACGTTCTTGCAATCCAAAAATAATGTTATAATAATTATCATATTAAAAGTTGATTTAAAAAATATAAAGGGAACTCTAGAAAGATGTGAGCATCCTATATGCAGCTCCTTCCAGTTTGAATTCCACAATGGCCATTCATTTATGTAAACAACTAAATAGCTGAAAAAGCAATAGTCTGGAAGGAGTGACTCAAACAGGTGAGTGTTCTTGTCTCCAGAATTTATACAGGCCTAGAAGCCATATAACAGTCCTGTAGAAAGAGGAGCACAGAGACTGACAAGTCCAAGATGGGAGGTAGAGAGGAAAGAGATCATTAACAACCAGTGACAGGGTTCCCACATTCCAGACCTCCAAAGAATTCTCAAGAAGTTGTGCTGGGGCTGAGTTTGCTCCATGTGTCACACACATATATTAAAGGAGGGTAAATAGAGGGCAGATGACTTACTGGCTGGGCCAAATGAACAGAAATCACCCATCCTTTTACCACAGGAAGCACTGTCTTCAATTATTACTGTAGATGAACAAACAAAGGTGCCATAGTGCCTAAGAAAACCAATGGATAACAAAAGGAAAAAAGATTTAAAAAAATCAAAAGAAATGTTTGACGAAGCAAAATTTTGGAGAAAGAGGAAACTTTACCACCTAAATACCACTGTACAACTGAACAGATTTTAAAAATTTACTCTTAACTCAGATTAAGTAGAATACTAACAAAATTATAAGCCATATTTAAACAATAAAGAAAAGGATAATTTTACAAATATCTAAGCCACTCAGCCATAGAAATTTTCAGAAGAAATACAAAAGAACTACAGAGACTGAAATTGATTCATAAAGAAAGGGAAAATGTAAAATAAAAGAATTTAATTGCTTACCTTACAAAGCTAGGAAAAGAACAAAAATAAATAGAATATTTTAAAGAGATAGTTAAAAAAATAAATTGTAAACCAAAAGATGGGATAAATAATTCCTAGCTAGTGTAAAAAAACATAGGGAATCATATTGGTCTTAAAATCTAAATAACAAATTACACATACAATATCTCTACATGAGTCCATGTGTATATCTAAAAGCGACATAACAAGAAACAGTGCCAGACAAGAGAAACTTTCTTTGAACTGTTTCCCAGGGTAGACCAAGAGACTCCCAATATTACACAGGCCTTGATGGCCTCCCAGAACTTGAAGATAAGATCCTACTGCTGAAGACACAGCATACTTCAGACACAGGATTTGGAACAGTGGAGTTGAAACTGGCTTCAATGGGAGTAAACTCATTTGTGATACTGTAAACACAGCCAAAAACACAGGACTGGAGAGATCAGAGATCTTAGAGAAAAAGCCAAGACTGTCATTTCCCTAGACTAATTTAATCTCTTACTATGTACAAAATATGTATCCTTATATTTACAGATGAATATCCCTGTCACCACTCATCAAAGATGCTTCTTTTGAACCAGAAGGAGGCCATTATAGAATACCACAACTGGCCACACACAGACATTTTCTGTGAACTGTCCAAGCCTACGTGGCATATCCATAATGTTACCTATACACCTAAGGTTCACAAAACACAGAACAAGTGGTAAAGTGGACACTCATGAATATCTCAATTCTCATTAATGAAGAATCTTCATGTAACAGAAGGCCAGGAACACAAAAGGTCACAAATGACCAAAGTGTAGAGACTAAGTCTGCAGAATGCTGCTCCTTAGGCAGGACTCCTATTAAACTCCATCCACCCAGGGCTAAGGGATCATTGCACAAGAGGGGGCAGAAACATTTTAAGGGCCAGGAAGGAGGTGCATGACCATATGGAAATAGAGTCCTACAGGCTCTTGGGACCTTTCTCATATGAATGTACAGAAATGGTATCAGCACGCACCAGATCCGTGCAAACTCAAGCAGAGAAAAACCTGGGGAAATGAACAGGAGATCCCAATCTTAGCTGAAGAAATATTGTAACAGATTACTGCTGAGTGAAGAAGGGTTGATCTTCCTAAAGTGAGGGACTGTGGATAGACTGACCGACCTCAGTAGATGAACTTGCACTGAGGAACATCTGGAGACACTAACTTGACACAATAGGCCTTAACACAAATGACAGAATGTATGGATTCCAGTGGGGGGCTACCAAAGAGTACCAGTGGGGACGGGGGTCTAAAGATGATTAAGATTGATTGAGATGTTCTTTATGAAATACAAAAAAGTTCAATTAAAAATTTTTAAAAATTGAAACTATAAAAATCTGAGCTTTTCTCCAGGTTAATGAAACAAATTAAACCACTTGTAAATATGAGTAAAGAGAGGACAAATGTGCACAATGCATTATATATAAAGGACAGGTGAACATATGCTACATAAGAGGAAAATAAAGTTTGTTATATTGTTAGAAGAACTGACCTGCTATTTCTGAAAATTTACATGGTTTATTATGGATTGGAGGCAGTGATTAGGACTGGGACTTGCTAATTTTGAGACATTCATGCTTCTAAACAGTAACACTGACAAAATTATTAGAGATGTAATTTTTTTCAACTTTTAAAAAAACTTTATTGAGAACTTCATACATGCATATAAGGTGTTTTGATCAAATCCATGCCCACTCCCTCTACTTCAACACTTCCCATAACTCCCTTTCACCTTTTAAACCTCATGTACCCTTCCTTTCTTCCCTCCTTCCCTTCCTTCCTTCCTTTCTTTCTTTCTTTCTCTTTCTTTCCTCTTTCTTTCTTTCTTTCTTTCTTTCTTTCTTTCTTTCTTTCTCTTTCTTTCCTCTTTCTTTCTTTCTTTCTTTCTTTCTTTCTTTCTTTCTTTCTTTCTT
>NW_008330735.1:2349772-2397155 GCF_000622305.1 Nannospalax galili
TTGACCACAGAGGTAACCCTAAAATCTTTTAAGGATTACATACAAGCTCCCAAATACTTTTGACATTTTTGGCCTTTGGAACATAGTAAGTTGCTAAGAGGCCCAAGGATATTTTAACCTTTAGCCAAGAAACTGGCTACTTTTCTTTGGGGTCTTTTTACCTTAAATGCCTAGCAGTTCCTACCTCCTACTCTTATCACACCATCCTCTGAAGGGGTTACCCAAATTGCCAATAGGGAATCTGGACACAGCTCTGGCTTCTTCCATGCTGAACAGGGATGCAAGGTGAGGCAATTGGGGTACCCTTCAGTGGGTCTATCTAGAAGACTCCCAAATTGCATAATTCTTGTCTGTAGGGAGAAAAAAAATCAAGGTTTATTTGATAATGTCTGGGTTTTGTGCAACTTTTATCTACATAGCACATGGTAATTAAAAGTACCAGACTGGTAGTACTAACTTTCTTGGAGGTTTGACAGCCGTAATTTGAGCCCTAAACTAATCTGAGGGATTTAAAGGACAGGTTTTGCTCCTTGCCCTCCAAGGTTAACTAAGTTCCACAGGACTTTGGGGCATCTCTCAAAATGTCCTGAAACTGTGGTGAGTCATCTGTCCTCCTGTTCAGGGAGGCCACTGAGACCCCACCAGATGGACTTGAACCAGTGTGCAGTCTATAAAGCAGAGCATCAACTCAGAGGAAACATTTCCTCCATCCTTCTTCCAAGTGAAGCCAGACACAGTTGACCAGGACCTTTGAATTATCTTCAAATAGATGAACTGGTAAAAGAAAGGAGCCAGGGGTTCCTTCCAAGCCCATGTGACCCCTGAGGAACAGATCCTCCAATGACCTGCAGAGTAAAAATAATTTGGTTTATTTGGGCCAACTGTGTGGTCTTAAACACCCAAAAGGAAAGTATAACAAAAGAGTAAAGTGAGCCATATATTTCTTTAAGAGTTCAAGGGATTACACTTCCCAGACATTAGGCTTAAGTCCCTATAAAATATTACTTAGACAATTATTTCTCATTGATGATTTTATTTCTAAACTGAAAGTGCTGCTCAAATGTAAGACTTCAAATCTTGGTCTGTGTGGCCCGAATTCTCTCTGGGTCTCTTGTGTGATCGGACAAACCATATAATATACTTATGTGACTTTATTAACTTACAAAGGAATGAGTACCCAGTGCCTAGCTCCACGCCTCATTGACTCAGAGCCCGCCTTATCAGACTGTGCCATGTCCATAGCCCCACTATCATTTGCCCACGCCTCCACCTCCAGGGCCAGCAATCTCGTTCCAGGTCCACAGGGAGTCAGTCCATTCTGTCTTTGAGTTACTGTGCTAGCCGCAAGTTTCCTACACCATCATGCTCTACTGGCGGCTCCTGGCTTCCATTCCAAGATGGCTCCCGGCTTCCTTTCTTAGTTCCTGCTCCATGTCAGGCCCCACCCATTGGAGGAACCAGCCAATTGAGAGACACTCCACCTGCTCTTATAATCTTTCTGTCCATCTTCCACTAAAGTCCCTGATTCTTGGAGGGGGTCATGGATGTAGGGCGATCTCTTTTGTATCATGGCAAGAGAGTGGCTTCTTGGGCCTCCCCATTAGTCATCTTTAGGCCGTGGCCACTGATCTATCTCAGTGGTGTTTCTTCTACTGTAAAGACAAATGGAAGGAAGTAGACACATTTAAACAAACATGAATGTAAATACAGATTCCTAGAAGATATCCCAATAGGTGTAGTATATTCATTAAACAATATACTCGTGATGGCTTCTCCACTACGGCTTTCAGCCTTTAACGACAAAAAAAACATTGGCCTGGTCTACAGCACCAGATGTGTGTTCCACCCCTAGGAGCGGACCTTATCCAATTATAAATTTGTCAGTTGTATGTATGTTGTCGAGCCATTGTTGTACTTGCAGGTATTGCTTGGCATGTCCGTAGTGTGCAGCATGTGGGGTCTATCATTGAGTAGACTTATAGAGGATCCTTTCTTCCCCAAGTATCTGTATAGAGCCTTCTGGAAATATGAACATCATCCATCCAGTGGCACGGAGTTTTTTGGCTTAGTCTCGGTTCCACCTCTTTTTCTTCTGCCACGCTTACAACATGCAGTGTCCTCAGCAATATGGCCTTACTGACCTTTCTAGTGTACAACCGACATTAATGGAAATAGCCTTGGTGAATTAGAGGACCTCTAGGAGCTTTCCCTGACCAACAGCTCATAAGGGGGCAACCCACCCCTGGTACTGTAGATTTTCTTAACAGTTGTCTATAGCTGGCCTTTGCTTCTTCAGGTATCTTTCAAATGGGTTTCACATCTGTAAAACACTTGAAGGAATGTTAACACTATATATTAAATCACTCATAGACAGGGTCTCAAAAAGCATGGAAAGGTTTTGTCCATTTGTATTAACTATTTTCTCCATAGATCCTTGTTAGGCACCATAGCATGGGTATGAGGCATTAATTTAGTTATCTCATTACCATTTTTAGCTCATTACCTTTGGATTCTCTTATTCTTGATACACTTACAGGTGTTGGCTCCAGTTGCCTGGCGCTTCACTGGGCTAAGGAGGCAGGGGGCTTCTCCTGTCTCCCCTGCACTTGTTGGTTCCCTGAGTTAGACAGGCTCTGGGTCTGCCTCCTGACTGTAGCCACATCTGTCATCTTCCCATTGACCACACCAGGTTGCTGGGGGAGGAATTGGTGGGAAAACCTGCTTCCACCCCTAGTATAGCCTTTATCCAAAGAGAAATGCATCTTATTTAATGCTTGGGGATTCTTAACCACCTCTTGTACAGTTGTTATCCTTCAAATGCCCTTTGTAAACTGTTCTTCTGGTTTTAAAGCCTTCCAAAAATGCCTTAATACCGAATTTGGTTTTCTATCAATTTTTTCTCTTGGAATTTGGGCTTGACATAAGTCTTGCCACATTTGTCTTTGAGTAACCCAAGTGGACCATTTCCTCTTTCTGGTTTTTTTATATCTCTTATAGGATGTTCTGTTATTTCACAGACACATTTTACGTGCTGGTAAGAATCATTTAGATTTGCTAAAGCTTCTCTCACTTTACAAAGATCCTGTCCCATCAAAGGGCTTAGTAAAGCCATTAAAACTCCATACCATTTTCGAGATCCCAGTTAAATTAAGCTTTCCTTCATATCTGTGGTGAACACAGTCTCATCTGGCCCAGTGAAATGGACATCATATATTGCTTTTCTCATACCTAGTTCTCTCAGTAATGCCTGCCCCTCCTTTATAGTCTTCCAGCCCCTGCTAATCATGTTAGTCTCCCTTGGTGACAACCATGTATCTTTAATGCCTTCAACCAGCCATCCCATTAAGGACTGCTTCCCCTTGTATTGGCCTAGGTTGAACAGCCTATATTGTAAGGATGGATGGGTAGTTATATAACTCAGCAGTGAAGCTTCTGAAGGACTTAGACTGACGTCATTTGTTCCCATGTCCCATACTCTCACAAGCCACGTGTCCAGGGGCTCTCTATTTGCTTGTAAGTTTTTCCTAGTTTTAACAGTTATAGCATGGAATATTTCCTGGCTATAGTACAGTTAGCTTTTTTTTTTTCCTTTTTGCTATTATCTGTCTTTTTCTCTGAGTCCTTGGACTTTACACAAGTCAAAGTGTCCAGGCTTTTTTGTGTCTCCTTCTCTGTAACTGGGTCTTCCAGTGCAGCCTTTTCAGCTTCTCCTGCCTGGGGATATCTTTTATGATGCAGAGTGGCCACTCTCTTTCTCCAGATACTTCCTTTGAGTCTAGAGAAGGTAAGAGATTTTCTAGCCTTTGAGTCACTTTTAACAAATCTTCACATACCCGCAACATATCCCCACATTTACAACATAGCTGTGGCCCACACTTCTGTGTGGCTGACCTCTTTTTAGTAACCCATTACAAAAACCACATCAGCACCACCATTAGTGCTCTTCTACAACTCATTCTCAGTTTCATCATATCCTTTCAGACTACGCTAATTCTGTGGCCCGAAGTCTCTCTGGGTCTCCTGCATGATCAGACAAACCATATAATATATTTTATGTGAGCTTATTAACTTACAAAGGAATGAGTACCCAGTGCCTAGCCCCATGCCTCCATGACTCAGAGCCCACCTTATGGGACCATGCCACGCCCATTGCCCCACTAGCATTTGCTCATGCCTCTAGAGCCTGTGATCTTGCCCCAGGCCCACAGGGAGTCAATCCATTCTGTATTTAATTTGCTGTGCTGGCCGTGAGTTTCCTACACCATCACGCTCTACCAGAGGCTCCTGGCTTCCATCCCAAGATGGCTCCCATATTCGTTTCCTTGTTCCCACTCTTGGAGGAACCAGCCAATTGGGAGAGAGTCTGCAATACTGTATTGCCTTCCTGTAGTTAAGGGAGATAACCCACTATTGTTCTAAAATAATGGCTAAGTTTTTTTTCTCCCCCATCTAGAAGCCTTTGAGAGGGAACCTACACTGATTCTAGTCACTCTAACAGCTGTCAAAGTGCCTGAAAACAAATCCTGAATCCATCACTCTTGAGTTCATCATTGGCAAACAAAAGAAAAATGAGGAAGAACCCAATTAAGGAATGTTTTTGGAAGCTCTCATCAAGAAATTCCAATGGACTCTCATGAACATTTGAAATTTGCCCTGTTCTGAACTTTTTCTGGTTCCCTGTCTAGAACCTGTAATGCTAACTACTCTTGCCTTTACTTCTCCTTCACATCCCATATTCACCAGTCAAGAGACATAAATTTTACATGCAACAGATTTCAGATTTCAAGGTAAAGGGTGTGGTTAGAAATATAAATGGGGGGGCGGTGAGCTATAGAGATGGCTCAGCGGTTAAGAATACTGACTGCCCTTGAAGAAGACCCAGATTTGATTCTCAGCACCCACATGGCAGCTACGAATCATCCTTAACTCCAGTTCCAGGGGAATATGAAACCTTCTTCTAACCTCCGCGGCACTGCATGACATGGGTGAAGTCACATACATGCAGGCAATATACTAGGACACATAAAATAAAATAAATAAATAATATATTTTTAAAACAGAAATATAAATTTGGAATCAGATATAATATCTGTAGTATCTAAGAATTCATAGGAAATAGAGAAGACCATAAAGGGAATGAGCTGATTTGTGGTAGATGTCTAGGACCCTTCTGTACGGAGTTAAGGAGGTTGGGACAGAATCAACAATAGGGTCTGAGGACTGATCACTTGGAAGACAAGAAAGGGACAGAGTTTTCTTGGAAGCCAAATAGCAGTAAGCCAAATGAGAGCTGAGAAATGAACTTCTGGCCAAGTTCAAATACAGCTATGATCAGTTCTAGGTGCTTATCTTATTTAGCCCATTACTAGCATTTAATTCAATGAGATTTCTTCTTTAAAAATTATTTATATTTTTTTTCTTTTTAAGGATTTTTATTTTTATTTTTCTCACTTTTTAAAATTGAGCTTTTAAAATTTCATTCATTTTTGACCCAAATCAAGACCCCTTCCCCCATCCATGCTTCCCCTGTCAAACCCTATGGACTCTGCCATACATACTGAGTCCTATTCATTCAGGTGTTTGTACACAAATGTCTTTCAGTGTAAATGTGTCCACTGGAGTCTAATCAGCCAATCCAGTGGTCGTATGTAAGTTATACTCTCCCTCACCCAGGATCAACCAGTCTCAAATCGTTCTCAATCTAGTGCTGGCCCACCACCTATTTCTCACCACCCCTTTGGGCCTTGTTTAATTGAGATGACATGGGTCTCATGCTCAATGCCACTCCATCCACAGGTTTGCATGAGCAGGCCTCCAGTGGCCTGGAAGCCTCCACATCCCTGTGTTCATGAACCAGCCTTAGCTCTTACAATCTTTCTGCCTCCTCTTCCACAGTGGTCCCTGAGCCATGAGTGGGTGAGGTTCCATACAGGAATTTCATCCTACACTCTACAGTCTCTTAGTCTCCAAAACTTGGTCAGTTGTGGCCTTCTGTGTGCATCACACTCTGATGCACATGGAAGCCTCACTGGTGAGAGTTGAGGGGTGCATTAGCTCTCTCTACCCCTTATTCTGCTATGTTCCATGAGCGAGTTTTAGAGATTCGACTGCAGATGTGTCACCTAGTACTAGGCATTTCCCAGGCTATGTTCTCTATGCCTCACCAGATGTGCAACTCTGTAGTAGACTCCATCTGTTGCAAAAAGAAGCTTCTTTGATGAGTGCTGTATGGCATGCTTGTCACTCTAAGGGAGGTCTCTTCTATCTGACACTGCATTCCCTGCCAAGCAGCTCCCAGATATACATAGGCATTAATGTTCAGACACTATGTGCATTTTTCATAGGGTTTCTAGGGCATCACTTTTCCCTCTAGGTTTCCTAGCCCCTCAAGATTCACTTATCTCTAATCTTTTTTCTCCCATCTGGCTTCTATCTTCCCTCCCTCCCCAGTCACTGTGGCCCCATTATCCCCATCCTCCCCCCAGTACCTTGCAAATCCCTACATCTTTCTTCTCCTGACTTCCCTCCCTCCCCCACTCCATGGTCCCTCCATCCTCTCTTCTGTGCCGATTACTCCCACTTTTCCCAACTCCCTCAGGTAACATCTGTTCCCTACTCTTCCTCTTTCAGGTTTTTTCTTGTCCTTTACCTCCATGTATCCTTTCCCTTTCCCTGGCTCCTGGTGTTATTACATCAGAATCTATATACTCACATATAAGGGATTGGTGCTACAATCCACAAATGATGGAGAACATACAATGCTGGCTTTTCTGCATTTGTGTTACTTCTCTTAGTATAACACTCTCCAGCTCCATCCATTTACCTGAAAAATTCATAATTTCATCTTTTCTTACTGCTGAGTAGAACGCCATTGAATAGATGTACCACATTTTCATTACCCATTAATCAGTTGAAGGACATTTAGGTTGTTTCCATTTCTTAGCTATTCTGAAGAAAGCAATAAAAAACATGGATGTACAGGTATCTCTACAGTATGATATGTCCTTTGGGTATATGCCAAGTAGTGGTATCACTTGATCGTATGGTAGGTTCATTTTTAGTTTTATTAGTTTAATCTATATATATGTATATGTATAATTTTGGTGTATTTCATATGGAAAATCTCAATCTTAATCATCTTTATACCCCCCGTCTCACTGGCACCCTCTCATAGCCCCCCACTGTAATTCACACATTCTGTCATTTGTGTTACTGCCTATTGCATCAAGTTAGTGTCCCCAGATGTTCCTCAGTGCAAGTTCATTTACTGAGGTCTAGTCAACTTATCTAGAGTCCCTCACTTTAGGAAGATCAGCTCTTCCTCACCCAGCAGTAATCAGTTGCCAATATTTCTTCAGCTAAGTTTTGGCTCTGCTGTCCATTTCTACAGTTCTGTGGTGAGTTTTTATAAACTGTAGTTTTAGTGAATTTTTGTGATTTTCATATAATATAATTTGATGATATTTAGATCCCCTCCCCTATATTCTCCTTCCTGCACTACCCCTGCCCAATTTAATGTATTATCATATATAATACATTCTATATATACAAAATAAGGCTTATAGAGTCTGATTTGTGCCCCAAATATCCTTCAGTATGGGTCCATCATTTACCAGGCCTACTAAGTGTCCTCTCTCTAAATTTAAAAAGAAGAAATTAGTTCAAATTAAATTCTACTTACCCATTTGGTAAATGTCTGGATTTTGTTAATATAATAGGCAACTATTTTTTGTATGGTTTTTATGGATAATTCAAAAATTCTCTGTATCCAAACTTTTCAGTATTAAAAATGTGCATTGATTTATAAAAAAAATTAGCATGGAAAATGTAAAGAAATCAATGAAAAAAGTAGAGTTGTGTTATTATATTGTTAGAGGAATTATAACAAAATACCCCCTTTATTTTTTACTTTTTTGACATAAGGTCTGTTGCTGTCCTGGAGCTCATCAATTGGACAAGACTAGCTGACCAGAGAGCCCCAAAAGTATTGTCCTGCCTCCCCAGAACTGAGATCATAGGCCCACATCACCATACTGGCTTTTCGTGTGTGTTGGGGATGAAACTTCAGGTCTTTATGCTTACGCAGTAGGAATGCTGACTGAGCCATCTCCCCGGTCCCCAGTTTTTATCCTTCATATTTCTTTCAAACTAGCAAATAAAAGGTTTAGATGTAAGAATGTGTTGACCCTTCTATTTTTTCATATTCTTGGGTTCTGTTAGGTCTGTTGATTTCCCACCTTTGTGGGAGTATCCCATAAACATCCATTTAGGGGCAGCCTACCTGCTTTTCTCCCTGAGATCCTTCTTAGGTTTTTTCCCAGTGTTTTCTGTTTGCTCCCATTCCTGTGTCTCAACTGAAAAATTAAACTAAAAAACAAATAGAAGAAAAACTGTCTTTAGGAAAGCTCATAGCATTGGATTTAGGAAGGGAAATGGCACATTCCCTTCCTATGAAAGTGTGAGAGTATGGGCAACCATGACATGAGCAAGCTTACCTGTGGGGCCTGACCAAGCAGAGGGAACCAGATTCTTCAATCCAGAAGAGAGCCATATTGAACTAACGCTTGGTGAACAGTAAGCTCTAGTGTGAAAAGGCACAGAAAAGGGAATTTTTTGCAAAAGTCCCCAGAAAATATATATGAGAACCTGTAGGAAGAAGTGACAAAAGAGAGTTTGTTTGGTTCGAAAGCTTTGAGTTACATTTCAAATGGCTATCAGTGGTGTAAACAAGGACTAGAGTACGTAGATCACTGTGCTCCACAGTCAGAATATTTCCACCATCTTCCTCTACAGCTGTAAGTCAAAGCTTCTGAAACTTCTTCAGTGATTGCGGTAGCTGATTTTGGTTGTCAACTTGACAAACTGGGACGAGGGAACCTCAATTGAGTAATTTCCTCCATCAGATTAACCCGTGACCACATCTTTGAGACATTTTCTTAATTGCTAATTTATGTAAGAAGAGTCAGCTCACTGCAGGCAGTGCCAGACCTGGGCAAGTGTGCCTCAGTCAAATAGGAAAAGTATTTGAGCAAGCCAGAGGGAGCAAGCCAGTAAACAGTGTTCTTCTGGGGTTCTCTGCTTCAAGCTCCTGCCTTGAGCTCCTGCCTTGGCTTCTCTCAGTGATGGACTATGATCCGTAGGCCAAGAAAACCCAATCTTCCCTGAGTTGCTTTTGGTCATGGTATTTTATAACAGCAACAGAAACCAAATAAAGACAGTGAGGAATAAGAACTCTACTATCAATGATCTTGGGAAGGATCTACCTGAAGCGTAATACCTTAATTCAGGGGTTCCAAGAGATGGCAGCTTTATTGTATTTTTAGCAATGACAGGAATTAGAAATTCACACAAAGATCTTTATACAAACACCTAAAGGGATATTTAACAAGGTGAATACATATTACAAGAAATTACATTTGCATTAGTCTAAATAAGTCATATGATGCCTTAGAAGGCAATTCTGTTACTCAAACTTCTCTTCATATGTATTATAGCCAATTGTATTTAATGCTACACACTCATTAATAAACGGAAAAGGGAATGGGGAACAGCGTTATGTGCAGAAAGACGGTGCTGGCTGCTCAAGATGCTCCTAGGCAGAGTATAACAGGTCTGGGGTCTTGCAGTGGGGAGAGGAGACACTTTACTTGTGCATATAAAATTTTGTGAATGTAAAATATACTAAGTTTGCATATTTCTGTGATTTTATGGTGGGCTCAGTGCCAGAGTTCTGAAAGTGAGTTGAGGATATGCTTTGTAGATAAGTAGCTTTAAAGGATTATAGATAAAATACATAAAAATAATTACCTGAGAGTTGATGTTCAGATCTATATATTCTAATTCTTTTTCTCCTAAGATGTCTGCCTGTGAACAGCTTGTCAAATGAAGACTAAATTTCCTGGGTTTGAAATGCTTACCTACAATGGCTTATTTCCTGTGTTTTAGCTGTTACTGATCAATCTCATGTTAGTCACTCAGCAACACTTATTGATTTTATTATGTGGAGCAGGAAGGGACACTAACTACGGGGCACTGGCTGTAAAGAACTTGTAGTAATGAAGAAAAATAGCAAGAATAAAATCACTAAATATAGTCCACTCTCTTGAGTAAACAAATTGATATGGTTCTTTTCAAGAACACTCAACAGAGATAAGGTGGTGGAGGCAGCTTCCTCACAGAAAGATATTACAATTTGCTTTTTTGTAAGTGTTGCCTTGCGGGCTTTAAATGTCAAGAAAGCTGCTAGCTGTTCAGTTAGTTTTCATTTTGAACCATGGGAGCCCTGTAATCTCCCATTCTCTGTTCTTTTTCTTCTCATCAGGGATTGATGTTGAGCTTGGCATTAGTACACCTCTCCTTTGCCTCTGTCGCACTTTCAGTTGTACAGGAAGGAAGGAAGCATAAGAGGAAGAGGGAAGGCAGCATGAGGAAGGCAGATACTGGAGGACTGATGGGAGAATGACTCAAAAGTGAAGTAGGAGGCCTGTGTTACACTAATGGCCTGGCCATTTAACATCTGCAACTATATTCTTAACACTCTTGTTAGGAGAAGGACATGGTTGTCCTCATTTTCAGAATGATCAGTGGAGGATAAAATATGTGCTCAGTTCTTCACAGGTCACCTTGGAGGATGGGGAATGGAGAGAGTATTTTTATCCCTTTCATGGTATGGGTTTGATTAGGAAAAGACTCTGACCCTAACATATATTTGAAATCTTTGGATAAAGTGACTCTCAGACCTTTGCTGGTACAAAATCCTCATAACTCAGTACTCTTCAGGAGGGTAGGGTCTGCTAGGACAGGGCTTCAGAAAGCCACAAAGGGTATCCTCATTTCATCACAGTGTGGTCTCTGGAAGCTGACAACTTTGTCTAAGAGCCTCCAGAAGCTCAGTTTTGTTTGTTTGTGTGTGTGTGTGTGTATGTGTGTGTGTGTGTGTGTGTGTGTGTGTATGTGTGTGTAGTAAGAGATAGAGAGGGAGAGATTATAAAGTTTCAATGATATATGACTGAAAAACTCTCTTCCTCTTCTCCATAGTCATCTTGTTTTGAAAGCATCCACATCCAGCAAGTGTGTAGGAAAGCCATACAAAAGTGTGTTGAGAAAGGAAATCAGTAGCAATAGCAGCTACATGCTCAGGACAAACTGAGCAACGTATACAACTGCATATTACACATTAGCTGAGGTCATTATAGCCGATTCTCCCAAAATCTCAGTGGACTGATGTGATAGCAATTTGTGTAGCTCATGGAGAGAAATGGAATTTCTGACCCGCAGATGACTTTCTGCAGAGAACTTTTAAATAATTCCTGAGGTTTCTCCCCATTTTGGGCCAGTTGCCTTCAAGATAAGGCATCTAAATCAGCGTGCTTGTTAAGAGAGATGCCTGAGGTGACCAACTGGGAATGCCTGTGAATCAGGCCTGGAAGGAGCACACACCTGATTCCAGTCTGTCACCTGCTCCTCTGCTGCAAGTACCACTAGGGCAGTGATCCATCTTATGCTTAGTAGGGAGAGGGAATGTCTTCAGCAGCCACACTGAGCCTCATAGCACTTAGTCTTCAGAAGAACTGTATACAGTAGATCCCATTAACCTGTGTTCAGTTTGTGATTGAGTATATGTGATCACAAAATAAAATAAGCTGTGAATGCAGGATTTCAGTCCATATCTTCTGATACCATCAACACTGTTCTTACCGTTATGGTATTCTCCTGCATGTAATGTAAATGACACTCCGGCATGCTTCCCTTCATTCTTTTCCATGAGACGTTATTTCTTTTATCCAGAATTCTCTCCTCTCAGTTTTGTCCAGATTCAGTTTAATCTCCAAGACTCATCATCAGCATTATCTACTTTGAGACAGTACTGCTAATCCATCTATCACAAATCAGTTCTTTGTTTAGATTCTACATTGTCTAACGGTGCCATTTCCATGATGTAGTCTTTTAAATGGTATATAGTAAGACACCTCATTTCTGACAGATACAGTGTTTCCCTTAGCAAAAAATGGCTAATTCAAAATAATTCAGAAGTGCTCTGTTTTGTGAAGGGTGTTTCATATTTTTAAAATTTTAGATAATTCATATCTCAGACCTTTCTTTCCTTCTTTCTTTCTTTTTGTTTTTGAGAAAGGTCTCACTCTGTAGCTCAGACTGGTCTCAAATGTATATGGAATCCTCCTGTCTCAGCCGTCCAGGTGTTAGGATTATTTACATGGGATACTAAAACCTTCTCACTCTCTTGGAATTTTTTTGTAAATTTTATAAACTGTTGGCAGAGGGAAAGCAGCAACAAGGTCAAAACATGATGAGAGATTTTAAGTGAGGAATGGTGTAGTATACTACTTGAAAGGCTGAAGCAGGAAGATCACAACTTTGAGGCCAGTTTTGCAACTTATTGAGGGCTTGTCTAAAACTAAAAATGAAAAAGAATACAAATCTAGATCAGTAACCTAGGTTTGATTCTCAATACAGACAGGAAAAAAAAGAAAAGAAGCAAACAAAGAATATGCAAAAGTTTTATCATGGTGCAAACTGCCAAACATGTTAGGAATTTCTTGATCCCAACCACAGAGCATTCCCTGGACCAGAGCGTTACAGGGCTCAACTTTCCTCTCCTACCATCTCATAATGGGAAAACCCACTCTGCACCTTCCCAATATGTCACAACCTCAGCCATAAACCCCTTCCCTCATACCAAAGGGAGAAAAAATTTAAAAACCTCCAAGTCTGTAAGGGAGGGTTAGGTCTCTTCAGTGTCTCCAAGTGTACAGCCTTAGATTCGGGCCTCTGGCCTCTTCAGGCGGGCTTTTGTCTCAGAGAACACTCTGACTTAAACCTCTGCCCCCAACTTCTTGCCCCTGCTCTCTTCTCTTATAATAGGGCCTTGGAAAATTTCAAGGTCATGGGGACACCTCCAGGGCCTGTCTCTTAAATAACCTCTCAGTCTTGGGAATCCAATCTCATTAAAAAAGAGAAACTGTTACCTATTGATATCTTTAAGGCCACAATAAAATTAGATAATCGTAACCAGTGGCCTGAATTTGGAACAGTTGATCCAAATTCCATACACAGAAATGAGAGATGGTTTGAAGTTCCCAATGCTCAAGCTCTCCTTCTCCACAGTCATTCCTCACTCTTCCTAACAGGCGCCTTTTCGTAAATTGTTATGCGTTGTTTGGGCTCACTGTCAAGCTGATTCATGAGATGGGATTGCCCCCCCAACTTCAGATTCAGTCTCCTTTAAGGGGTTCTCCAAACCCTTCTCCTGGGCTGGACAGGCTCTCTAAGTCTGTGACAGCAAAAGGACCACAACAAGTAACTGGTAAAAGTAGAATTTTAGCATACAGAATCTCCAGTACTCAATATTTTTACAAATTAGGATTATTCAGAAGTTATGTTCACATCTGAAATGGAGGTTTTCAGTATAAGGAAAATATTTAACTAAATGTTACTCTTATGCAGAAAACTTGGTTAAATGCACATGTAGTAAAACCTTTATGTTGTTTTTTCAAGAGGCTATTCAGTATCTTAAACATCAGAACAAAAGGTTTATAGAGTGGATTACTATGGGAATTGTTTTGGTAGTCAGTATTATGGCTACGTAGCTGTCCAGGTCATGCATTTACATTGAACTCTTCGCAATTAAAAGTATCAACTGTGTGGATTGGGGGATAAGTACAGGTATTGAGATGGTCACATAGATTTCAATGTCATTTTAGTGTTACTCAAGTCTGTGTTGCTCAGGTTCATATAATAAATCTGAAGACAACTGGCAAAATAGTTAAAATCTCTACAGTACGATTAGTCCTTTGGGTATATGCCAAGGAGTGGTATCACGGGATCATATAGTAAGTTCATGTTTAGTTCTGTGGAGGTTCTTCACACTGCTTTCCATAGTGGTTGCATGAATGCATTCCCACCAGCAGTGAATAAGTGTTCGTCTTTCTCCACCTCCTCTCCCACATTTGGAGTCTTCCGTTCTCTTGATCTTAGCCAGTCTGACTAGGATAAGATGAAATCTGAAAGTGGTTTTTATTTGCATTTCTCTAATTACTAAGGTTGCTGAGCACTTCTTAAGGTGCTTCTTATCTGTGTTTTATGTCTTCGCTTAAGAACTCTCTATTTAGGTCTATCACCCATCTTTTTATTGGGTTGTTTATCTCTTCTTTCTTTCTTTTTTTGAGTTCTTCATATATACTGGATATTAATGCTCTGTCAGATGTGTAGCTGCTGAAGATTTTCTCTCACTCAGGGGATTTCCTTTACCCTTCCTTAGTTGTTTCTTTTGCTGTACAGAAATTTTGTAATTTAATGAGGTCCCACTTACTGATTGTTGACCTCAGTGCCTGAGCAGCTGGTGTCTGATTAAAAAAGTCCCTTCCTATGCCTATATTTTGGAGAGTGCTGCCTGGTTTTTTTTTTTTTTTTGTATCATTTTCCAAGTTTCATGTTTTATATTGAGGTCTTTGATCCATTTAGAGTTTACTTTTGTACAGGGTGAAAGATAAGGGTCAGTTCATTTTTCCTCAGGTGGAGATCCAGTTTTGTCAGCACCATTTGTTGAAGATGCTGTCTTTCCTCCATTGTGTGTTCTTAGCACTTTTGTCGAATATTAGGTGACTGAAATTATATGAACTCAGGTTTGGGTCTTTTATTGTGTTCCATTGATCTATGTGTCTATTTATGTGCCAGTACTATGCCGTTTTTATGACTATAGTTCTACTTTCTTCACAATAGCTAAAAAATTGAAACAACCTGAATGTCCATCAACTGACTAATGATTAATGAAAATGTGGTACATCTACTCAGTGGAGTTCTACTCAGCAGCAAGAAAAGATGAAATAATGAAATTTGCAGGTAAATGGATGGAGATAGATAGTGCTATACTACATGAAATAATAGAAATGCAGAAAAGCAAGGGGCATATGTTTTCTATCATTTGTGGATTGGAGCATCAATCTCTTACATGCAAGTATATAGATTCTGATGTAACACTAGGAGCCAAGTAAAGGCAAAGGATACATGGAGGTAAAGGAAAAGAAGCAACCTGAAAGGGAGATAGTAGGGAAGAGATGTTACATGAGGGACATGGAAAAATTTTAAGTAATCGGCAGGGAGCAGAGGAAGGCAGGACATCCAAGGGACCATAGTGTGGGGGAGAGAGGGAAGTTAGGAAAGGAAAGATGGTGGGAGTCAGAAGGTACTGGGGGAGGGTGGAGATAATGGAAGCACTGTGACTAGGAAGGGAGGGAGGCCAGATCAGAGAAAAAATATTAGATATGCATGCATCTCGGACAGCTAGGAAACCAATGCCCTAGAAACCCTATGAGAAATGAACATAGAGTGCCTGAATATTAATGCAAACGTATAACTAGGAGCTGCTTGGTAGGGAACGCAGTGCCCTTGACGTGACAAACATGCCATACAGCACTCATCAAAGAAGTTTCTTTTTACAACAGATGGAGGCACAGAGGACATACACCTGAGAGTTATCTGGTACTAGGTAACACATCTGCAGTTGAAGCTCTACAATCAAGGCACATGGAAAATAACGGAATAAGGGATAGAGAGAGGGCTAATGCACAACTCTCACCAGTGAGGCTTTTACATATATCAGAATGCTGTACACACAGAAGGCCACAACTAGCCAAGTTTTGGAGAATAAGAGACTATAGTGTATAGGATGGGACTCTTGTATGGAACCTCACCCACCCATGGCTCAGGGATCATTGTGGAAGAGGAGGTGGAAAGACTGTAAGAGCCAGGGCTGGTTCATGAACATAAGGAGGAGGAAGCTTCCAGGCCACTGGAAGCTTACTCATGTGAGCCTGCAGGTAGTGGCGTTAAATGCGGGACTCATGTCAGCTCAATTAAACAAGGACCCAAAGGGGAGGTGAGAAATAGGTGGTGGGCTAGCTTTAGATTGAGAACTATTTGAGACTGGTTGCTGTTGGGTGAGGGAGAATATGACTTACATATGACCACTGGATGAGCTCACTAGACTTCAGTGGACACATTTACGTTGAAGGACATTTGGATACAAACACCCTGAATGAATAGGACTCAGCATGTATGGCAGAGCATAGGGTTCACTGGGGGGAGCGGGGGAGGCATGAATGGGTGAGGGGGTCTGTATATGAGTGGGAGTGTATGAAATTTTAAAAGCTCAATAAAAAGAAAGAAAAAAAGTTAAAACCATTTATTGGGCCTTGATCTTTTTCACAACTGGATATTTTAAAATAGCAAAGCCATGGAGACTGGAGAGACAACACAGCATTTAAGAACACCTACTGTTCTTCCTAAAGGCCTGGGTTTGATTCCCAGCACTCACATGGTAGCTAACAACGACCCCTAACTCTGGGGATCCTACACTCTCTTCTGGCTTCTTTGGTCATTTTACAACACAGGTGCATTTGCCTACCCAAAACACTCATAAAATAGAATAAAATTAAAATAAGATAATAAAAAATTTAAAAAACAAAATAACAAAACCAAATACCTGTGGTAACAATGACCTAAGCACCCATTTTTGGTGGTAAAAAAGTCTGACAAAGTATGAATCCTTCATCAGACCCTTTTAAACATTTGTAAACTCATACCTTCTCTCTTTGTGGCTGGAATTATATTGTTAGCCTTTGTTCTCATGCTGTCCTGACTTTTAGTGCTGACTCATAAGTCCCTTGTTAATCCATGAGTAGCTTGTTATTCTCTGTAAATTCATTCATCTGAAACATTCTGCCCTTGCTAACTCCCAGTTCCCGTGAATCTCCCCCATATCCTGCTACTATTGGGAGGTGGTGAGGGTGAAGGTCCCATTAGAATTCACGTCCCCTTGTCTAGCTGACATGTACTAGGCTGTATTCCAATCATTAGCCAGTTAGAGAGACACCTTGGGGTTAAATGATGACTACTGCTTTCTGCTATACAACCTCAGGGGAGCCTAGAACAAACTAATGCAACAGGATCACAAACCCCACCTGGTTTCTGTTTCTATTGAGGTAAGGACAGGCCCTAAGGAAAAGAATGCCCTCACCCTCAGTCTCCCACCAACCTTTCCCCTCTTGTGGTCAATGGAGACTTTGAAAATGGAACTTCCTTGGGGGAGATGCCCATCCCCACCAGTTCAGTCCTTTCTGCCCTCACAAAAGGCTTTTCCTTCATACCTACTTGAATGTGGAAACGAAGGTCCCTTGGCCCTCCTGCCAAGAAAGGTGAATCCCAGGAGCTCAGGATTATTGGGACAGTGTCTGGTCATCCTGTTTGTGGTTGACATTGGGGCTAGTACATCTATGCCTGCTACCTGGCATCCTAAATTAAATTTCCTGAAAAGTTTTCACTGGAAACAAAATCAGATTTTCAAAGGCATTACTAAGTAAGCAATAACCTCAGTCATACTTACAGTTAATAAGTTAACCTGATTATTCTTAATTCTTAATTCAGATTCTTAATTCAGAAAATTTCAATTGAGTTATTCAATTCTATGGAGATATCTATAATGGTCAATATTGTAAGGAAATGTGCTCCTGTCCCGCTCACTAACACCTTAGCTTCCCTTATCTTTATTGCTAATCCTAACCAGACCTCCTATTGGTTCTGAGCTAGATTGACTCACACCCCAACCTATCCAGTCAGGCACACCCTACTCCCTAGCCTCACCTACCTTAACTCCACTAGCATGACTTGGGCACTACCATGACCTTGCCAGAAATTCTTCCCTTTTATTTCCTTCCCACTAATTGGAATAAAACATACCTCTGCTCTTAACATTCACTGTGTCCTTCTCCACACCTTCTCATGAAATGCCTGGCATATGCCTCCTCATCTCTGAGCCCCTATGGAATAACCATTTTCATCCGAATCCTCAGTCCTCTTTCAGCTGCTAAACATGTCCTTCTTAGCTGCTTCCTTTAGATAGGAATGGAAATTCCAACTACCCATTGGCATAGACTTCAGGAGATTCCTGGAACCTGTACAGGGAGTTTCTGTGCCTGTAGAAGTAATGTCTACATATGCTTTCTGACCAGTTGGATGGATACTTGCACCTTAGCCTTCATACTTCCTCTTCTCTCTGTGCTTTTTAGGAGAGGATTGCTGTTTGTGATGGTTTGAATGAGAATATTCCCCATAGGCTCCAAGTATTTGGACATTTTGTCCCTAGTGGGTGGCGCTATTTTGAGAGGTCTTAGAAAGTGTGGCTATCCTGGTGGAAGCATGTCACTGGGGATGGGCTTGGAGAGTTCTTAAGCCTTGTCAGATTTCAAGTTGCTCTCTTGTTTCCTGTGCCTGCTTGGATGTAGAGCCTAGCTTCAGCTCCTCTTCCAGCCACCTCTGCCACCTTGCCTCTCTGCCATGATGGACTCTTGCCCTTTTGGAACCACAAGCTTAAATAACCTCTTCCTTTTATAAGTTCCTTTGATCAGTATTTCTATTACAGTGACAGAAAAGTGGCTAAAATATTGTTTTTTCACCAACCATCAGGTGTGGTCCTGGAGGGAATAAGAAAATTTAAGTGACACACATCCTCACCGGGAGGAGATGACTCATGAGGTTTTGTCTTTTAAGTCATTTAAAGAAATTATTGATTAACCAGGCCACAGCACTTTCTCAAGGTGCCACTTGGGATTACACAAAGAGCACTCTCCTCCTAGGGATATGCACTGTCTTCTTTGCCTGATCAGTTAACAGGAAGCAGTCAGATATGATGACAATGATCCTGTACCCACTTATATCCCTTTATGTGTCAGAAATTATTTTAAAAAAGTGTCAGAAATGAAGGAGAAATCTTAGGTCTTGAATGCTTCTCCCATGGGCATGGTCACTACTCCCTGACAGCTTTCCTGAAAGACTATGTCTCATCCCCCACTAGCTGCTCTGCTAGGACTCCATCTGAATCACATAACACTCCCTGGACCTGAGTCCTACAGGACTGAACTGCCCTCCCCAAACCTCCTAGTAATGGGGGAATCCACCTTCATCAGCCCAATATGACACAACCTCAGCCCCCCACTTCCCCCTCCCCACAAGGAGAAAAACATAAAATGCTGAGGAGGCACCCAGACTGTGAGGAAGTGCCTACCTCCTCCAGGCCCCATGCAGCTGGTGGTCAAGGGACAGAAAGGTGTATGTTACTCTTTAATAAATCTACTTACTTCATAGAAGATCATGTTTCCTGTCTCTCTTTCTGCTCTTTATTTCCTTATAAGGATTGCATACTTTTAATTTGAAAATTAGCCTTTGTTTTTATAATACAATTATTAATTTTTTTACTTATTTTTATCAGTTTGGGTGTTTATCTGCACGTATGTAAGTGTACCACATGAGTGCAATACCTACAGAAGCCAGAAGAAGGAAGACAGTGTCAGATCTCCTAGAACTATCATTACACACTATTGTTAACCATCATGTGTGTACTGGGAACTGAACCCCGGTGTTTTGTAAGAGCAATCTGCATTCTTAACCACCAAGCCCCAAGTAGTTTGATGGAGAGGAGAGAGCAGATTTCGGCAAATCAGTTACTAACTCTATCAGTGAATATGACAGGGACAGGTTCTTCCCTCTCAGAACTTCTCATCTGGAGCTGGACCTGGGCATGACAAAGAACAAATAAGGAAATTTCATACAGAGGTAGCTATGATGAGGAGAACAGGTTGTTGGGACAGGAAAATCTCAAGTTACAGAGCATGATTAGGAAAAATCTCACTCAGCAGTGTCTTACTGTGTCAAGACCTTCACAAAGGCAAAGGGGGAGGAACATAGAACCAGACTGCAGGAAGAGTTTGGGGTTCTTTTCAGATCTATTTATTTCTTTAGAAAACCTCATTCACTAATTACTAAATATCATCATGCATAATGACAACTTACAATAAATTATTTAAGCTGTTAAACTTGCTTTTTTAATTACCTTAATTTGGAAGCTTTTAAAAATACAGTGTACATTATATTACAACACAGGGGTTCTTTCTGAGACTTGCATTAAATTTATCAACCACAAAACCCATGTAGAAGACCATCCAATGATTTCTCTCCATCAGTTGATATTACCTGGCTTGAAAATCTGCTTTTAGTGTCCTCATGAAGGAAGATGGGATACAAATGTCTCTTCCTTAACACATACCTGGGCACAGAACTCAGAGCCTGCAGAACTGTATGGTCAGAAGTTAACAAGATTCTCTTTCCTGAAAATTCAAACTCAGCATGACCACACTTAGTCAGGTGATGATGGGTGTGGAAACTGTGTGATCACAAATCATTATGACTGCTAGTGTATCATTGAAATCAAGTGGAGGCTGATATCATGGGAAGCAAGAACCATGATCCCTAAGAGTGGGTCCTTCAAGGGGAGAAAACAAAGTTTTGGCAGAATTGTGATGGAAGTAAGGATGAGAAGTAGATATGGCACCCTGAGAGGGAGCATCAGAGAGAGAACAGAGTAGTCAGGCACCTACCTGAGACCTAGAATTTGAGCTACTCCCTCATGCTAATTTTGATAGCACTTGATCTTCTTACCTAGTGGAAAAGAGACAATGAGAATGTAGACAGTATGCTGCCTGAAAGATATCCAGAGCAGTACAAATACCACTCTAAAATCAAATACATACAAATGTCACTCTGCAATCACATATGCAAATACAACTCCATGATCATAGACATCAAATGCTGCTCTATGATTGCAAATATACCGATATTCTATACTCACAGAACAAATGACATTCTACCATCACACATGTACAAATACCATTCTAAAGTCACCGATGGACAGATGCCACTCTGAAATCTCAAAATGGAACTGACCTGTTGTTATCTCCAGATGAGGTTCCACTGACATACAGTAGATAGCACATATTGGAAGTTGACAACTTAAAAACCTACTACAACTCTGCACCATATAAGGATGTTTTGATCAATAACAGTACACATATACATGACAGGTTTCCCATAGAATAATAATAGAAATGTTAGCAGATCATATTGGAATGAATTACTCACATATTTCTAGTGATTATGGTGGCTAATCTTTCTTGTCAACTTCACTGAATCTGGAATCATGTAAAACACAAGTCCCTGGTGCTCCTGTGAGGGATTTTCTTGATCAGATTATTTGAAATGGGAAGACCCACCCTTAACCTGGGCTGCACTTTCTGGTGACAGCAAACATAAAAGGGCGTGGAAGAAGGAATTTTGCTTTTTGCCTGCTTGTCTTTATCACTCTCAGTGGCAAATTTACCTATTCTATAGCTGTGAATTTCCTTCAGTGATATTAGAACCATGTTCATTTTACAGTGCAAACCAGCATCTCTCTCAGAATGCTCTAGACCTTTAGACAAAGGCTAGGATTGCTGAGACATCCATCCTTGTGGACAGAGCAACTACAGGATTCTTGGTGTCTCCAGTATGACACAGCCATTGTTGGATTATCCAGACTATATCTTGTAAGCCAATCTAATAAATCCTCTTTTAAAACATATATTCATTCTATTAGTTCTGTTGCTATAGAGAACCCTAACACAGAGATGTTGAGATAGAACTGTTTTGCCACTCATATAAAAGTATACATGTGCAATCCATGTGCCCTACAAATTTCTTGGTAATGATAAGTGACCTGCTGATTTATTCATTTACTACACTTAAGCATTATTTTAGGTTGTACTATTATTAGTTTTTTAATGAATTTAACTGTAAAATAACATCAGACCATGACCTTTAAGAAAGGCTCCAGAGAAAGGCCCAAGTATCATAAGAGATCATAGCCCCGTGAATGTCACTGTACCTGAAGGCCCTCCAGTGTGGAAAGTTGGGAGTTGGAGGACAGGAAAATTAATGCCATTGCCTTTGCATACTTTTGTGTCATATACATGTTTAAATTTTAGTTTTAAGAGAAAGTTAAAAGATAAAAAATAAAGTTTAAATATTTTAAAACAAAAAATCCCAACATTTTAAATAAAAATTTTTGAAGGGATTATTGCAGAATATTGCAGAAGTGGCAGAAAGATTAATGGGCCACAGGTGGTTGATGACCATAAGAAAACAGTTTTTCAGCCAGTTGAAAAGTTACTCATAGGAACTTACAGTAATGGTGGCAGCATGCACAAGTACCATGTAAGCTCAAACCAGACAAAATCTCAGTGTAGACATGGAAAACTATCCATGGCTACTGGGAGGGGTGGAGTTAGTCTCTTTAAAGGGTTTGACTCTTGGTAGGTTTACCAGGCTCCAGTGAATGGATCCACATCCGAGGACATTTGGGTATACAAATTTGCTCTATATCACATGCATGCAGATGCCAGAAGAAGGTGTTGGATTCCCTGGAACTGGAGTTATGGATGGTTGTTAGCTGCACTGGAAACCAAACCTGGGTCCTTTGCAAAAAGAGCAAGTGTTCTTAAATACCGAGCCATCTCTCAAACCCAAGTTAACTTATTGAAGAAAGATATTTTCTCATAAATGTAGTGTAGCTTGAGAATGCAGTGTTCAGAGCACCATAAAATCCAGGTCCCATCATATATCATTTCACTGCCTCACCAAGAGCAACTCTTAGTCCTTCGAACTCCAAGCATGGTAAGTGCATAGAATAATTTTTTAAATTTTATTGAGTTTTTTACACTTCATACAACAGTTCTTAATCAAATTTGATCCCCTTCCCCATCCATGCCCCAACCCCACTGCCTTGACAGACATCATGCATTCTTCCATATATTTTAAGCCCTCTCTAATCAGCATTTGTATCCAGATGTCCTGTGGTACAAATTCTTCCACTGGAATCTACTCAGCCTATCTAGAGATCATAAGTAAAGTCTACTTTCCCTCATCTAGTAGTAATCAGTCTCCACTCATTTGTGTTGCTCTACTCTGGGCCCTTGTCTAATTGAGTTGGCATAAGTCTTGTACTCCATGCCACCATTGCCTACAAGTTCAGATTACTAAGCTTCCACTGGCCTGAAAGCTTCTGTTTTCCTATGTTCATGGACCAACCCTGGCTCTTACAATCATTCCACTCATCCTTTGCTGTGGTCCTTGAGCTGTGAATGGGTGAGGTTTAATAAAAAAGTCCTATCCAAGGACACACACTGCAGTCTCTTATACTCTAGGCCAGTTGTGGCCTTCTGTGTGCATCACACTCTGTTGTATAAGGAAGCTTCATTGGTGAGAGTTGAGAGATGTGCTAGTTTTTTCTCTACCCTCATTCTGCTATGTTCCATGAACCTTTGGTGTAGAGGTTCTGCTGTAGATATGTCATGTAGGACTGGGCATCTCTCAGACATATATTTTCTGTGTGTGACCAGTTGTGGGATTCTGAAGTAACCTCCATCTGTTGCAAAAAGAAGCTTCTTTGATGAGTGGTATATGGTATACTTGTCTGTAAATAAAAGGATCCATATTCAGTATATGATAAGAAATTACAATTGTTTAGAGATATGTCAGAAATAGGGCTTTCTGTAGGATCTATGGTCTCTCTAGCTTTGTGTGGTTATAGTGGCTGCGGTTATAGTGCCATCCATGAGTTCACTGACAGTGGGAGGGCTTTAAGTCCAATTAGATAGCTATTGATCACACACCCACACTTCCCAGATAGGAGTGTTAGTACTGCACTAATAGAGGTAGTTTGCTGTGCCAGTAATCATGGTTATTAGGCTGTAGGCCTGAGCTAGAATATTGATTGATTTTCTCCTTTAGCAGCTTCATAGTATCCTCTAGAACTATGAGTGCTAAACTTCAGATAGAAGGCTTCCAAGTCAGTTCCTGTTTCATTGCTCCAACTCCTGTGTCCAAAGTATGTCCTATCTTCAGCAGTAGTGTCTTATCTTCCAGTTCTGGGAGATGACAAAGAGCTCTGGCAATAACTTGTGTTATTTTGTGAGTCTCTAGGACTGCTCTGACCAGGCACATGAAAGGAGGTCTCTCTTCTCTGGCACTGTGTTCCTTGCCTACAGTCCCCAGATAAACACACGTACTAATGTTCAGACATCGTATGTGCATTTCTCAGGGGGTTATAAAGCTAGCACATTTCCCTCTGGCTTCCCTAGACCCCCAAATCCATTCATCTTTATTCTCTCCCGACTATTCAAACTCGCTTCCCTCTCTGGTCCAAGCACCCCCATTATCATACCCACAATTCCACAAATAACACCTGCTGCCCACCATCCCGTCTCCTGAGTTCCCTCCTCTCCCACTACCATGGCCCCCTACATGCCTGCTCCTACTCCCCTCCCAGCAGAATATTCCCACTCCTCCAACCCCAAATATCTGTTCCCTACTATCTCCCTCTTTCAAGCTCCTTGTTTCCATTTACCTCTGCATTTACACTTTCCAAACTCCCGGTATTCTATCAGGATATATACTCACATATAAGGGATTGAGGCTAAGATCTGCAAGTGAGAGAGAACAAACATCACTTGTTTTTCTGAGTTTGTTTTACTTCACTTAGTATAACGGTCTCTAGTTCCACCCATTTACCCGCAAATTTCTCATTGCTATGTAGAACTCCATTGTGTAAATGTACCACATTTTCATTATCCATTTGTCATTTGAGGGACATTTAGGTTGTTTCCGTTTCTTAGCTATTGTGAAGACAGCAGCAACAAACATGGGTGTACATGTATCTCTACAGTAGGATGAGTCATTTGGGTATATGCCAAGGAGTGGTATAGCCAGATCATATGGTAGATTCATTTTTAGATTTTTTGAGGGTTCTCCACATTGCTTTCCACAGTGGTTGCACAAGTTTGCATGCCATCCAGCAGGGAATGAGCGTTCCCCTTTTTTCACATCCACCAGCATTTGGTGTCTTTGTTCTCTTGATCTTAGTCAGTCTGACTAAGTAAGAAAGACTCTTAAAGTGATTTTTATCTGCATTTCTCTAATTACAAAGGATGTTGAGCACTTTTTAAGGCATTTCTTAGCCATTTCTACTTCTTCATTTGAGAACTCTGTTCAGGTCTATTGCCCATATTGGACCATTTATTATCTTTTTGTTGAGTTCTTTGTGTATCCTGGATATTAACTCTCTGTTGGATGTGTAGCTGATAAAGATTTTCTCCCACTCAGTGGCTTCCTTTTCACTTCTGTGGTTATTTCTTTTGCTGTACAGAAGCTTTGTAGCTTAATGAGGTCCCAATTGTTCATTGCTGAACTTAATGCCTGAACAACTGATGTACAGTTCAGAAAATTCTTTCCTATGCCTTATATTGTAGGGTACTGCTGATGTTTTCTTCTAGCAGTTTCAGAGTTACGGATTTTATATTCAGGTCTTTGATACATTTGGCGTTGACTTTTGTATCGGGTGAAAGATAAAGGTCCAGTTTCATTCTTCTACAGGTGAAAATCCAGCTTTGCCAACATCATTTGTCAAAAATTCTGTCTTTTCTTCATTCTGTGTTCTTGACAACTTTGTTAAATATCAGGTGGCAGAACTTTCACATACTCATGTTTGGGTCTTCTATTGTGTTCTGTTGGTCTACACGTCTATTTTTGTGCCAGTACCATGCTGTTTTTATGACTATAACTCTGTAATATAATCTGAGATCTGGTATAGTGAGTCCCCCAGGCATTATTCTTTTTGCCCAAGATTGCTTTGGCTAATCCAGGGTCTTTTGTGATTCCATATGAATTTTGAGATTTTTTTTTTCTAACTCTGTGAAGAATGTCATGGGTATTTTGATTCACATTGCATTGAATCTGTAGATTGCTTTTGAGAAGATGGTCATTTTCACAATATTAATTCTACCAATCCATGAGCATGGTAGAGATCTCCATTTCCTAGTGTCTTCTTCTATGTCTTTCTTCAAAGATTTAAAATTTTAAATGCAAAGATCATCAATGTTTTAGTTCAGATTTATTTCTAAATGTTCTTTTGAGGTTTTCATGAATGGGTTGACTTCCTTGAATGCTTTTTCTGATTGTTTGTTTTCAGTGTATAGAAAGGTTACTGATTTTTGTAAGTTAATTTTATAACCTACTTTTCTGAAGTATTAATCATTTCTTATAAGTTTCTGGTAGAATTTTGAGGATCTCATATATAATATCACATTGTCTGCAAATAGTAATAATTTGACCTCTAATTTTCCAATTAATACTCCTTTAATTTCCTTCTCTTTTCTTAATGGTCTCTCAAAAGTTTCAAGCACTCTATTGAAAAAGAGTGGAGATAGTGGACAACCTTGTCTAGTTCCTGATTTTAATGGAAATGCTTCCTGTTTTGGTACATTTAGAATGGTGTTATCAATGGGTTTGTTATATATAGCTTTAATTATGTTGAAGTATGTTACCTCCAGACCAATTCCTTCTAGGACTTTTAATATGAAAGCATGTTGGATTTTGTCAAAGGCCTTTCTTTTCTGCATCTATTGAGATGATGATGTGATTTTTTAAATTTTAAGTCCATTTATGTGTTTTATTACATTTATTGATTTTCACATATTGAACCATCCTTGCATATCTGGAATAAAGTAGACTTGAACATGGTTGATGCTCTTTTTAAAATATTTTATTTATTATTTTTAATTTATGTGTATGAGTGTATTGTCTGCATGTATGTGAGTGCACCCATGTCATGCAATGTTGTGGAGGTCAGAAGAGGGTTTCAGATTCCTCTGGAACTGGAGTTAAGGATGGTTCATGGCCGCCATGTAGGTGCTGGGAATTGTACCATCCTCTGCAAGAGCAATCAGTGATCTTAATCGCTGAGCCATCTCTCCAGCCCCAGTGGATACTCTTTTGGATGTGTGTCTGTATGTAGTTTATGAGTATAGACTTAAAAATTTTTTTTATCATGTTTTCCTGTATTTTCCTATGGTTAGATCTCATTAGATATGCAAATGCTTGCCTCCATGTTACAATTTCCTGCAGTTCTTAGTACAGTGACATATACCACAGGCTTATAGCTCAGAAGCAATAGGTTATATCATATGCATACAGATGAAATCACCTGATAATGCATTTCCTAGAATATACCCCTGTCATTAAATCACATGACCACATGACCAGATGAATTATCATCATAATCAAGATAATGAATGCATCAGTCACTATCCAAAGTTTACTTATGCTTCTTACAGATTCATGCCTAATGGTTTTAATTAATTTTATTAAGATTAATTTTCAGTTTCTAGATTTTAAAATAAATGATTTTCTGCAAGTGGGTTCTGATTTCTTTCACTTGGAAAAATTATTTTGAGATTCATCAGCATAATAACATAGTTGAATTGTTCATTCTCCTCATTGCTGAAAAATGTTCCATTATGTAGATATAATACATTTCAATTTTGATTTATGACAAGGTTTCCTGGCCATAATGTGCTATTTCAGGCTGTTGATGGAGAAAAATCATTATGTTTTACCCAGCTGTGTACCTGTGAGCTACAACAATGACACACCTTCCAAGATATGCCCATTGGCTCAAAGTGGCACAATTTGATTAGAGGCCTGCTCCACAAGAAGGAACACATGCTTGGTGCTGTAAACTTAAGAGCTTCTTGGCACAACTATTGTTTTGGTAAATGGACATGTGGTAAAGTTGCCTTCTAAATATTCACACTTCTATGCATTGTTTGATGCTTCTCTCAGCCTTCATCAGAGAAGCTTCTTATTGCAGTGAGCAACAAACAATGCAGAGACTCATAACTGGTCAAAATAGCAAGAACAAGAGATGATGGACTGCTCATCCATAATGGGTAATGTATATCATCCCCACCAAGGCTTTATTAGAATGTCATGAAAGAGAAGAGAGGAAGGAAAGGATGGAAGAGCTGGCAGATAGGGAAATGTGCTGCAAAAAGACATCTACTGGATGCAATATGACCATTGCACTCATAAACTCACTGCACTGTGGATACCCACAGAAGACCTGCACAAAACTAGGCCCCAGGGACATTTTATCATAGAATGGGGAAGGACTCATAAGGCCCAACCCCTCCCTAAGGGATTATAAACAGCTACTGCTGGCTTGAGGAAGAAGTATCCTTTAATTTAGTGGTGTAGAGACTGTTATGTTCCTCTCTCTAGAAAACAATCTTCCATCCATGCTCATGCAAGCAACCCTAATTAAACTCAATGGGCCACACATACATAAAAAAGACATGTCCAATTTGTGCTGCCCGTATACTCTTGACTATGTAGTCATCCACTTTAGCACTGTCAACGTATCAGATGACACACTTTTAAAGAAAACTGACTTTCCTTCTCCCAACAACTCCTTAGCTAAGGGTGGAACTTCAAGCCCACTTCCCTGCTCCATACTGGATTTTTGTCTGACTTAAACTTGCCCAGATTTTGTGTATGCTATCACAACCATTGTGAGATCATATGTGCACCTGCCCTGATGTGTCTGGAAAATACTGGTTCATTTTAGTCATTTACCAGTTCTAACTCTAACAGTCTTTCTATCTCCTCTTACAACCTTGAAACTTTGGTGGAGGGGGCGTGATACAGACATTCTATTTAGGGATGAGCACACCATAGTCTCTTATTTTCCATAACTTGGTCAGTTGAGTCTCTGTGTTAACATCTAGTACAAAAAGCAGCTTCTCTGATGAGGTTTGAGAGATATTCTATGAGTATAAGTCATTTAGGAGTTAGTTTAATACTACATCCATTTGGCAAAATAATACTAACCAATTATCCTGTCTGGTCATAGATTCTTGGCCCTAATAATAGTGTCAATGGTTCATAATAACTAGGTTCGCTCTTGTGGTGCTGCCTTAAGTCAAATCAGAAAGTAGTTACTTCCATGATATTCATGCCATTATTGCATAAATAAGCATATTTTGCTTGGCTAATCATTATTGTAGATTACAGGACTCAAGCCTAGATAAGATTGATCTTTGGTAGCATGCATACTATCTTCCATCACTGTGAAAGCTATCCAGTAGGGATAAATCTTCCAGTTCAGTGCCAGCTTGATTTTTTTCATGTTTCATGACTCAAGGATGTGGCGTCTTCAGTAATAGTGTCTTACTGTCAAGTTCTGGAGGGTAACCAAGAGCAGTGACAATAGCTTGTAGTGTTTGGGGGTCTATTGGACCCTACTGGCCAAAAATATAAAAGATGTAACCAATTCTTGGCACTGGGTTATTATTTGATAGCATATCACCTCATTATAGGGTGACTCAACTTAAACTCTCTCTTCTTTCACTCTTTCTCTCTCTCTCTCAAAAGATGATAGATGATAGATAGATAGATAGATAGATACATAGATAGATACATAGATCATAGATACTACACTTGTAGGTTTTCATATAATATTTCTCATGTCTTTAGTGCTAATAATTGCTCCTTGCATTCCACTACTATCCCCAACTATTCTTGGTGCATTAATCCCCTTCCTCCTTTATAGCACTGAGTTCTATCTACCCTCCCTTGAAAGATCCTGCTCCCACTACATGGCTCCTTATTAATTTAATGACCTCTAGGGTATTCCAAACCATATCTAACATCAACAATGAAAGAAAATATGCAATGTTTGTCTTTCTGGATCTGACTTACCTCACTCAGAATGATTATATCAAGCTCTATCCATTACTTCCAAATTTAATAATTTTATTTTCTTTAACAGCTAAATAATATTACATTGTGTAAGTGTCCCACATTTTCATTATGTATTTATCAGTTCATGGGCATCTAGGCTGTTTCTATTTTCTGGATATTGTGAACGGAGCAATAATGAACATGGATGAGCAAGTAATAATTTAAACTGACATATAACAACCAATGAGGCAGAATCAGTAATTAAAAATCTTCAAACTGAAAAATGCCCAGGGCCAGATATACACAATACAAAATTATAGCAGTATTCAAAGCAGAACTAGCACCAATAATCCTAAAATTATCCCATAAAATAGAACAGGAACACTTCCAAATTCATTTTATGAAGCCAGTATTACCCTGATACCCAAACAGAATAAAAACCAACATAAAGGGGGAATCATAAGCAAATATCCCTGATGAATATAGACACAAAACTGCTCAATAAAATACTTGTAAACTAGATCCAAGAGATAATCAAAAAGATCATCCACCATTATCAGATCATCTTCATTCTAGGGATGCATGGATGGTTTAGAAAATGTAAACCAAGAAATGTAATGTAGTGTATGAATATTCAAGGCCAGAAACCGCATGATCATCACATAAGATGCAAAAAAGGTTCATTATTTTAAACAAATTGGTTTTTAAAAGACTTGCATGCCCACCACCACAGAGGGCCACAGGTCTCTCTTGTCTCCTCCATGCCACCCTTGGAAGGAACAAAGTGAAACCATAGAACCCCATGTACCAAAGCAAAAGTGCCAGTGATATATGCTGCGCAAACCTCCCCATTCCTATGCTTTCATAGCCCCCTGTCCCAGAAGACATAAGAACCGATGGGCGATCAAAGCATAACTCAATGATAGGTTTTGGTATTCTCAGTTACACTGGATTTTTTTTTTTTACTTTATCTTTTCCCATGATAGACATGAGCTCCTTTTTTTTTTTGGAAGAGATTATGTATTCTTTCTGCCTACACTCCTGTCTTTGCATGCACTTCTGTATATGGAATCAGATCCTTTCTTATGACCACATTACATACTATAGGTCACATTTTTGTTTTCCCCTAGTCCTTGTCTCCGTCCATCTTTGTGCTAACTGAAGGCACCAGTTTCAAAAGCAGGTGGCTCTATTCACTTAATGTTTTCTAGGTGTTCCAATCACCATGTGATAAAGTCAATACATTTCCTGTTTCAGACTAAGGTGATACTTTCACACCATGGTGTATTTTTCTTATGTTTCCGCTTGCGTGCACGCATTTGTGTATACCATTTGCTTATCTGTCCTCGTTGGCAATGTACTTCCAACAAATTGAGCCAGAATAAACAGCTCCTTTAAAAATTATTTTAGAGTTTCTTCCTAATCATTGCAGATATTTATAGTAAAGAAGTTAATGCCATAACTTAGAGAGGTATTTTAAGAAAGGTAAAGCTCATTCCCTCCTAATTAAAGCAACTTGAGGGTTCTGAATCTCAAATGATCAGAAATTGTCAGGAGAATATGATAACCAAATTTCCAGTAAGCTTTTATTCTTGGTTATTGCTACCAAAAGATTTCTGAAAGTGAGACCTGCATGCAATTGTTGATTCCTAGACAAGTTGTGGGTACTGACTCCTGTTGTTCAGAAAACTAAGTAATTATGACTAAAGTAACCCTGGATCTCCAGGCTTCCCATCTTTATTCCTATTGATTTGACACACAGATGTATTTCTCATAATTGGGATAAAATACCTGTTATAATAATGTCTCCCCTGAGCATTAGATTGCTGGGGGTGGGGTGCGTGCAAAAAACTGCCCTAGTTGCACTTTTAACTTAGTGATTTTAAACAAAACTGCCAAGGCCATTCATACAAGCAAGACATCCATTGCCCAAAGATGACAGCCTCATAGTTAATTGTGACATTGTTGTTTTCTTTTTTCTTTGGATTTATTTTTTTTATTTATTTATTCATTTGTTCATTTATTATTTAATTTTGAGATTCTCAGGCCTGAAACCTTATTCTACTAAGGTCAAGAAAATACTTCAGAGATACTTGTAGGAGGGACTTTAACCCAAAATTTAGGAATTTAATCCAGAGGGGGAGGTGGGTAACAAATGGCAGTTGTTAAAATTCTGGTTTAGGGAAGAGTAAAACCAAGTGCATTCGGAGTACAGCCCAGTGTTTCCAGTTTTTCCTGGCTATGATCAGATTCGCCTACAAAGATACTCTGGGGTATAATCTGAAGACAGGAAGGAGAGTTTACAGCCTTCTGTTCTCTTTGAGGGCCTAGAGTGTGCAGAAGGGGACACTCTTTTCTATTCTAGAGGCTCTAGTACTTGTTTGCCTTTCCTTGCAGAGCTTGCTTTCAGTTACCTTGGACTCCCTGCTGCAGTGTATCCAGCTGTTGTACACACCTTCTTATTGTTAAACCACTGAGACCCAAGAATCCCACTCCTGACATAACCACTTTATCTGACAGGGTTAAAGGTACTCAAAACAAAGAATGATAGACAAACAAAAGGCAGAATTGCAGATCTTCTTAGAGCGAACCTTGTTCCAGGGAAGTATGGAGAACGGAACTTTGTACCTTATTGATGTAATTGTGTCATATTTATCTTCATGTAATTGTTTTACATGAAACAATTTTTCATGTCATTTTCTATTGGAACAACATGGAAAAAACTCTGTCTATCTCTAGAAATCCCCTAAATAACTTAGCAACAAATCTGTGACCACTTAGATTTTTCTGTCTTCATTTTTTTTGTCTTGATGCGCCTTAAAAATATACACATGTAGCCAGGTGTGGTGTCTTATGCATTTAATCCCAGTACTCTGGAGGCAGAGGAAGGTAGAGCTCTGTGAGATGAAGGCCAGCCTGCTCTACCTTGCAAGTATCAGGCCGGCTTAGACTACAGGGAGACCCTATATAAAAAGGACAAAAATAAAAAAAAAATGGTATGGGTCTGGAGGAGTGGCTCAGTGGTTAATAACACTGGCTGCTCTTGCAGAGGACCTTGGTTCGGTTCCCAATACCCACATGATGGCTAACAACCATCCATAATTCCAGTTCCAGGGGATTTGATGCCCTCTTCTGATGTCCATACACCTTACAAGACATGGGTACACTTACATACATCCAGGGAAATTACTCATACACATAAAATAAAAATAAATAATAAAGTTTAAAAAATACATGTTTGTGCTTATGTGTAAATGCGAGAGTTTGAGGGATATATTAAAAGACCTTATGCACATGTGCTTATAGACTAAAGTACTAGTTTGTCTACTTAAAACCTATTAAAATGGAATATTTTGGGTTACAAAATGTTTTACAAAGCCATCTGATGCTGTTTGTTGATACAAAACAATGTTCTTTGGGGTTATCAAATAAAAAGTTTCATTAGGTTATAAAATCTGACATTGGACACAGATATTCATAATGATTTCTTTACAAACAGTTTCTTAAAATTATTACTTTTATTGCATTTCTGTAACACTCATAGGCAATAAAAGATAATGAGACTTACAAATACTTTATGTCTGTAGGACACATGTGAGCAAGGTCATTGTAGATCCTTGTCATGATTGCTATGACTTTTTTCTCAAAAATATTTTTAATATACAAAAGTTAAATATAAGATTTTTATTAAGCTTCAATACATATGTTTTTTAAATTACTATTAAATTTCCTTTCAGTATGGGGATTGTAAGAGACATGATACCAACAAATAATGGTATTTGGAATACAATTTTTGAATATAATACAAATAGCTAAGTTATTGTGTGCTAAGATAATAAAAATAGTTAATATATTTCTAAGCTAAATTTTAATGTAAAGTTGTGACATTAAAATATGTGCTTGAAAAGAGAGATTTTTCAAGGTTTTTATGTTACCCAATTTAAATTAAGGGATAAAAATGTGATTTTTAAAGATAAGTTGTTGATGTCTACTTAACCTGATTAAAGGCTTATGAATAATCAGATAAGTCTTTTTGTCTTTATGCTCAGAGACCTTCTACTTTAAAAACTGGAGTTTTAAAGTATATAAATTTTGAAGCTAAGCATAGTAACACATCTTTAATGCCCGCACTTGAAAGGCAGAGGCAAGTGGATATTCAAGATTAAGGCCAGCCTGGGATGGTCTAAATAGTGAATTTCAGGCAAGCTGTGGCTACATAGTGAGATCCTGTCTCCAAAAGACATTGTGATTTAAATGTGATGTGAACACAAATCTAACCTAAAACTAAGTGATGCAACACTTGGGATAGTTTTAAAAAATGTATCTTTACATTTGACTGTGTATATGTTTTTAATGTATATTTTTATTGAATTTTTGTGCATTTCATATTAAACATCTTAATCATTCTTATAACCCTCTCACATTTGTGGTAACTAAAAATATTCCAACTAAAATAAGCCCAGGACCAGATGGAAAAAACACAAAATTCTGCTAGACTTTCAAAGAAGAGGTAATGCCAATGTCTCAGCATTTATAGAGCCATGCATGAGTTCCCTCCCATTGAGTAGGCTTTAAGTCTAATTAGGTAGCAATCCCAATAAATTCAAAAAGAACTTCTAGCAGAAATTGAAAAAATTGATCTCAAATTTCATATAGAAACACAACAAAACCCAAGACACCCAGAACAGTCCTGAACAAATGAAGAAGAGCTGGGGGCATCACTCTCCATGATTTCAAATTCTACCAGAGTTATAGTAATAAAAACAGCATGACATATTGAGCAATGGAAAATAATAACCCAGATTTAGGCTCATGCACTTACAATCACCTGATTTTTGACAACAGGATAAATAAATAAACACATAATAACATTACACAGCATGTTCAACATCTGGTGCTAGTCACAAACTGGATAGCAATATATAGTAGAACAAAACTAGATCTTTATCTCTTACCATGTACAAACTCAGCTCCAAGGACCTAAATACAGGACCTGATACCCTGACTCTGTTAAAGGAGAAAGCAGAGAATCCACTGGAACTTGTGGGCATAAGAAAAGACTTTCTAAACAGGACACTAATACCACCAACATTAAGGTCAACTAGTGACTAATGGGACCTCATAAAACTAAAAGCTTCTGTACATCAAAGGACACATGCATCATTTGAGTGAAGAGGCAAACTAAAGAATGGGAAAAAAAACTTTACCAGTTACACCTGTAACAGAGGGTTAGTATATAGAATGTTCAAAGAACTAAAAAAATCTAAAGATCAAAAGAATATACGAGCCAATTAAAAATTGGGGCAAGGAAATAAGCAGAGAGTTCACAAAAGATGAAACAAATGGTTGAAGAATATTTTTTAAATGTTTAATGTTTTTATTCATCAAGGAAATGCAAATCAAACTACTTTGAGATTTCCTACTACTCCAGTCAGAATTGCTGAAGTCCAAAAAACAAACAACCACAATGTGGAGAAAGGGAAATATTTATTCTCTTATGTTAGAGATGAAAATTGGAGCAGACACTTTGAAAATCAGTATGGAGATTTCTTTAAAGTCTATAAATATATCTACCCAATGGTCCATTCATATCACTCCTGGGCATATACTCAAAGGACTCTGTATCCTACCACATAGATACCTGGTCATCTATGTTCATCGCTGCTCTCAATTCACAATAGCAAGGTAATCAAAAGAACCTAGATGCCCATTAATGGATCAATGGATAATTACAGTATGCTTCAATTGCACAATGAAATATTCAGCTGTTAAGAAAAATGAACTATGAAATTCCCAGGTAAGGAAGGAAACTTGAAACAATCATCCTGAATAAAGTAACCCAAACCTTACTCAAAAGACAAATCTTTAATGTCTCCTTCATGAATGTATGTTAGCTTGAATCTTTTGTTGTGAGGAGCTTCACCAGAGAAGACCACTCAGATAAAGTTTTGCCAAATGAAAGTCTTTGGTGGTCAAGGCTACCACACAAGGGTGTCAGAACCCAAGTGTGCAGCCCCGTGCCATCTCTAGGGTAAGCTTTTATACAGAGAAACCATAACCAGGGGTGAAAAGTTTAAGTTCCTAAGCTTACAGGTGGAGAGCTCCCTTAACAATTTCTCTTCTATTAAGAAGCAATTATTATTTTGCAGAAGCAAGCCAAGCATAACTTACAGAAGTTATAAATCTGCAGTTAGCAGGTGCACTCTAGGACACACTGACTTGTTCCAAGGATAACTGGGTCCTGCTGAAGTGTGTTCCCATACCCTAGGCCAATTGCCTGATAACTTCAGAGCCTAGAGTCAGTCTAAATTTTAACATGGCATAGCTATGATCAACAATGTGCCATATCACACATTAGATACATATGTTTCAATTGGAAAATCTGCACAGGTCTGGAAATTATTATGGAGCCATGGTGGGAAAAGCTGCATGGGAGGGGAGGTAAAATGTAGTGATATAGTATGGGGAAAAGGAATAGTAGAATAAGAATTAAATGGGGAGAGTAATGGGATGGTAAATGAGGGAACATTGGAGGTGTAAGTAACACTAACAATCTTTCAATCTTTGGAAAAAGTCATATGGAAGCCCACTACTATAGAAGCTTCTTGAAATATATGCATGTATAGCATAAAAGGATTTTAAATGGAGTTATCTTATAACAGGGGGACAATGCCTTTACCAGAGAGCATAGGTTAGAGAATAAAAAACCCAATGTCAGGAACTGACTCCTTCTTTTGGAGTTGTTGGCTAGGGTGCCCCTGATTACAGCCATTGCTCTGAGTTATCTGCCAGAACTTGATAGTAAGGCCCTATTTTGGAAGACACTACATACCTGAATCAGGAGAAATCAAGCTGGTATTGATCTCAAAGATTCATCTCTATTGTCTAGCTTTCACAGTGCTGGAAGATGCTATACATGCTACCCCAAAAGTAAAGTAATAATCAACTTTACCCAGCTCTGAACCCTGTGAGCTACAATAACAACTTCCCTGGGAAGATGCACCCACTGGTTCAGTAAACGCTGCAGGGACCATATCTGACAGTGTTGTTGGGGCCAAGAATCTATGTTGCAACAGGTAATAGACACTCGGGGAGAACCTATTGCTGTTAAGTGGACACATTATTAAACTAACTCTTAAGGACTTATTATTATACCCATACATTAATGCATCTCTCAGCTCTCACCGAAGAAGCATCTTCTGGCATCAAATGGCGATAAACCTAGGGCCCCACAACTAGTCAACATGCAGAGAATAAGAAACTTCAGAGTGCTAAGCCCTAAATGGGACACCTCTATCACACCCTCTCCTCCAAAGGCTCAAGGATCATTGTGGAAGAGGATGTGCAGAATGATTCTAAGAGTAAGAGGTGGTGGACTGCTGTTAGGAAAGAGTGTTTTCTAGACAGCAGGGCTGTTGCATGGATGAACTCATAGCAATTGTACCAGCATGCACTCCACTTATACAAACTCACACCAGACAAAACCTGAGAATATGGTGGTGAGGGGGTGGGGAGGTAGACAAGCAGCCCCAATCCTAACTGAAGAGCTACTGGTAAATGATAGTTGCTGGGAAAGGAAGTGTTAGTTTTCTTTAAAAGTGTGATGGAGGGTAGGTTGAGGAGGCTCCAGGGGATGAAACCATACCAAAGACCATTTGGGAACACAAATTAGACTTGATAGGCCTTAAAAATAATAATAAAGGACATAAATTCAGGGGGAGGGAGGTTAGTAAAGTGAAGGTAGAGATAGGGGAGGGGTTCTGAATATTATCAAAACCCATATGAAATTCTTAAAAAAATCTATCAGCTTCTATAAAGAAGGAAGTCTCTCAAACATTTTTGTATCCTCAGATTTTAACATAGTATATACTATGAAAGGTACTCAGCAGATATCAAGGATGAGGTTTCCCCTGTGTTAAGTGAGTTTAAAGACAATCTCCTTTATCTGCAGATGCTATTCCTTTATCTCACTGTCCTAGTGTCTTTTCCTCCTCTTTGACCAGTTTAAATTTCAGAATGACCACATTTATTGCTTTTTTTTTTTAATGTTTCAACCTTCTGGACCCTCCCTGCATATTCATTCCTTTCTACTCTAGTCACGGTCCTAGTGAAATGCAACTTTATGTCCTCAAAACTACATCAGTATAGATGTGGGCTAGAAAAAAATCAAACAACCACTGAGGTTAAAGTCACGACTACAACCTGGTATGGTGGGGTATGCTTTAATCCCAGCACTCTGGAGACAGAGGCAGGTGACTCTCTGAGTTCAAGAGCAGTCTGGTTTATATAGTGAGTTCCAGCTGGGAAACCCTTTCTCAAAAAAAAAAAAAAAATCAAATATTCATGACTACAAAGCTCAAGTATCCCTTTATCTCTGGGTAATCACTCGTACCTTCAACTTCCATTGTTCCACGATGGAAAGAGCCACTCAGATGCCAGAGGTACAAGGGCTTTTCTATAATTCACATCAATGCCAACACATGGAGAGAGGACCAATTGGCTGATTTGCATTTAGTGTCTAAGAGCACCAGACAAAGCACTTATTTTATCATGTCTACCTTAATAAGATAAAATGAGGTCATAAACTTCATCATTAGAAATGCAATAACCAAGGTGTAATTCTTGCATTCCAAAAGGATGCAAGTTTGATCTCTAGTGTTAAGGAGTTTGAGATCACTGGGGAAAAGACCACTCAGACTCAGAAAGTTCCAAATCAGCTAAATTTATTTAGCTAGCAAGCAACTGCACTCTCTGAGCCAATTTAAAGAATGCAGCACTTGCTCACAGGAAAGTAAAGCTTTTAAAGGTAAAATTCATATCCTGACTGGTTGGTTCAAGATTTACTCAAAAACAAGCTATTTACTCAAAAACAAGCAGTCATGTGTTTGGTGGGCATGCAAGCAGTTACAGAAGCCATATAAGCAGCCACATAAACCAGATTAGAAAGTAATCCCAAAATCCGGAAAAATCTCAGTTGGTGCCTCCCAAGAAAGATTGTATGGGTGTGTTTTTGGGGTCAACTGTTTCTGGAAGTACTGGCCCTGGCCCAGGCTAGGGTCTGTGATGGCTCACCAAGATTTGGATGACCCAGACTGTGGTTCTAACCCAAAGTGGAGGCGCTCAGGCTATCACATTAGTACTAAATGGAAAACATCTTCCAAATTGATGTCCTGCTCAGACATAATCACCAACATTTCATTTCCTTTCCTTCTGTTTATATAATTGTGTGTGTATGTGTATGCCTGGACCATGGTGTACATGTGGAGGTTAGAGGACAACCTTCAGGAATTAGTGCTCTCCTTCCACAAGTTGGTCCAAGGAATCAAACTCAGGTCCTCAGGCTTGACAGCAAGCACCTTTTATTCACTGATTCATCTTGCTGCCCCACAACATTGCCTTTCTTATATAAGTCAAAATTGATTGTGTTGAGGCTAAAAGTATTCCAAAAAGGAAACAAAAACAAACAAACAAACAACAACAAAAAACAAAGCAAAACAACAGCAAAAAGAGTGCTTATTTTCTCTAGGGGAATAATAGCCCCAAAGCTCTTTTACCTACAAATTAATAGTAGGCACTTTTTTTTTTCACTCCATTTAACTTGGGTCCTAAAGTGGTTAATTGCATATTTGTCTTCATTTAGAACATCTATGAGAACACAGCTCAATTTCATGTTATATATTTAAATCCTTACATATCCAAATCCAAAGACTCACAAGTTTAAATGTCATAAAAAGATTAGTAAACACCCTTCTAAGGAACATCTAAACCCCTTCTCATCTCCCTTTATTTTTCACTCCTCCTCTGGTTGTTTGAGGGACTGCTCCCCTTGCTCGGTGCCTGTCATCCTCCCCCTCCACCATGTTGCTTTGTCCTTCTCTTCCTCTTTTTCAGTCTCTCCTTCTCTTCTCCCACTGTCTGTTTTCTCCTTTTCCACCCTTTCTCTCAACACTTTTTTTGAAGAATGATACATATTCATGAAATAAGAATATTGCTATTATTTTGGCAATGATAAAATGTACATAGGTATTAGATATATACACACATATGCACACAGACACAGACATAGACACAGACACACACACACACACACACACACACACAGGCACACACATACACACACACAGGCACACACACACACACAGAGACATGCACACACAGACATAGGCACAGGCACACACATAGGATTCAAGATTCACATTTTCTAGCTTCAAAGAATGAGTACAGATAATGTAGATATAAATGGCCACTCTTTCTTCAGCTGGTCCTCACTTCCTCCATTCTCTTCCCCTTCACTTCCTTCCATGAATCAAGAGACAGTGGTATAAATAGGACCAGCAGATTCCTGCAAACTGAGCGTTTAATCTCTGCTAAATCACTGATTGCTGTGCAAGTTCATGAAGATGGCAAACCTACTTGTATCTCTTTTCTCTTATATGAAAGGGGGTCAATAATAACTATTTCACCATTTTGTCATAAAGGTTAACTGTGACATCTATGTAAAAACTGAGGTATTTTCTCCACTGGGGATCAACTGAAGAAACCAAATGCAACCCTGTGTCTGGTGGGTATTTACAGATGCTTCTTCATCTCTACAGTGCTTTTAGAGAAATTAGATGGTTTGTTTTCTAATATATTTTCTTTCAAGATTCTACTTCCCGTGAATGAGTACAGATAATGTAGATATAAATGGCCACAAGTTATCTGAAAACCTTCCATTAAGAGACAGACTTTTGTTTCTTCCAGCCTTTGAATAATTGCTAACTTGTGAATCTACTTTCAGGAGAAGAGTCTAACAGAACTGAAATGGTGTGATTTCTTTCTTTTTAAAAAAATATTTTCTTTATTATTTTTATTTTATGTGTATGAGTGTATTGCCTGCATTTATGTGAGTGTACCTGTGTTGTGCAATGCCATGGAGGTCAGAAGAGAGCTTTGTATTCCCCTGGAACCGGAGTTAAGGATGGTTCATAGCTGCCATGTGGGTGCTGGGAATCGAACCTAAGTCCTCTGCAACAGAAGTGAATGCTCTTAACCACTGAGCCATCTCCCAGCCCCTGAAACAGTGTGATTTCTAAGCCTAACCCTCATGAGGTCTTGAAGCATCTCTAGTTATTGTCTTGGAACACTGAATGTCAGCCACCATGCCACATAGACGCCTGGAGAAGGGTGAACATATCTAAATATTGCTGGTGGTGAATACGCTGCACAGTAAAATTATAAATAGTCATCAGCCTACATGTGTGAGCATGTAAGATACATGTTATTTGAGACATATTTTGTAAATTTGATCAATGAAGATTACATGGAAAGAAGACCCAAACCTCCCAGATGTCCCTTCTAAACCTAGTTCCTAAGAGAAGAATTTAATCCAGTCAAATGAATGATTTCAAGTAAGATCAGCAAATAAAGGATTTTAAAAAACTAAATAATTGAATTTTTTTTTTGGATGGGGCAAGTTGCTCAGGCAGACTTTGAACTAGCAGCCCTCTTGGCACAATCTCCTGAATAAGTTGGATTCTAGTGGTAGCATTATAGTTGACCATCAATGATTTTGTAAGCAATAATAAGTAACCAATGAAATATATGAATGGATTATATTTGTTTTACCAATTTTTAGTCCACCTAAGAACTCGGGTTCTTTTCAGAAATCATCTACTTCCCATATACACTTCCATGTATATGGAAGCAAATTGCATGCTATATGTAAATACATACATACATACATACATACATCTGTAAGCTACAGATTTGTTAAAGTTTTAAAGCAATAAGAAACCAGTTTCATACAAACAGAATAATTTTATAGAACATCAGTCATTCACTTTCTTTCATTTCTCTTCCTTCCTTTCTCTTCATTCCTTCGTTTCCTTCTCTTCAGACCCACAATTCTTCACTAGTCTCATGTAAACAGCATACTTTATTCTTGATTTCTTTGTGATTTGCCATCTGAGGTCCCTGTTTTATTCCTAGCAAGCTGTCAAAACGTTTTCTCTACCAAAGGTGTTTCTTTCTAAAGACTCTTTAATGCTAGTCGTTGAGCTTATAATGCTAGATATATACCACAATTTTGATCATTGTAGTTATCTGGTTAGTTATTGTAGATTGTAGTTATTGTAGACTAGCTGGTTAGTTTAACTTGACACAGTCTACAAACACCTGAGAAAAGAGTTTCAGTTGAGGAATTATCTAGTTTAGGTTCAACTGTGGGTATGTCTGTAAGGGATTGCCTTGATTATTATTATTTATTTACTTTGGTACTGGAGATTTGGAGTTTGAATCTAGGATCTCATACATACTAAGCAAGTGCTCTACCATGAAGTTATATTCTCAGCCTTATTTTTACTCCTTTGCTTTGAAGTAGAATTTCACTACATTATTTTGACTTTTCTTGAACTCGCTAAGTAGCCCAGGATGCCTCAGCCTGCAGAGGCATTTGAAATTTATTTGAAATTATAGACTTGTGTCACAAGAGCTGACTTCCAGACATATTACATTGTACTTAAATTCCAGGCATGGGTTTCCCTCTCCCAAGCACCTTTGGACCAGGGACCAAACAACTAGGGGTAGTCCTGATTCCCCAGAGGCTGCTAAAATTATTCAGACTGGGCAATCCTGCTCTGTTTCCTTGTTTGCCTATTCCTTCCTAGGGAATCTAGAATAAAGAACCAAGCTCATATTTTCCTGTTCCCATCTCTGCATCCTGACTGACCCTCTGCTTTTCCAAGTGGTCGGCTCAGAGGTGAGGCATGCCCCTCCCTCTTGGGACCGGTAGGCGTATTGAGCCTTTTCTTCAGTGCCAAGTGATCTCCTGATTACTGTCCTCATCTATGTGAATATTACTAGTCCTCCAAAAAACTGTAAAAATCACTACAACTTGCAATTGTAACCATGTACTGTTGGCATTTTATAGAAATAAGAAAATTGCACAGAGGCAGTTTGAGAACTTGTCCAAGGTCACAAGACTCTCAGCCAGCAGTTATATCAAATCCCAGGGGTATTACTTATGTTCTGAGCTGCTGTTCCATACATCCTTTCAGGTTTTTTCAGCCACAACTCCTCCCTCTCAGAAGACATGCTCATTAAGATATTGTCTGATGCTTTTGGAAGCCCTTGTCAAGAAATTCCAATGGACTCTCATATGAACATTTGAAAATTGCTCTGTTCTTTTTTCTAGTTCCCTGTCTAGAACTTGTAATGCTAAGTACCTTTCCTTTACTTCTTCACATCTCCTATTCATGATTCAAGGACTTTCTTTTCCCCTTAGAGATAGAGTTATGCAATTTGGGAGTCTTTCAGAGAGACCCACTGAAGGGGTACTCCAATCACCTCACCCTGTGTCCCTGTTCTGCATGGAAGAAGCCAGAGCAGTCTGAGTCCCTTTTCCCTATTGGCAATTTGGGTAACCCCTTCAGAGGATGGTATGATAAGAATAGGAGGTAGGAATTGGCTAGGCAGTTAGGGTAAAAAGACCACAAATAAAAGTAACCAGTTTCTTGGCTAAAAGTCAAAATGTCCTTGGGACTGTTAGTAGCATACCCTGTTCCAAAGGCCAAAAATGTCAAAAGTATTTGGGAGCTTGTCTCTAATCCTTAAAACACCTTAGGGTTATCTCTTCAGAGGGGGGAATGTTAGAGTAGCCAAAAATCCCATAAAAATAAATAAATGAAAGAAGAAAAAAGAAGAAAAAGAAAAATGATGGGGAAACATGGGAGGTGTTGGAAGGGAGGGAGTGGGCATGGATTTTACCAAAACACCTTATATGCATGTACGAAATTCTCAATAAAGTTTTTGTAAAGTTAAAAATAATAATAAAAGATATTATCTGAATGCTGAAATGTTTTTTTCACAAAATATCTGTCTTAATTTTGTATTTATCCATTTTCTCAATGTATCCCCTCATAGAACCAACAAAATCCATTTCCTTTTGGAGTTTAAGAGCTGAGAAATTTTATTCCAATTTTAAAGCTCTACTGAAAATTAGCAGGATATTTCTAAATGGTGGTTTAGGAGTTAATTGGGGGCTGGGGAGGTGACTCGGTAAACTGTCTGTTGTGTAAACATAAGGACATTACTTTGGAGCTCCAGCACACAAGTGAAAGCCAGGCAAAGCAGTGCTTGTCTGTAACTGCACTTCATGGGAGATGATGAAATAGAGGATCTTTGGAGCTCATTGGCTAGCTGACCCAGGTGAATTGATGAGTTTCAGGTTCAGTGAGAGACCCTGTCTCAAAAAGTAAGTTGGAGAGTAGCTGAGGAAGAGTCGTGACATCTACCTCTGACCTCCAGAAGTACTTGAAGACACGCACATTCACATATTCAGATATAAACACATGTAAGTAAAAATGAAATCACAATGGAATAATTTTTTATGTATATTATTGAATTTTTGTGTCTTTCATACACAACATCTTAATCCTCTTTATACCCACTTTCCCCATTGGAACCCTCCCATACCCCCCCCACTGGATTTTATGTGTTCTGTCATTTATGTTAAGGCCTATGGAGTCAAGTTAGTGTTTCTGACATCCCTCAGTGCAAGTTCAACCCCTGGGGTTTAGTCAGCCTATCTAGAGTCACTCCCTTAAAGAAGATCAGCTCCTCCTCACCCAGAAGTATAATCAGCTGCCCAATAGTTCTTCAGTTAAGATTGGGGCCTGCTGCCCATTTCCACAGTTTTCTGCTAGCTTTTTGTCTGCTTGAGTTTGCATGGGTCTTGTGAATGCTGACAGCATTGTTGTAAGTTCATATGAGCAAGGGCCTAGGAGCCTGAAAGACTCTAATTCCATATGGTCATGCACCTCTTCCCTTGGCTCTTACAATCTTTTGACCCCACCTCCACAGTAGTTCCTAAGCCCTGGGTTCATTGTACTCTATTGCATGAGGGAGCTTTATTGATGAGATGCATTAGTGCTCACTCTACCTCTCCACTGTGTTCCATGAGTCTTAGGTATGGAGGTTCCATTGTAGATGTGTCACTTATGGTTGGGCATTTCACAGACATGTATTCTCTGTGTACGACCAGTTGTGGAACTCTGTAATAGTGTCTGTCTGTTGAAAAAGAAGCTTCTTTGATGAATGGTGACTGCCATACTTGTCTGTAATTATAAGGATTCATATTTAGCACATAGTAAAACCTTATATTTGTCTGGGAATTTGACAGCCTTGGGGCTTTCTGTAAGATTCATGACCTCTCCAGATTTGTGCATTTGGCTATGTTTATAGCACCAGACATAAGTTTCTTCCTATTGAGTAGACTTTATGTCCAATTAGGTAGATGTTGATTACCCCAAGCTAAAAGTGCCACTACTTCACCAATGTCATTTGCTGTGCCACTCGTTCATGTGGTTATTAGGCCTTAAACCTGGGGTTGGACCTTTAATTGATGTTCTCCCTTAGCAGCTTGCATAGTGTTCTCTGAAACACTCCTCCTCAAGGAGGAGGCTTCCAGGTCAGTCTCATCTCCATTGCTCCAAGTCCTATGTCCAAAGTATGTTCTGTCTTCAGCATTATGGTCTTACCTTCAAGTTCTGGGAGGCAATCAAGGGCTGTGGCAATAGCCTGTGGAATTTTGGGAGTCTCTCGGACTACCCTGGCCAAAAACTCAAGGGAAGATTTCTCCTGTCTGGCATTGTTTCTTGTTATGGGTCCTTCAACTATATAAATGAACTCATGTAGAGATACTGTATGTGCAATTTGTCAGTACGTTTTTGAACTAATATGATTCCTTTTGTTTTATTTTTATGCTAGCTAGGCACTATTTATCTCTCTTCTCTCTCTCCCTGTCTAACCATCCCTCCTCCATTCCCATTTAAATATCACCATTTTCCCCATTTCTCCCTTGATAATACCTGTCTCCTGTGTTCCCCCCTCTCTGAATGCCTTCTTCCCCTTTACCCCCAGAGTGTCTTATATAACCCTCCCTCTCCTCTCATTTAAATAACCCCATTTTACCAATTTCCCTTTTAGTAACACTTATCTATTACTGTTGTTCTCTCTCAGATTCCCTTTTTCCCTTTACCTCCCTGGTCCTTTCCATTTTCCCAGCTTCTCCAGCGAAATTGGGATTTAGAGTCACATATAAGGATTTTGTGCTAGGATCCACAAATTAGGGAGAACATACATCATTCATTTTTCTGAGTCTGTGTCACTACACAATAACACACTAATTTCTAGTGCCATCCATTTACCTGCAAATTTCATGACTGAAAATGGAGTAAATATTTATGTATAATTTGAAGAAAAACCAATCCATTTCTAAGCATAGACATCACTAAAGCAGCAAAGCTCAAATAGATTAGTAGCCACAGACCTAAGTCACTGTCCTGTGGATGCCACCTTCTCATCTGTAAAATGAAATAGGGTTAGATTGTTCACTGTTCACAATTCTATTGACATTAACCCTAATTCTTAACCAGTTTTTCCTCTAAGTTTGGTGCCACTAGGTGGCAGTAGGGATTAAAACATATTCATCTTTACTGTAGTTTCTGCTTTTGAATGTTTTCTTTAGAAACATCATTAGAGATTACTACCTTACACCACCACACAACACACACATATAAAACAGTATCTGACATTCACAATAATTGAACAAACAACTTCAAACTCAAATCATCATATCGTTATTTTAGCAAAATATCCAACAATAGTAAAAATTTATTAACAATATTTTCCTGTTAAACACTTAATCAAACTACCTAAATTTTTATTATTTATACATGTCTTATTTCTCTGAATTTCAGATGCATGCATACAATTTCCAGTTCAGTGTGCCCATTTGGTTTTCTAATGAATACCTTTGATTTAAACTCACTGAAGAGAACCCCATTTCCCTCTTCCAAATGTTGAATTTCAAAAATTTGTCATCTCAAAAAAAAAAAAAAGAAATTCATGTTTCACTGATTGCTTAATACAAAGATCTAGGAGACACTATGTGTTTCTCCTGTTTCCTTCCCATGTACATTCCATCCTCCAGAAATCTCTAAGTCTACCTTCAGAACTCATTACAAAAAGTTCCATTTACTTCTGTGTTCGCTGCTTTTATCACTGTCCAAATGTCACTGTCCTTTCCTGGGAGGGACTCAGAAATCCTCAGCTCTGTTGTTTCCTTCTCTGTTCCTTTCTTCACTGTTTGCTCCTCTACCACCAAGCTTCTGTGTGTCCACTATAATTGTGGTTTGGATTATATTCCATGCAATGTCACTCTCGTGTTTCGAACACAGAGTTTCGAACTCTCCAAAAGGTTATTATTGCTCATAAAAGAAAATATCAAATCTTTGGACTGCTGTACTTATCTCTTGGTAACCCAGGAGCTGCGCACTTCTCTTACAGATTTCTCCTTCCCTCAGTCGCTTCAGGAGCACTGAAGGTTCCCCCTTCACACAAATGTGCCGGAGTTTCATTTCTACCTGTGACTGACCCTTCTTACCCTTAAGTCTCAGTTTATCAAGTTTCAGTTTGTCCAGAAGATCCACCATTCAATAACTACTTTCCATCCCCACGTTTCTGTTTTATACTCTGTGAGGCATCTTGTTTTTTTCTTCTTTACTGTCTTCTTACCAGAATCTGTTATATAGGTCAGGATTATATTAGTTTCTCACTATAGTACTTAAATTTCAAATGAATTATGGATAGGACTGTGTCTTGCTTTAAAGACTGAATGTATATACCAACATCTCACTGAGAAACGGGATCTTCTTATTGATCTTTGGCCTTTGTTGAATCCATTAATCAAGAATAACTCATACCCCGTTTGCTGGGAAGAGCACACTCTAGCTACTGCAATGTGAAGAGGAATGGCCATTTTGCTCCTAAAAGGTTCAGATTTGATTTCAAGGGTCATATAGTCTATTTTATTATATTATTATATTATTATTTTTTATTTTGTTTTATTATTTTTATTTTATAATTTTTATTTTTATTTTAT
>NW_008330735.1:2397192-2440753 GCF_000622305.1 Nannospalax galili
ATTGATGCAAGGTTTATACTGATATAGACAATGTGACAAGTGCTGCAAGGCTATAGGCAAAGCCTTCAGGTAGCACAGGATGTGCTAGAACCTGTGGAAACTAGAGACTGTCTGCTTTTTTGTGGCTATTGTAACATGTTCCAGGAATCAAAAGTTTGGAATCAGTTTCACCCACTTAAAGTCAGGGTACAGTCAGGGCTGATTAATTTGGAATTCCTGGGGCAGGAGCATTTGATTCCTTGCCTTTTCAACTTCTACTGGCCACCTGCATGCTTAGTCGTGACTAAGAATGCATCAGTCCACCATCTCTGCTTCCATCCTTCAATCACCTACTCCTATAGCCTGACTCTTCCTGACTTCCTTTCATAAGGACCCTGTTATTGTACTGGGCCCAACCAGATAATCCAGGATAATCCCCCTATGGCAAGATCCTTAACTTAATCAGATCTTTAAAGCCCTCTTTGCCCTGTAAGGTAAATTTCAGAGTTCTTGGTATGAAGATGAAGAAAAATAGAGAGGAGGGAGGAGTTACTTCAGAGAATAGAGAACCCATAGACCTTTGGCATCACTCACAGATAACAGATACTGACAGGACTTACATGTACTAGATAGTAAATGATAATAAACTTGCTTGGAAAGTATTAGCAGAGATGTTTAAGCCTTAATGCATGCCTTTTGTGCCTCTTATTTGCTTTAAATAGGACTTTCTATTTATGAGTTCCACTGATTATTGCCTAACTAATTTTAACATAAAAAGAAAGAAAACACTTTATATAAAATTCAAAAATTCTTGCTGAGTACAGGCACGACTTAATGAATTGACTTGCAAGAGAATTGATGCTGGATTTTATCAAGTCAGCTTTAACTTGCTAGTTACGAAAAATGGACAATGATACTTACTTGCAAGAAAATAACTTGTGAAGTGCCCAATGGCTCCTGAAAATAAATTTGCAATTCACTTAGGAAGGAACCTACATGGAAGAGGACTTCATTTCTTCAGCGGGGCTGTAAAGGAATTTGTCACTTGCCCTGGTCTGTGGCCTGTCAGTTATAGGGGCTTTTCTAAAGCTGGCTTGTGTTCTGATGTCCCCACAAAATTGCTGCTCTCAGTATTACTTGATGACACCAAGCTTCCATTGCAACTCTCAGCACAGGACATCCCTAGAGGCAGAATGACTTTCCAGGTTCAAAGTGATTCTGTAAGAGGAATACTTTAAGCACAGGGCCATCTGCAATCAAGGTCAAATCGTCTCTTATGACATATTTTTAAAAGCCACTACAGCTAAGAGTTTCAATTCATTTCTCTTTTGAACAGAGATGAAAATATATGGTACCAGCGGGAGAAATGGTAATTTTGGTATGAAGCAGAATTTTCTAAATTCTTTTCGACAGGCTGTGAGATCATTTTGTAATAGAAGGGAAGAAAAAGTCCTGTTGAAAATATTGTTGAGAAATGCTTTATTCTATGTTTCTTGTGCAGGGGGTGAAAAGGTAGGCTCTCTGAGGAGAACTCCTCTAACAAGGAAGCCTCTTTAATTTTATTTAATCCAATTTTCCCCAGATGGATTTTATCTGTTTATTTTTTTCTCCTTATCAGGGGATGCTTTATGGTACACAGCATATTAAGTGCTACTATGGGTGTTTTCTGTGTGACCCAAGCATCATGGGAAGAGTGATGTGAATATGATGGTGACGTGGCTGTGGAATAGTGATCTAAAATTTCAGAAATGAAAATGCTGTTCTGCCTTTCAAGATCCAGAACCACACAGACATAAGAACCATTCCACGCTATGTCTGCTTTCCCAGAAAGTGAGCATGCTGAAAACAGCCAGCTCCACACTGTCTAATCCCAGTTCTCAGCCCTTATTTGAATACAGCAATAACCGTTTCCCCCTAGTCATAATGATGAATATTCAGAGGGACTAGTTTGAATGGTGTTTGGGAAAAGATAGTATGGTCAAAAGGATGAAGGTTCTTGAATCTGACTACATTATACTAATTTTTTGGCTCTTCTTTTTGCCAATGCCTTGGCTTTATTTGAGTGATTTGTCCTTTATGGGATTTAATTTATGTTGGGGCTTCTGAGGTTTTTACAGCATATATATTACACTGTTCCCTCTGAAGTTTGTGAAAAACTTTAAAAACTTAAAAAATATGAATATTTACTCCATAGTATAACCTTAATTATTAATTAGCCAGATTGGGCCTGGGGAGACAGATGGATCATTGGGCAAGTACCTCATGCAAGCATGAACACCTGAGTTCCAATTGTTATCACTGACATAAAAGTCAGGCCCAGTGGTTACACACCTATAATCCCAATGCTGGGAATACAGAGGCAGGGAAATTCCTGGAATCTGCTGGTCGGCTAGTCTAAACAATTGGAGAACTTCGAGCGTAGGGCGAATCTTTGTCAAAATATAACACAGAGAGGATGGGGAGATGCAAAAGTAAATAGAAGTGCTTGGTACACAAGCGTTAGGAACTGAGTCCAGATCCCCAGCACCCACGTCAAAACCCAAGCATTACTGCACTCACCTGCATCACAGCCCTGTGGAGGCAGAGGAAGGATGCTTGCATGGACTGACTGGGCAGCAAGCTTAACTGCAATATGGTGAGCTCCAGGGTCAGTGGGAGACCATGCGTTAAAGCAATAAGGGAGAGAGAGATGGAGTAGACACCTAATGCTCTTCTTTGCCTTCTGTGCATGCATATGTGCATGTTCCCCCCCCACACACATGAGCACACACACCACACCCACAGCACATAAACACATACATCAAAAACCACATAAACACCACACACACACACACACCACATTTATAATATACCCCCCCACACCCCTCGACACCGCCAGTACATCACACACAAACACCACACGCACATCAACACATATACACACAACATATATAGACACACCACACATCACACATACACACTGTACATACATCACACACAAACACCACACACACACACCAACACATATACATATACCACACGCATACATCAAAGACACACCACACATACACACACACCCCACACAGACATCACAGACCTCACATGTATTTCATACACACATAAACACCACACATACATCACACACAAACCATGCATATATCACACACACCATACATTACACATACATACATACCACACATATCACACACATCACACATACTACACACACCACACATATATCTCACAGAGAGACACACACCCCACACATATATCATACACTCATGCACACACACCACACAAACACACTACACATACATCACACATACACCTCACACACACCACGCACACACATACCACACACACTTACACTCATACACAAACCAACACACATATCTCACACAGCGTATATACACCACTTACATGCATACCATGTACACTCACATGCCATATACATCATGCACACACACCAGATACACACTACGTACATCACACTCACACTCACACAAAGCCATGTTTTAGAGCATGGCTATAGTTTATGCACCCTGGTGGATCTGGTTATAGAAATGATACCCTAATCACAAAGGAAGAAAATGTTCATATTCTTTTCTTGAGTGGTTCAATTCTACTTTATCACTCTCTCTTCATACTCTATTTTCCATTTGATTTATTCTGCTGGTGAGACTTTTATTTGTCGTTGCAAATTGGTTTATTGAGTTTTAAATTCCATCTTCCTTTCAACCCCGTTTCATTCATTAGTTGTAACTTGAGAATTCTCTTTTCAAACCCCAATTGTTGTCATTATTTCAATCACCTGTATACTTGTATTTTCCTGAGCTTTGTCCCGGAGTTAATCCTTATCCCTTTTGAATTATTTGAGTTGTTTGTTTGTGTTTTAAATTCACTGAAGCCTTTGATCATGTTTAGGACTGTTCTTTTAAATTATGTGTCCCAGTGTTCTTCTGGGTAATTATCATTGTAGAACATTTCTATAACACTGGTGGGATTTGGTGGGGACATATTACTTTGATTTTTCATATTGTTCTTGTTTGTGTTTTTGCATTGAATCTGGGCATATGGTTTACTTTTGTTGGTCATATGTCTGGCACGAAATTCTATCCTGCCTTTGTTGAAGTTTGGATCTGTTTTTATTTTTGGTGTACCTTGGTTGCTTTCTGAACAGGTGTAAATAGTTGGTCTGTGCTTCGGGTTCTCACTTTTGACTTTTTATTTGGATAGACTAGATGGTTCCATGCTGGTGAGTCAGGAGACCTCCAGGAAGGCCAAGGGGCCAAATTTAGACAATGGGAATCTAGTGGGCCAGTTCAGATTCACTAAGCAGAGAAGATGTGAGCCCTGGAGCAGCAGGAACTGGGCTGGTCCCAAAGCAGAGGGCAGGATCCAGGTAACCCACCCTGCTAGTCTGGAAGTTCTCCATCAATGGCAGCAGGAAAGGACCTAGGCACAAAGAGTGCCAAAGGGGACAGGAAAGCCCTGGGCAGGTACTGAGTAGCTAAGAGGAGATGTGAGTCCTGGAAGCACAGATGGGCTCAACAACTTGATTTTTTTAATTTTATGTTATGTTTATGAATTATTTGCCTGCATTTATGTAAGTGAAGCACATAAATCCAGTGCCTGCAGACGCCAGAAGAGGGATTTGGATTCCCTGTGATTCTAGTTACAGGTGGTTTTTAGCCACTGTGTCGGTAACGGGAACCCAAACCAGGGTTTATAATGCTGAGTCATCTCTCCAGCTCCATTATCAATATCTGAAAATAGCCCCCATTTTGCAACAGCAGGCTTCATAGGTCAGAGTCTTCTAGGTTAGTTTATTTCTCTGTGCTATTTTTAGAGATTAAAATCAAGGTATTCACAGAGTCCTGTCCTTTTCTCTAGGTTCTAGAGGACAATTCATTTCCACGATTATTTATATTGTTGCAGAATTCAGTCTTCTGCATTTTTAACGCCAAGCAAAGTTCCTATTTCTTTTCCAGCGCTATCTTAGGATCAATTCCAGGTTCTAGAAACGTCTGTTCATCTTAGACTCTTGGAACTTTTACCTTCAAAATGAGCAAAGATAAATCTAGACACATGCTTTGAATCATTTGCCTTTTCCCGGCCTTTCTCTCGGTCTCTCTGTTTGTCTGTCTCTTCCTCGCTCCCTCTCTTTCTCTCCCTCTCTCCTCTCCTGTCCTTCCTCTTCCTCTCCCTTCCTGCCTTCCTCTTCTACTTTTAAGGGCACAATTGATTACACTGAGTCAAACAGGATACTTGTAGATAACTACCTTCTTTAAGAACAGCATATTAATGAATTTCATTTCTTTTTTTACATGGAAAAGATATATTAATAAGTATAACATCAGGAAATTAAAATTAAGAACTATCAATCCTACCTTCCACACCAATCTCACCTTTTATTTAATAACTAGAACCAGAGTTTGCATGAAAATATCTATATTCTATTGAACTTGCATCAGATTTTTATTTAACAGTTACATTTAATACGTATTGAGAAACAATCTGTTGACTGAAGAAAGAAAGATTTTTTAACGAAGTGGTATTTGCCTCTCTTCTCCAAAAGAAACAAAAATGATGCCTATTAACAAGATAACAATTTGTTTATCTGAGACTCATGTCCACGAAGTGGATCAGCCTGGCTATTCCTGCTCAGAATGCCACTCCTCCTTTGCCATGAGCTTTAAACCTCACCGGCTTCCTGATACAGGGAGTTAATTTTTTGATTGTGGCCCCAGTGTACCAAACTAGCTTGTAAGCATGCAAGCATCATCTACGTTGAATTTCTTTGAATTTTCAAAAGTAAATGCTCCAACACTGAGATTAGACCATGCAAAGAACGGGAAGCTATACCAAGGTAGCACCAATATGAATATGTTTACCAACAAAAGAAACAAAAGCTATACTTTAGAATTGAGGGGAATGAAGAAGCTTAGTAGAGAGAAAGGTCCTAGATAATTTGCATTGTAATATAAGTCTAAGATCCTATTTTTTATACCATTTTTTTCTCATTTCTGGTAACTTGATCTATGATTCATTTCCTACAGTATCATCTTGTGGTTATAGAATATTGCCCAAAGCTTTTTTAGTACACCTTTCCTTTTAAAGTGTCGAATTAACAGGTTTAAGAGATACTAACCAGGTATTTCACTGTTTAGTTATGCCAAGGCTGTGAGGGAAAAATAAGAATAAACTTAAGTTCCAAGCAAAAAGCCACACCTATAATTGATGATTCTACAAGTCTGAGTTAATTGAACTTTATGATTGTGAGCAGCTGGAATGGTACATATCCTGAGCCCAAATTGTCGTGGGCTATCTTTAGTCCCCTTAATAGCCATTTTGTACCTACCTTATGTCTGACTTCACATCCTATTGATGATCAAGTAAAATCTTTGTAATGTATTCTTAGCAGCCTAGATTTTACCAATCCTAAAACTAAGTGTCATCACACATCATCTGAAACCTGTAGCAGACATTTCTTACTTTGCTGTAACTCACCTGCCTAATTTTCCAACCAATGTTTTTTGATACATGCAAGAATTTAGGTCTACTTTTCCTTCTGTTATTATAAAATTTCAGGCAGCCACTTCCATCGTTTCATTTGGGGCAAGCTAAATCTGTTTTCCTGGGCCATGATTACTCATATTTGGCTCAAAATTAACTGTCTTGTATTCCCTTTAAGGAGGACCTATGAGTAGAAAACATGAAAACTTATTTCTTCCTAGAAAGTTTCTGAAGCTCTCTGAGCAATATTTAACTTTCTACAACTTCAGTGGAGGCTCTCTGTATTATCCCAAACTATTGGCATCATATAGAGACTGCACCATGCATAATAGTTTGCTTACCCAACCCAGTGCCTCCAAGTGAGACACAGGCAACAGCCCTTCACTATAGGAAGTTTGAGGCAATAGCATGTACATAATGAATATTCTCTTGCTATTTATTTAAAGCCAACAACTAAATAGGATGTAACTATGCTGAATTACTGAACTAAATACACAAATCTAAAATCAACAAATATTCTCTGATACAGAAAATCTGCCTGATTTATTTTTCTCTCCTACCAAAAAAAAAAAAAAAAAAAAAAAAAATAAAAAAAAAAAAGAATTCTCTGGTATTCTCATTTCTTCTCTTATTAAAATTCTCTGTTTCATCCATAAAAAAAAAAAATATTCTTTGGTAAAGAAAATTTGCTTGATGTTTTTTTTCTTCCTACAAAAAAAAAAAAAAAAAAAAAAAAAATCATTGCCATTCTCTGAAGCACCAGAAGAGGGCAGAAGATACTCACAGTCGAGAGCGTCTGGGCTTTTCTGAGGCTGTTATGTAACGTTGCCTTTTGGCCCAAATCCTACTTATGTTTTACTGCACCCTGATTAAGCATTTTAGCGTTCATTCAGAATTTTCCAAATTAAGTAATAAAGATGTGTGCATGAGTCTCATTTTTACTCTATATTGATGATTCTGTATATTGAAAAAATGCTACGCCAGTACTGATCACCTCCTGGTGTACGTGTCCTGCATAGCCTTGTGGATTGCGAACTTGATTAATTTTAGCCATGTGATTAGTTTGTAACATATGGTACCACAGACATTCAAAGAGGGACATTTTCTTGGGGTCAGACCACCAAATCACAACAACCTTTGAAAAGCATTTTTTCCCCCTCTGATCTCCAAGGAAATCCAAAGACTTCACACACGAGAGCTATTTTATATGCCTGACTGAATGATGGTGCAGATGACGCATCAAGTGTAAGGAAGGCCTCCATGACGGGTCCCAGCTGACCTCAGCATTGAATCCTTAAGATGCAGATGAGATTAGAATTCAGTCTGGCTTATGTTTTCAATTCAGCCTTGGTTTAGCGTAAAGATCCAACTCATATCAGACTTTACCTTCCAACCTATAAAACAAACAAAACTTTAAGATACTATTTGCTGTCATTTCGATACTAAATTTTTGACAAATTATTATGGAACAGGAGAAATAGTAATAGGGCTGGGTATGGTGGCTCATATCTTTAATCTCAGCACTTGGAGACAGAGGCAGGTAGATCTCTGTGAGCTCCAGGTCAGCCAGGACTACATAATGAGACTGTCTCAAAAAAGGAAAAATAAAACTAGTATTAACAAATTCATTTAAATCGCCTAGCAACCACATGAAATAACTATTTTTTTTAATAAAGAGGTTAAGTTATAGAACAGTCCAAGGACTTGTCCAGAATAGACCAGGCAGTGAGAGGCATGGCTCAAAGTGGGGCAAAATGACTCCTGTATCCACATACTCAAGCTTGTTTGCTCTTAAAGGGGAATGCTACTATATCCAAAACCATCTGGGAGCAAGGCAAAATTGACCAGATATTCCCAGAAAGTCACCTAGCATGTTTGTAAAATTTGTTTAGTCATAAATAGTCTGGTTTGGGGAATTAGCTCAGTTGGTAGGTAGCATTCTTGCTCTATCATAGGTAAAGTCCTGGGTTGTATCCTCAGTACCCCATAAACCAGGCATGGTGGTGCACATATGTTATCCCAATATTCATTCTGGAATGAATAGAAGCAGGATGATTGGGACTCCTTAGTCAACATCCTGACTGCACAGCAATTTTAAAGCAGTTTGAGACCCCGTCTCAATCAATCAATAAATTAACTAATTAATTTAGCTTTGACCTTATTCACTGAATTACTTTGGTGAAGTCATCTAATCTCTACAGCTATGAATATACCTCCCACAAGTGACACTAAAAAATCAGCATTTCCTTACTTATGAGTCATTTTATATAATAGTATATATAGTGAGGATCGCTATTGTTTTGGTAGATTACACAATGGAAATCTTAAAAGACATGCGATAAAATGTTAAAGCAGAATTTACATATATATCTTAATACATGGAAAAATAATTTCTTTTAAATCACACACAAACACACACGTATGCATGTTCACAGAAGTGTTTGTTAATGTTTTTGAATTTTAGCATTACACACGACCTATGAAATCTCAGCTATCCTTTACTTAAATCTTTAAATCTATCATAATTCATTAACTCAAATGTTATTCATTGAACTTGCAATCTGTTCTTTGCTTTCATGAGTATTATTGATATTCCTCAGGAAGTTTCTGTGTAGCCCCACTCCTCAGAGTGCCTATAAAGAGATCCTTTGGATGTCTGTCTTGTTTTTCCCTACTTGATACTGAATAGAAAGTATTTTTTGTTCATCTCTCCTGTTGGACTCTGATATGCTGCTTGTCAGGGACTGTAGATGGTCTTATTGCGCTTTTCTCACTGGCACAATATCTAGCACACGATAGGATCTTAATCTCCAAAATAAATCTTTTAGTTGAATAATCACAAATAAATCCTGAAAAGTAAAGTCAGACATTCTCAGGATATGTTGAATTTTTGGTCAAATTTTAAGAACGAAGGGTTTTCCACTATAATGGATTCATGCTACCTTCTGGACCTGGAGGCCACATTTAAGAGGCAGGTTAACATAATCTCCTGCAGCTAACTGCTCAACAGCGAGCCCTGAATTAAACACCAGTGTGCAGACTGTGTTTGTAAACAATTTAGTTAATTTAGAGTAAAAGTGAGTAGCCAGTTAAAATAAAAAAGAGAAGAATTACTTTAGAAAGTGTCTACTTTTAATTGTGTAAGGGAAAAAAATCATGGCTTTTTGTAGCAAGTATTAAGAGAAAAAGAGGGGAGGGAGGAAGTCAGAGAGTGAGAGTCAGAAATTGCACTTACTTAATGAGAACTTCAGCCTGGAAAGCACTGGTCAAACAAAAACTTGAAAGAATATTATAGCTATGCTGATATTGACCCTGGCTTTGGCCTCTTGGTAAAGAAAGAGTTTATGGGCTATTGATTAAGATTCATTCTGTATCCTCAGCTAAGATTGGGGTCTGCTGTTTATTTCCCCAGTTCTATGCTGGTGTTTTGTCTGCCTGACTTTCCAAGAGAGTTTTGTATGCTGACACCATTGTCATAGAATCATATGAGCAGGGTCTCAGGAGCTTGTAGGACTCTGTTTCAAAATTGTTTTTTATGTGTATGAGTGTTTTGCCTGTGTGTATGTAAGTGCATTCATGAATGAATGCAATGCCTATAGAGAACAGAAGAGGGGCATCAGATCAACTGGAGGTGAAATATGGATGATTGTTATCCACTATGTGAGTACTGGGGACCGAACCACTATGTGAGTACTGGGGACCGAACCAGGGTCTTCTTTGAGAGCAGCCAGTGTTCTTAACCATCAAGCTATCTCTCCAGCCCTCATAATATATATTTTTAAAGGGCAGAAAGGTAACAGTGGTAGAGCGCTAGCCAAGCATATGCAAAACCCTTAGTTCTATCTCTAGCATAAAAAAGAGAGAGGGAGAAAAGGAAGGAAAAGGGAAGAATAGAGGTAAGAATAGAGGTAAGGAAGATGGAGGGGAGGAGGAAAAAGGGAAAGAGGAGGGAAGGAAGGAGGGAGGGAGGGAGGCTATAAAAGGAAGAAAGGGAGGGAAGATAGAAGAGGAAGAAAGGGAGGGAGAAAGGGAGGGAGAGAAGGAAGGAATGAGGACAGAGGGGAGGAGGGAGGAAGATCAATGGATAATTGTAACCACAAGAGAGACTTGAGTGGCATTAGGCTTTACCTTATCAGTTACTACCGTGGACTGAATTGTGTCCCTCCAAAGTTCATTGTTGAGGTTCTCACACCCAATGTGACTGTCTTTGTAAACAGCTGTCCTGTTAGGAGGTAATTACAGTGAAGTAAAGGAATGAAGATAGGATTAATATTCTCTAGGACAAGTTTTGTAGAAATGGACACCAGCACTGTCATGTGGTATCCCTGTATGCAGAGGAAAGGCCAGATGAGGACATAGAAGAGAGGCAGCCATCTATAAGCCACAGTAAGGAGTCTCATTAGAAACCAACTCTTTTGGAACTTTGATCTTAATCTTCAAACCTGTTGGTGGTGAGGAAGTTAATTCACCCAGTCTGTGATATTCTGTTATGGCAGCCAGGTTGCCAAACACAGCTATAAAGGTCTTTTACATCTTCCTGGTAGCAAAAGTTTGGGTCATGAATAGGCTTTGGGATCAGTTTTAGCTTCTCAGGCTAAACAATTCAGTGGGACTTATTTCTTCTTCCTGGATCAATTCCTAGGCTATAATCAGATAACACAGTCAAGGGGCTGGAGAGATGGCTCAGCAGTTAAGAATACTGGCTGCTTTTTCAGAGGACCCAGGTTTGGTTCCCAGCACCCACATGGCTGCTAACAACATTTGTAGCTCCAGTTCCAAGGGATCCAATGTCCTCTTCTCCCCTCTATGAGCATTGCATGACATTGCACTCACATAAATGCAAGCAATACACTCATACACATTAAAAAAAAATACTAATACTAAAAAAATACCGAATCTTATCTAAAGGAATGTTGACAACTGATTGCTGCTAGATGAGGAACAGCTGACCTTCCTAAAGCAAAGACCTCTAGATAAGGTTGACTAGATTCACCAGATGGACAAGTAGTGGGGAATGGCTGGGGGTGCCAATAATAGAGCGGACAGTAGCAGGGATATCAGAGTATAAGGGATCTAGTAGGGAGAGGAAGGCTATGGGAAGGTGCCATCTGAGAAGTGTGTGTATAGTTGAATAAGATGGTTTGGGATGTTCTGTGTAATACACACAAATTTTTAAAAATGTATTATATTTGAGGAGGAAGCGTGGAAATTTGTGTCATGTTAATTAGTAGAGGTGATAAATATTACCATTGAAATCTACCTGATGACATTATAGACACACACAGGCACCAAGGATCCAAGTGTAACCGATTATGACTAGTAATAATCAGATACATACAGATTAGAGGTGCATGTGCCAACATCTCAGTGTTAGTAGCAAAATCAATGAGTCTTTCTGCAAGGAACAATATATTCTAAAATGAAATGGAGATCTTTTTTAAAGGTTAAAAACTCATTTAATTTTATGTCTTACAGGGCTTATACTGAGTTCAATATTGTATAACTGTATTAATTCAACTGTGAACTTAGAAACTTACAGCCACTTGTGAAAGAGATGTACTCTTGCTCTGGAGCGTGTTACTGAATATGTTAAAGTTGTAATGAAATGCTTCTTCTAATCATGTAGTTATTAAAAATTAAAAAAATACTAAAAAAGAAAAAAAGAAAAGAAAAGAAAAAAAGAAAAGGAAAACACCTCCAAGTCCCTGTTAATTGTTCAGGTCATTATGCTCATTATCATGGTCACAGAATACCTGAAAGGATTTGAGTGAAATCTCAGGATTGTCTGAAAAGTGGTGCGTCTTGCCCTGTGTTTAATGTGTGAAACCTATTCTGTCCATTGGGACAGGCAGAGCTATATCTTCAGCCAAGTGCGTCTTAGGAAAAGCATAACTTTCATTTGAAATTTCTGCAAAATGATCATAGCCCTTACTGCTGAAAATGTAACAGAAGGGCCTAGAGGATACTCCCATCTCATAAGCATGCCCTATTTGTTGCTGAAGTTAGGCACCTTCCCACCCCAGTCTAGAGTCCTAGTCAACTGGAAAAGGTAATTGAAAGACCCAGCGATGTTTCTAGGCAACCTATGCAGGTTAGCATAGAACTCTTTTCTCTGAACCAATCTCTAGTTGTTTAAACTGAATTCCTGTTGACACAGGAAGAAGCAACCCTCCAAATAGGAAACTCTGGGCCCTTCCTACGTTATCAGTTTATGTGACGAGGCAGATCAAGAGAATGATCTCCCTAAAAGAAGAGTCACATGGACTGTTATTCCTAGTCACACAAAACACTTTATCTTTTCTTCTTACCCATTGTTATAAAATGTTTTATCTTTTAGAGCCACAGCATGAAATTGACACACATTCTCCCTTTTCATGTGAGTGGTTAGAATTTTAACACTAAAATTATGCATTGTAGCCGGGTGTGGTGGCACACACCTGTAGTTCCAGCACTTGGGAGGCAGAGGCAGGCGGATCTCTGCAAGTTCAAGGCCAGCCTGGTCTACATAGTGAGTTCCATGACAGCTGGGGCTACAGGGAGACCCTACTTCAAAAAGACAAAAAATAAATTATGCATTGTAAATTCATAATATAACATGATTGACCCAATTCAGTTCCCTCCCCACGTCATACATTGTGATGACTGCTTTAAAACTTATTTAAGCCCTTGTTAGTCAGATTGCTGTTTCTCTTTAAAAGAAAATTCTGATGGTCAAGCTAGTTTTAGATGCTTTTGTACATGATACATTAGCTCTTTGCCATTGATTCTGTATTATGGCTGTAAGTCATTGCAGGAGCAAGAGGAGTAAGCTGTTCACCTGATGACAGCCAGCAGGAAAGGGGGAAGAAGGGGCTGGGAGCCAACATCCCCTGTAAGGACATGTCTTTAGTGTCCTAACTTCCAGTATACTCCACCTCTCACAGGACATCACCTTCTAAGAGGGTCATGATCTGAGGACCAAGTTTCCAACATGTTGGCCTTTAGGGCACATTCAAGATTCAAACCACACAGGAAGCCCACAACATACATTTGGAGATGTTTTGATCCTAATGCCCACTCATTTCTGATCTTGTTAGAGTCTCTACTTCCCCTAGGAAGCCATGCCTACTCCTCTTGGCTAATTGACTTTCTGTAGATTGATGGTGAAGGTGAAGCACGGGCATGTCTGTGTCAGGGATCATGTCTCAAACAACACACATGCGAATTTTACCTACTACTTCTACTGAAGGAACATCATTCTTCTCTACAGCTGACCTGAGACACAGCACTAGAAACTGTTAGCTTTGATACATTAAGTAAATGAACTGCTTAAGATAAAGTCAAAAACAGTGTAGAGAAACCATGAAATAAAGAGAGAAATTGGATCTAGGTAGTACTGATGAAATCTTAGATCATCATTCATCTGAATTCAATATCCATCTTTGAACGTTCTGTTATGTAAAATAATTTTAAAATTCTTTTCAGCTTAAACCAATTTAGGACAGGCTTTCTGGAATTTGTCAAAGAATCCTAAGATTTCATTTTACATAGGTTCCTCTGAATCTTAGAAAAGTTAGGTAATTGGACCCAAATAAACCTTGAAGAAAAATAGAAACGCTAAACCCTTTAGCCAAGAATTTGGAAAACATACATGCATTGTTCCTCCTGTCTGATGTGAAGATAATTTAATATTAATTGACTCGGGAAGTTTACCGAAAGAAACACTGCAAAGGACTGGGGGCGACAAGAGTGCTTGCTGTGTAAGTATAGGGATCTAAGTTCAAATCCCCAGAATCAATGTAGAATGTCAGTCATGACTGAAGGTCCTTGGAGCCTTAGTGCTGTTGGGGGTGGTAACAAGATGGTTGATGCTGCTGCCCACCGGTCTAGCTCAAGGTTTAGTGAGAACTCCTGTCTCAAAGGAATAAGTTGGAAAATATTCCAGCACAACACCCGCCATGTTTTTTTTCTTGCCATTGCATACATGCATGAACCCATATCTACACACATGAGTGTATATACTACACACATATATCACACACATGCACAAATTCAAAGAATAAATAAAAATTTTAAAAATGGCTTAAGGACATTAACTTTTGCATCTCCACTTGATGGTTTTCTTGCAAACAAGCTTGGGTGTGGCTCATTCTATTGTCTGTACCCTACTGTGTGTGTTTTTGTTTTCATGTAGAAACAACGAAAAATACCATTGTATCTGTCAAGAAGAACCCAGTAGAGACCATTGCATCAGACTTTTCATGGGAGACATGAATAAACATCTGTTTACCCCAGATGCAGAAACAATGATGCATCAAAGTACTGATTATACCAAAGTCCAACTTGCTGACCTTGAGTTTACTGCAGTTACTCAGACGAGGATGGGTAAGGGGCTACTCACAGGAACAGAGACCACTCAAAGACAGCTGCATCACAAAAACCTGTATGTATGATGACTCATGGAAGGTACAACCCTGGGGTTGCCTGAACAACTTGCAGGCAGCTGTGCGGGTTGACTTCTCTCCTTTTCACAATAGTCCTTACTCTGTATAACATTTGGAATGGAGAGGCCTTGTGCATTTGATAAGTTTTAGAGACTATCTGAGACTTATAAGCTCTTTACTTCCTGAGTCTTAGAAAGCCTCCCTCTAGGATGGAAGGTTTCAGTGCAGTGGAAATCATTATATAACAGCCAAGGCAAAAACAGATGAAACAAGGGGGGGGAGTTTAGAGGGATCTTATGATTAATATTCTTAGACCTGACACTCAGCACAAAGAAGAAGAGCAGCCGCTGGTAGGAACATGAGACCAATTTTCTCCCTCTTTAAGCCACCAGGAATCAGCAGGAGAGACTGATGATGGAAATCACCTAGTGCCCAGCTAAAGATAGCTGAAAGAGCAGGCTGGGAGCTGGAGAGATGGCTCAGTGGTTAAGAGCACTTACTGCTCTTGCATAAGACCACACAGGGAAGCTAACACCCATCCTTAACTTCAGTTTCAGGGGCTTGGATGTCCTCTTCTGGCCTCTCAGGTGCTGTATGTCATTTACATGCATGCTGCCAAAACACTCATACACATAAACAATGTTTTTAAAGACCGGGTTGTTTTTAAGTTGTTATTTGTACTACATACACATATTTCTAAACTATTTCTGTTTCCAAATATGTTCCTTGAAGCAATATTACACTTCAAACATATTTAAGGTGGAAACTCCATAAATTATATCTGGTAAAAAAGGTGAGAAACATTGGAAGAACATTGCTATTCATGGATTGAAAGCAGGCTAAGCATCTGACTTAGTTCATGGCAGGATCTAATGGTACCTAGACGCTCAATGAAAGGCATTGTATACTAATTGCGTGGTCAAGAAGGGCCTCTTGCATGCAGTGGATTGCACAAACCCCTTTTTCAACACACTAGTCATCAGTTTCTATTACTGCCCTGTGAGCCACATATAAACTGACCTGCTTTCTCTTAAAACAGGTTCCACATTCAAGGCCCCCCCCTTAAGAGAATTCCACTGACTAAGCTTAGGTCTTTTCACCAATCTCTACCTTCCCGTCAAGGACTCAAAAACTGAACACTTTGGTTTCTATGATCTGAGGTGGTTCCCTAATCTACATAAAGACTGACTGGGAATCACGTTTTCTCTAACATCAGATGAGCAAATGAATAAGCAAGACACATGTGGTTTATCCAGAAAAACACAATTTTAAATAAAACAAAATAGGAAGATAGAATATTTGAAAAGTCAAAAAGAAAGAAGCACTGCATCTTCAAATACCTTGGAGAGTCTTGCAATTATCTTCAAACACCAAAGTCTGGAAGAATTCTAGAAGCATACCAAAAAATTGTTAAATTTGTAATCGAGCATTCCCTAAATGTTTTAGGACATGGTGCTTTTAACTATAGAGTGTGTTTATCTATCTCATACCTCCCCTTCAGTGTGAGAACTGTTGCCTTGATCTTTCTGCAGACCTCTTACTTGTCTTTCCTTCACTTTCTATATAGTCACTGAGATGGGAGATCTGAGGCTCAAGCTGAAAAGCATCATTTCCATGTTGGTCTAAATTATATTTACTAGAGTCTTTTGGAATTCGTTCACAGTATTTGAATCATGTTTCACTTTGCAACAGAGAAGAAGCTAATGAAAGCCAGAGAGCACCTTGTCTTTAGGTAAAGTGCTTAAAAATTCCAAAGTAAGTTCAAGAGATAAAAGTAGACTGACCAGAGACACCCTTGACCAGGAGTGGGTCACACAGTCTCCAGTCTGTAGTTACTATGTTCTTCTACCATATTGTCCTAAGTGTATATTTTTCTTTCTCCTGAAACTTTCTCGCTTTAGCCTGTTAATTGATTTCTTTTCATCTTCTAGGTCTTACCTTTAATAGCCCTTCCTCGGGGAAACTTCTCTTTGACTTTTGTTGCCTGACTTCTGACTAAATTGGCTTCGTTGTGATAAGCCTCTGTGATTCTTTGTTAATTCTTTCACAAGGAATATATCTCCCTTTGTGATTGCTTAATTAATTTATTTCTACGTACTGTATTATAATGGATCTATATTCATCCTTTTTAAAATAAGTTTGTATGCCTTTCTTCTTGTGTATAAGGGAGATGATATTCATTTCTTATCATGTGAAGTGCAAATATATTTTATTCCTGTGACTACTATAACAAGGTACCACAAACCTAGTGATTTAAGATCACAAGAAATTATTTTCTTACAAGCTAAAAGTCTAAACCCAAGCAGAGGAGGAAGAGGAGGTAGATCTCTGTGAGATCCAGGCCAGCCTGGTCTATGTAGTGAGTTCCAATCAGCTGGAGCTAAGACACAGTCTCAAAAAGAAGAACAACAAAAAAGAATGAATGGAAACAGAATCGCTTTGAGATTAAAAATTAAAACAAAACTAATTTTAATTAGTTTTAATAAGCACTTTTCAGAGTGTTGCCTTTGTAGTGTTTACAGTTGTTACTTTTTCACTGCAATTACAAGAACCTGGATGAAGTGGAGTAGGAGAATTAGTTAATAAGCCGAAAGACTTCATAAAGGAGACAGTCGTGGAAGCTCTTTGTGAACATCAGAAGGGAAGCAAATCCTAATTTAGTGAACACTTACTGCTATGAGTCCAGTGCTCTCTACTGATTTTCTTCAACCTTAAAAAGGATGTATCTGCTACATACTCAATATGTTCATTTTGCAGGTGATGGAGATAAATTTCAGAGGTGGAATAACCTTCCCCAAATCACACAGCTCTTGTAGCGATTGCTTGGACTCAAGGGCTTTGTTGCCCAAATCTACGTCTTTCCTTTCATGTCAAGCAGCCAATCAATCTGGATTTTATTTCTATGCTGTAAGTCAATGGAAAAGTTATGAGTTTTTCTTTTATTTAAATGCAAATTCAAAGGAAGCTCACAGTCAAGTAAACAACTGTGCAGTCCAGGGCCTGGAGCAACTGAAGGTTACCTGAGAGCCTTCTGTGGGGATACCAGACATCAAGGCAGTAAGCAAACAGACTTGCAAAGTTCCATGGAAATTGGCAAAGATGAGCGTTGGTAAGAAAGCCCCCACATTCCTGCTAAGGAAGTCCCCCTAACAAGGGAAGGAAACTTGCTTTTACTTGCAAGTAATAAAAATGGTTCTTAAGCAATTAATTTGTTTTTACACTCCTTTCTAGGAAATATCTCTAGAAGCACTAAAGATGTGTTAATTCTAGATGTTTATTTTAATAAAACTACTCTTTAAAAGGTCTTGCAGAGCAGTGAGTTCTGAGACAGAGCTAGTTCTGTCAGTCGTCTGAAACACAAAACAAAACCAAGCAATAAATTGATAATTCAGAGAAGGTTATAAAAATAGAACATTGGTGCTTTCTTGGGAATTAATGGCATTTTTTTCCCCTAAGCAGAAGAGAACTTTCTGTTACTTCATGGTCTCTCAATTAGAAGCTGAGATCAAAGGAGCATATATTTTTAAGTTGGCCTAGGAGAGAAAGTCAGAAATCTTGCCTTTCATTGATATAAGGTTGGGGGTAGTTTTGATGTTGAGTCATGTAAATCTAGTGTTTCCTACAGTTGAAGCAATACTGTGTACTGAGCCCTCTGATATATGATTGTGCTACAGATATAAATAAAATGCTCATCCATGAGGGTCTTAGTCTGTGAGGTGACGTAAAGATAGAAGTAGAGTTGGGGCATGGAAAGTGCTCTGAGTGAATTTAGGTCACCTGAGGCATATAACACAAGACCAGAGTAGTATAGGAGGGGAACTCAATCCATTTTAAAAATGCAAGGAAGACAGTAATTTTCGACACATTTATCAATAATGGTTTCAGCTTTGGGAATTTCATATTTAAAGGAGTTAACGGTGATGCTCTAACTCTATCCCACAACACTTGTGACAGGTGATTCTGACCTTAATCTTCCATAGAATAATGGATGATGAAACTGAAGTGCCATAAGTGTACCCAGGGCATCTGCATTGTTAAAAGTCTCCCTCATAGCCTGCTCTCTGAAGACCAGCTCTCATAGTATCAGGAGGTATGATGCAAGATGCCAAGGGAGAAAACCAATCAAAGATCCTACTTAGCTGAAAGTCTGTGAACCACAATGACTGGTCCAGAAAATTATCTCTATTGGTGCAGTAGTAGCTGTTATATTGGGGGCAATCAATACCTATCTAACTGGACTTAAGACATGCTCAACGGGAGGGAATACCTGCATGGTATTGTAAACATAGTCAAATATACAAGGTTGGAAAGGTCATAGAGTATAGAGAAGAACATGCTAATATCACATCCCTAGACCCAATTTTATTTTGTACTCTAAATATGTATCCTTATTTTCAAAGGTAAGTTTACTTCTCAATACTCTTCAAAGTATGTTCTTTTTGCAACGGGTAGAAATACAAAGTTCCCCAGCTGGCCAGATGCAGAGAATATGTGACTGTGAGGTACCCAGACCTAAGTGATGCATCTACAATGCAATTCTCTATACCTAAGGCTCAAGAACGTCACAAAAAATGGGGCTGAAAGAATGTAAGAGCCAGAGAAATAAGACACCTGCTGCTAGTGAATGTATTCTGGATATGATAAGGAAGCTACAACCATGAAATCCCCATAGTAGGGAAGTCTAACAAGATCTGCATGACTAAACCAGTTGACATGCCAAGATGTATGGAAGAAATTTCTCAAGATCCCACTTCCAGATTAAAAGCTACATGCAATCAATGGATGGATGCTGAAGAAAAGAAAGTTAGTTTCTCCAGGGACTAGCTCTCTGAGAGGTTATCTAATCCCAAGAAGCAGTAGTAAACACAGGCATGCATGAGAACTATTAAATGGATCCAGTGCATTATATATACTTATATTTACACATGTATGCATGCTTATGTAATAATCAAAGAAGAATAAATTAAATTGAGAGGGAGTGAAAGGGACATGGAGGAGGTGGAGGGGGACTGGGAGGGAAGGAAATAATGCAAATACAATACTCTACATAAAATTCTCAAAAGTAAAAAAATAAAAGATAGTATAGTATTTTTTACAGTCTTCAGCTGTAGTTCAATGCTAGATGGGTTAAGAAAACACTTTCACTTTCAGTGGGAGGAGTAAGAAAATTGGGGGAAAGGGCACAGAAACATGGATAGAGTAGAGAAAGACAAGCAAAAAGTCTGAATGTTCCTTTGCTTCTGAAACAGTGACAAGACTATTTCAGTGCTTTACAGGTTTTGTGGATTCTTATCACCAGATTATTGTGCCATGTTAAAGTTAAACTCAATTATTAACCTATTTCACTTATAAGAAAAACATGTAAACTCTTTTCTTCTTTCCTTAAGAATGAGAGTTTATAATAGGTTGACTTGTGTGTCTAACAGTCATTCAATTCTCTTACCCCGAACCTCCTAGAAAAGACTACCAACTGTAACACATAAAGTCCTCTTTACAGCATACACCTTCTTGACTCATCTGCCTGTTTCCAGGAAGAGAAAAAAGAAAGAAAAAACTTATTAGGTACTATGTTTTAATATTTTGAGGGGAAAGTTATTAATCCATTAGGTAAACACAAAGCCATGCTTTGTATTTATAGCTTAACAATACCTTGAAATTCACCAATGCTCAGTATATTTAGAAAACAATGTCTTTGCAGGCATAAAGTACAACAGAGGTTATTACTACTGTACCTAATCCTAAGGTAGCTGGCATCTTTGTGAGAATAAAAGCAGACAGACAGGAAAACTCTCGAAGACTGACATGCAGCTTCAGAAGTGGACGTTGGGTTGTTGTGGCTGGAAGTGGGGGATCACCTGGGGCTACCAAAAGCAGTAAGAAGCAGATTAGGATCCTTTCCTCTAGAGTTTAAGGGGAACACAGCTGGGATTGAAGGCCTGCACCATCATGTCTGATGTTCATTAATTCTTAATTCCTTTCCTTAAGACACCAATATTCTAGTAGGAGACAACAATGATCCTCTGAGTGTCATTGTGTAGCTGACATGGACATGTATGCCATGAAAGAGGTGGAGACAATTACTGCAGCCATTCAGAAAAGAAAACATTCTTTTCCTGTTGGGAAATCTAAGGGTCTGGAAGTCATATATTAGCTGTGCCATGAAGGATTAGTAGGATTTAGAAATAGAGACACTAGAAAGTGTCCTATGAAGAAATAATAAGAACAAACAACAGAGAAATTTGGAGAAAAGAAAATCAAGTTTCTTCAAGAAAATACTCGCTGGAAGGGAGAAGGGAGTGAGAAGAATTAGTCGCCTATGTATCATTCAACTTAAAAATACTATGAATTAAAGTCCCAGGAGACATTTGAATTGATCTTAATTAGTTTAAAGTTGGAAATCTGTCATACCATGGAAAACAATGTATTCTAGTTTTGAAATTACTCTTCTGTGGTTAAAATTTGACTAATTAAAACATAGACTGATACTGTCTCTCTTTCTCTGTGTGTGCACTCGTGTATGTGTGTGTGTGTGTGTGTGTGTGTGTGTGTGTGTCTACATCAACAGAAAATCTAAACAATTGGAATGAATACATCATAATTAAATTGGTGCTAGTCTGTGAAAATTTCCACAGCTAGTATACAGCATTGATAGAATATCAGTATTTCACCATGTCAGTCACAAGATTAGTTACTTTAAAACAAATTGTCAAAACATGCATTTGTCTTGATGTGTTTGCTGGTAAAAACTTTTGTTTGTATTCAAGGCCCATCTAAAATGTCATTTCTTCCACTAAGTCTTCCCCTAGGAGTGGAGCTGTTTCTTCTCTGTTCTTTCTCTATGTTTATTCTGTTGTATTAATCTTAGACTTTTGTATTTAAACATAGTCAATTTTTAATGATCACATCTAGAACTAACCTGTCTCCAGACCCATATCTTACCATGGTTAATGTAGTTCTGCAATTGGTGAGTTGACTTCTTGATAATTACTAGACTTCACAGTCTCACATGTCCCATGCCAAGTTTCTTGGAAGTAGATTCTTAACAAATAGCTGGTGTCATGCCCATCCTTCTCATGCCCCAAGCTATAAAACCATACAGAAGCCTTTAGCTTGTCTCCTTCTCTCATACCCACAAGCATTGCACTGAAATTCTGCTATCGCTAGCTTCAAAATCCATAGTATTCCCAATTCTTCCCAAGGCCTAATCTCCCAAAATTATTATATTTCAAATAGCCTTCCAAGTAGTTCTCTTTATAATTACTTCCTCTCAACACCCTAATCTAAGTTTAGCACAACAGCTATAATAATTCTCACTGTGCAAGTAAAAGCCTACCACTCTGCTACTCAAATTTTTGCATTAAATTACTATTGCATTCAGAGAAAAGCTGATTACCTTACAACAGTTAGACAGGTCTATGTTATCTACCAGGGTTCATCCACATATCTTTAACTGTGATATCAGTTCCTGGTGATGTCCCTTAAATCATGCTAACTTCCCTGACTGCCACACAAACTCATTTTAACTGAAGGGCCTATATATTATCTGTGCCCACTGCTTGGGATGCTGTCCTCCATATAGCTCCACAATTCATTCCTTTATTTACGTCAAGCCTGTCTAAACTTTGACTTTGAAAAGAAGAGGTACTATTACTCACCTAATTGAAACTATGGCTATATGCCTCTTTCTCAGTTATTATAACATTTCCATATTAGTTGAAATATTTGTTGATTATGTTGTATATGTGCTTGGTGTGATATAAGGTCTTGGGAAGACTTGCATATTTGTCTGGTTTGGGTCATTAATGTTTTCTAAGTGCCTAGAATAGTGTCTGGCATACCACAGATATTCACACAAGAGCTAATGAATGAAATTAGCTGAAAGGACATTCTCTTTCCCATTACATCTGTCCTTTCCATTTTCTTAACCCTTGATTCCTGAAGTAAATTTGTATATAATAGTCAGTATATATGCAGAAGCTCAAATATGTTCCATATTTCAGTGGGTTCTTTTTTAGCATAGGGTTTGCACATTATAAAGTTAGAGGTGATAGTATCATTTTCTTGGATGACTCCATACGTTTGTTTTAAAAAATGAAATGTAAAAACAAATCTACTTGGTTAGCAGCCAAATGTGGGAACTGAATTCTCTAAATTATTGACTTTAAAACTTTTTTTAAAAAATATTCTCTGCATTGAGAATGTACAACAAGTTTTGCTGAAAGTCTAAGAAAAAGTCATGAGGCATTTTTATCCCAGACCATCAAGTGTTTAATATGAGCTTCCCCAAGTTTCTCCTTATACAGGCCAGCATTGCTATTTCTGCTTCTAAATTCAGGTTTTGAATACGATTTTGCTAGAAAAATGATTCTGGAGCTAAAAAAGACCCATTGAAAACAACTAAATTAGGTCATTTTCCTAGGTTTTGACTTATTTTGATATGTACAGATACCATTTATTTTTTAGCACTTGCCAATTCTGGAGTTAAATTGAATTGCATTGAATATAAAAGTACAAGATTTCTACAAATATTCTTGGCAAATTGACACTTTCTATTATTTTTATTTAAATTGAGCCAAGTGATATTTTTCTTACTGTATATTGGCAGTTTAATTGAATTTACTTATTTTGCTATTCTGCCTCTCCTTGTGCACTGAATGGCAGAATGATAATTGCTACAGTAGGATCCAAAAAAATTCATGTTTGCTATTAAATAAAATGGATAGAGAAAGAAGAAAGGAAAACCAAAATGACAGAGCAGATCATGTCACAACATGTCATACTGCCAAAATCTTTAATTTGATGTCTAAAAAAAGTCCCCACCTACAGATGTGCTACACCTAGCAATTCTGAGTCATCTAGGAAGACTTACCATCTAGTCATATTCCATTCCCTTTCTTGGTGCTTTTATTGCTTGCTTGATTTTTTTTTTTTAATTTGATTTTATGTGTGTATATACCGCATGTGTGCAAGTGCTCACAGAGGCTAGAAGAGGGCATCAGATTTTCTGGAACTAGAGGTACAGGCAGCTGTGAGTCATGGGATCTGGGTGCTAGAAACCAAACTTGGGACCTTTGGAAGAAAGGGTAGCACCCTTAAGTACTGAGCCACCCCCCCCCAGCTCCTTTCACTTACTTTTAGTTTTCATTCATAGCATCAGACCTTCCTCTGAAAGACAAACCATGGGCAGATGCTGTCTTCTCAAGCTTAGTTTCATCCCTGTGCCTAGGCTCATTACAGCTAAGCTTGTTGACTGTTATGCTCCACAAGAAAGGCCTGACACCCTCACCACACCCTCACACCCTCAGCCTCACACCCTCAACCAAACAGCCAGCCCTAGTTACACGAGAGGGAGGGGCTAAGGGTATACAAACCGAGGAGGCCTTGGGAAGGCTCTCTCACCATTTTGTACAGCTCTGAGGAAGTCATGATCCTCACTTGGCTGGAGACTTTCCAGTGCGGCCTTAGGAGGGGAGCACCCTCACCCATTGCTCTGCACAATAAACTCACTGGTTTTCCAGACTGTAGTTTGGCAAAATTGTACCTTGGTTTGCTGTAGAGACCAAGGGAGGATGGGACTGATGTTGTTTGTGATTTATGCCTCCCAGAATGAATTTTAGTGACACTTTCTTTGGTCTATTTTAGTAGTTGATAAATCTGTAACAATATATTTTTTTATTTGATTTCTCTTTTTCTAGGAGCAGCAATAAGTAACATATTGTGCATTCCACTTCTGATGCACTTTTCTTCATTAATCTGGAGTATTTGCTCTTAGGCAAATACTTAGGGATTTATTTATAGTTTGAGCCTTTCATGGATCTGAAATCAAGAAATAAATGTACTGTTTCATTTGTAATCACAAATCAGAATACAGATTTTATTAGAGAAAAGAAAAGTATTTTGGAATCTTTTGATTCTTTTTTCCTGACTGTATACTGAAATTTCTCTGAGAGCTTTTTAAAGATACTGATGCTCCAGTCAGTATATCAGATTCCTTTTAAAATAATTAAGCCAGCTATGGTCAAGCAGGACCTTACATTTATCTTCACATAGATGGAACTGGTAAAAGAAAGGAGCAAGGGGCTCCTCCCAAGCCCATGTTACCCCTGAGGAACAGATCCTCAAACGACCTTAAGAGTAAAAGTAAATTGATCTATCTGAGCCAATTGTAGGGTCTTAAACACTGCAAAGGAAAGTATAACCAAAGATTAATGGGGTCAATGTACTTTTTAAGAGTCCATATGTATAGCTAAAGGCTACATAACAAGAAACAATGCCAGACAGGAGATACCTTCCTTTGAGTTATTGGCCAGTGTGGCCCAAAAGGCTCCCAGATGGTAACCCAGCATAGAACTGAGAAAATGAACAGCAGACCTCAATCTTACCTAAAGGAATATTGACAACTGATTGCTGCTAGATGAGGAACAGCTGATCTTCCTAAAACAAGGCTCTCCAGATAGGGTGACTAGATTCAGTAGACAAACACTGGGGAATGGCTGGGGGTGCTGACAACACAGTGGACAGTAACAGAGATGACAGAGTATATGGGCTCCAGTGTGTGGAAGGGAGGAGGCTATGGGAGGGTGCCATTTGGGAAGTAGATGTATAGATGAATACAATTATGTGGATGGTCTTATGACATACACACAAAAAAATCAACAAATTAAAAAAAAGACATATTTTAGGAGGAAGCATAAAAATTTACTTCATGTTAAATAGTAGAGATGATAATATTACCAATGAAATCTACCTGATGACTTTATATCCATACTCAGGTACTAAGGATCCGAAGGCAATCAACTGTGACTAGTGATAATCAGATACATGGAGATTAAAGACACATGCTCAAACATCCACGTGTTAGTAGCATCAAAAACTTAGGAAAGAGCATATTTTAAAATGAAATGGAGATCTTTTTTAAATGGTAAAAGTCACTCAATTTTATGTCTTACAGGGTTTATCCTGAGTTCAATATTGTATAACTGTATTAATTCAACTGTGAACCTAAAAATTTACAGCCAGTTTTGAAAGATATGTATCCTTGCTCTAGAATGTGTCACTGAATATGTTAAAGCTGTAATGAAATGCTTCTTCTAATCATGTGGTTATTAAATAAAAAATTTTAAAATAATTAAACACTGGAGTCTAGTCAGCCTATCTAGACTCACTCCCTTAAAGAATATAAATTCTCCATCACCCTGTAGTAATCAATTGGCAGTAGTTCTTTTGTACCTAGGGACATCTGGGTACAAAACCTTGAATATATGAAATCTGGTAGGGAGGACTATGGGGGGTATGAATGGGCAAGAGGGTCTAAATATGATTAAGATTTATTGTATGAAATGCACAAAAATTTGATAATCACATATATTAAACCAATAAAAATAAAAATTAAATGTTTTGTTTTATATTCATACATATAATGTGTTTGTATCTGATCATCCACATTTCCTCCCTTCCAGTTCCTTTCATAATCTCCCCTCAAGCACACTTCTCTACCAACTTTATGTGCTCTCTTAATCAAGGAGAGTCACTTTTCTTCAGGAAAGTGGGTCCAGAGAGACTACTCATGCTCCAGGGCTCCAGCAGACAGTCTCACACTCATGCATATACAGGAAGCACTGAATGAACCCAATGGGTATCAGAATGTTTAAAAAAAATTTATTGATTAAAAAATTTCATCTAATATATTTTAGTCATATTCAAACCCCTTTCCCCTCTACCTCCATCTTACTATACCCTGCCTCCTGACTTCATGACGTCTATTATTATTTGTCATTTTTTAAAGACCTATTGAGTCTAATCTGTGTTTCCCAAGTATTCTTGGGTGTGGATCTATCCCTTGGAATCTGGTCAAACTGCCCAGTGTCACACCAATAAGGAAAACTGACTCTCCCTCTGCCAGTATCCATCAAATGCCAATAGGTCCTCAACTATAACTGGGACTTCCTGCCCATCTTCCCCATACCTGTGGAGCTCCTGTCTGGTTTATGTTTGTACATGTCTTGTGAATACTGTCATAAGTCCTGTAGGTTCACATATACAAATACCTTATGGTGTCCAGACAACACAATTTCCTTGTATTCATCTCCTATCTTTGGCTTTTACAATCTTTATGACCTCCTTCTGCAATTATCCCTGAGCCTGGGAAAGATAGGGTGATATTAGCATACCATTTAGTGATGGACATTCTACAGTTTCTCATTCTCTGCATGTTGGCCAATTCTGGGTCTCTGTGTTAATTGTCATCTGCTACAAGAGGAAGCTTACCTGATGAGAGTTAAGAGATACATTAATTTCTGGTTATAACAATAACTAATCATGGCTCCATCAACTTGGGGAAAAAATGTTCAAATACGTGAAGCCTATGGGAGGGCATTCTTATTAAAATCACCACATTCCACTCCCTGGCCCCCATAGGCTCATGACCATATAAAATGTAAAATGCATTTAGTCTATCTTAAACGTCCCCATAGTCTTTACCAGTCTCAATACTATTCAAAAGTCCACAGTCCAAAGTCTCTTCTGAGACTCAGGGAAATCTCTTAACTGTAAGTCTCTGTAAAAATCAAAAGACAAATTACATACTCCCAACATAGAGTGGAACCAAGTACACAGAATGAAATAGGACTTTCTTATTCCCAAAAGGGAGGAATAGAAATAGTGAGGAAATACAGAACCAAAAGAAGACCAAAAACCAGCAGGGAAAACATCAAATCCAGCAGTTCCATGTCCCACTTCTGGGATTTTACTTCTAAAGGGCTTGGATGCCTTAGTCTCTCCAGCTTTGCTGTGTGCAACATTCATCTCTGTCTTTGGCTGGCAAGACTCGCTGTTTGCAGACCTCCTTGGCTCTGGCATCTTGAATGTCTTCTTGGGGTCTCCACTGCCAACAAGGTTTCACCTTCACAGCTTCATGAATAGCCTATCAAGGCCTGTCAGGACCTACTTGATGCAGGGATGCCCCTGCTGCACTCTATCTGGCTTCAGTGGCTCTCTGAATCTATGGAGGAAAATCTATGACTATTTCATTCTTGTACTTTTCATGCCTCTAAAGCCAGCACTAGGTGAAGGGAAATGTGAAGTTTGGCTGAAAGTTTGGGATGGACCCCAGTCTGCTTCATTAACTTTTGAAAATTTTTTCTTCAGTGGTTTTCTAGTATCAAATCCATGAAGCATTTTTCTTTCACAAGTTGGAGACTTTCCTGGGTGTGGTCTTTCCCTGGAGGCACTCTCTCCACTATTTAAGTGTAAATTTTTAGGCCTGTCCTTGTTCACTTGAATTTCTTTATCAATGAGATCCTCTCCTTCAGCACTTTCCTTGGCTCTTCCTAGTCCTCTTTCTCAAACCAGTCTGTATATTCTGTATTTCTTTTTGCCCCATTTGTTCTATTTCACTCTAGATCTGCTCAACATTCACCATTAATAGCCATGCCACTATTTCTATATTAGACTGTCTTGAAATAGTCTTTGCTAAAAAGTTTTTTCATTGCTTTTCAAATTAGTCTGAGGCAAACTCTTAGGCTGTGGGCAGACAGCAACCAGACTCTTTGTCAAAATATCCCAATCACTGCTTAAGTCCTTATTTCCCTCTGGAACTACAATGTTCTCAGAACTACTTTCTGCCAAGCTCCTACTAGAAAAACCCATTAAGCTCTGATTACAATAATCAACTGCTTTTCTAGCTCAAACTTTCAAAGTCTTCCACATTCCTCCCAAAAGTCACATGACAGGTTCATCACAGAAACACCCCACTCCTGACACCAATTTTTGTCTTTGTTACTTTTCTGTTGCCATGATAAAATACAGAGACCTAGGGAACTTATAAAGTGAAGAGTTTATCTGCTTATGGATCCAAAGGGGCAAGAGTCCCATTATGGCAGGGAGACATAGAAGAAGAGGTGACTAGAGTAGGAGCAGAAGCTAAGTGCTCACATCTTCAAGCAGGCACAGGAATCAGAAAGTGACTGGAAATCCAGCAAGGCTTCCTCCAGCACACCTTCCAAGACTGCCAAAACAATGCCACCAACTTGGTACAAAATGTTAAAATAATTGGAGCCTATGGGGGGACATTCTCATTCAGAACATTACACACAGGTTTCTTGGAATGATATTTTCACACTTGTTTTCTGTATCTCTTACACATCGCTTAGGAGTGTGAAGTAGGGATTTCCCTCTTCCTTAGAGATTAGAAATGCTTGGGTTTCCTCACCAAAGTCAGTTAGCCACAGCCCAAGCACATGCACGTTACCCTTTGACTGTTTCAGGGCCTTACTCAGCACAGTCACCCCACTGTTACTCAAAGCATTCCTCCAACAGTTTGATTCCCCACAGGTTTTTACTGTGGGAAAAAAAAGCTAGTTCCTCACAGCAGGTACTAGTTAGCTCAGAAGCCCCAAATCCAAGATTCTCTGAGTAGCACTTGGGATGTTTCACATTGTTACACAACAGATTTACACAGTGTCCTCTAGCTTATTTTCTGAAATCTGAAGACTTTTCTGGTTCCTCTTGCCACTGAGGACTGCAGCCAGGTTTTCACAGTCACTGGATAATGATGCTGGCAGGGATGACCATGGGTACACTGAAGTGAGCACTTAGAGACCACAGGGTGTGTTGGTTGCACCACCTTCTGACTGCACCCACTTTGCCCCTCTGCCTGAAATCAGTGGCCAGGGAGCCCTGGTATCTTGGTGTCCCAGGGGCATGGTGGGTGGTTGGCCAGTACAGCTTTGCCCCCATTTTTAGTTTTTTTTCTTTTGTTTTTTTTTTTTAATGTTAATATTTTTTACTTCTTTGTACATTTGGTAAACAAATTTTCCCATTCTGTAGTTTGCCTCTTCTCTTGAATGATAGTGTCTTTTGCTGTATAAAAGCATTTTTAGTTTTAGGAGGTTCCATATGTCAATTGCCAGTCTTAATGTCTGCTGTATCTGGGTTCTGTTCAGAAAGTACTTTCATGTGCCTAATTTCAAGTTCATTCCTTACTTTATCCTCTATCAGATTCAAGGTATTAGGTCTTGTGTTCAAGTCTTTTACCTATTTAGAATTTTGAGGTTTGTGCAGGTTGAGGGATAGGGATCTAGTTTCATTCTTCTACATGTAGTTACGTCGTTTGACCATCACCATTTGTTGAACATGCTATCTTTGTGCAATGTGTGTTTTGGGTCCCTTTGTCAAAAATCAGGTGACTGTGTGTGGATCTTTAATTTGGATCTTTAATTTTATTGCAAAATCAATGTGTCTGTTTTTAATGCCACTACAATGAATCTTTTGATGTTAGCTGTATTATATGTTTTAATAATGCCCTAGATCTTTATGATGTGTTTCTAGTAGAGCTGAGAATAACATAAAATAAATGTTAGTAAAAATTGGTATGGCATTTGTTTTAAATTTCGTTTCAGTGAGTAACACACGAAGAAAAGAAAATCCAATAAGGAGTAAATTTTCTTTTGCTTTTGTTTTTTTGTTTTGTTTTGTTTAATATGACACAGTGTTTTTTAGAGTGGAACGACAGGTTGATTTTCCTTTAACTTGACAAGGCTTAAGCTTCATTATCTGCCCTTGCTTCTTGTGAGTCCTGAGATTTGGCAAGATTCATGTAGTTTTCAGGGACAGCAAGTAAGGAAGCAAACAGAAAACATTCTTATCTAAGGATTACTTGCAAATTGTCTAAAGAATCTCAGACAAGAGGACTAGAATTCTTTATTTTGCAAGAATTTGTTTTGCTCTTTTTATTATATAAATATTAATTTCCAACCTATTTCATTTGTGTAACTTTCCATTACTTTTCTCAAAAGTTGACTTATCAATTACATATGTCTGAGTCCTAACAAAATCTTGATCTTCCTGTGTTTAGGGATCATTTGAAAAAAAGAGAAGAAGGGATTGTTAGACACATCCCCAGCTAGAATTTCAATGTTAAAAATTCAGAGTAAAGAATGGCTCATTGAGTCTTCTCTATATATTTTAAGGGCATGGCGGTTTCCTTTCCAAGAAATTGTTCAAAAGTATTTAACTGAAAGAATATATTTCTGTTTGCAGTTTCAAGGTGTTTTTCTTTTAGTTCTTCGAGAGACTTTCGTATACACACATAAATACCATTTGAATGAGAAATGGTCTAAGAAGTGACAAGTGATGCTTCATGAAATCCTCCCTGTCCTAGTTAACTTTAACTGTTAAATTGATACAGCCTATAGTTACCAGAGAAGGGAGTGTCAATTGAAGGTTTGGCCAGATCAGATTGGCCTGTGTGCATGTCTGTGGAGGACTGTCTTGATTGTTAATTAATGTGGGAGGGCCCTACCCACTGTGGGCAGTACCATTCCTGGGCAGGAGGTCCTGGACTGTGAAAGAAAAGTAGCTATTAGGAAAGATGGTTCATCAGCTAAGAGCATGTACTGCTCTTGAAGACAACTTGGATTTTCTTTCTAGCCCTTACAGAAGGGGCCTCACAACTTCCTATATCTCCAGGTCCAAGGACATCTGTGAACTCCACAAACAAGCACCTGCAATTACACATTATACCTACATACAGACACACACTCATATACATACTTAAAAATAATCAAAATAAATCTTAATGAAAAAGGAAGCTATCTAAGGTAGGAGCCAGTTAGCAAGCCAGTAAGCAGAGTTCCTCCATGGTTTTTGCCTCAAGTTCCTGCTTGAGTTCCTGTCCTGACTTTCCTTAGTGATGGGCTGTGACCCACAATTATAAGCCAAGTAAATGATTTTCTTCCCTAAGTTAGTTTTAAATGTTATTTGCCACAACAGAATGAAATTAGAACACCCCCTTCTTCCACCAAATTATAAGAATTATACTCATGAAAATTGTCTTCACTCCAGTCTGCTTCCTTATTTCATGCAAAGAAACTAAGTAAGTCCCACTTACAGTACTTAACTGTAACTTAGTAGTCTGTGTCACAGTTTTCCCATGGTTATATAGCTCTGTAGATCAAGTATACTATTCCACTGCTTTATCCTATGCATTTGTCACTTTATTTTGGTGTCTGTTTGTGATGCTTAATCCTGGACGTCAATCTGACTGGATCTGGGATTAATTGAAATGAGAGAGACTTTCTTGATTGGATCATTGGAAGCTGGAAGAACCACCCTAATTGTGGGCATTACCTTCTGTTGGCAGCTCATTTAAAAGGCCATGGCAGCCGGGAACTCCTGCTTTTTTGCCACTTGCCTTTCTCTCTCACTGGTGAGTTTCTCTTGCTGCTCTGACCAACTTCAGGTTCCAACATAGACTAAAACTAGCAGATCTCCCAAAATTCATCAGCTTTCAGGGCCAGACTGAGACTACTGAGACATCCAGCCTCAGACTGCTTCTTTAGAGAACCCTGACTAATATAGAGTTCTTCCACCTTAAGCAACTGTATAGAAATTATGGCGTACTCTGTGGATAATTGCATTTTGTTTTAGAAAGATGTCTTGTTTTAAGAGATTCTTTTAAGGAAACATCCTCTTTTGTTTAAAATAACAATTAATATAGAGATGAGAAGAAATTTGAAAAAAGGGCGAGAAATAAAATTGAAAGGATTCATGTACTATTCGTTTCTCTTAGAATTGTCCTTCATTTTCCTTGGAAAACATGTAAATATAGTTCGTTTGCAACCCTAGTGCTGGGGAAGCAGATCAAGGGTAGCCCTCTGTTCAGCCAACCTACCTGAATTGGTGAGCTCCAGGTTCATCCTGTCTCAAAAGTAAAGGTGGAGAGCAATTAAGGAAGATAATTAATGTTAGCCTCTGACCTTCACTTGCATGTGTATACATCTACCTGTACATACATGTGGACACACACAGCCTGTAGACTCACACACAAAAAAGGAACAGAAAAGGAAGAGTCTCTCTATAGCTATATCTATAGCCTGAATTTGACATCTCTGGATGTAAAACTGGAGCCTTTTCAAAATTCAGAGAAAGAAAGAGTGGAAAGTATGTACTCATAGCTCATTAAATTCCTTTCTCTTATTTTGTCAATTGATATTTTGGGGTTTTCTAGATGTACAATCCAGAAAACCCCAATACATGTACAAATGATGATTATTTTGTCATTTTCCTGACCATTCTTATACATTCAACTCATTTTTTTTTATCTAGTTTTGTTGGTTAATATCTGAACACAGTGTTACATAGCATGTAGGTTGATCAGTGGGCTTACTGTTTCCTGACATTAGTGTTTCCAATTGAACATGATTAGTCTGGTTTTGATTTCCAGATTTATGTGGTTTATCATACTGAGAAAGAATCAATCAATTCCAGAATATTATGCAATTAAAAGTGTTTATTTCAAAGTTGGGGTGAGGATGGATCTGGGAGGTGTTAGAGAAGAAGGCAGGGTGAATATGATCAAAATACATTCTACATATATATGAGATTCTCACAGAATCTATAAAAATATTGTATTAAATGTATGTTTTCAGTGTGTAAATGTGTTCAATTTATTTTAATGCACTGATTCAGATAGTGTTATATTAATACATATTTTTATATTTACACAATACTGTGCTCTTGGTAGAAGAGACAGTTGATCATATTTTATTTATATTTAAGTGGACATGTTATATTTTGTAATGCTTCATTTGTAATTTTAAAATTGATACATGCGAGCAATATAAAGTCATACTTTTCATGTACTGCCTCAGTCTGATTTTGGTAGCAATGTCACGCTCATTTAAAAGAGAATTTTATATCCTTTTTTAAGTTCAAGATCATGTTCTAGTCTGGAAGTGTTAACATCATTGGAATTATCTGAACTTCAAGGATGTGTTGAAATTTCCCTGCAAAGCCATTTCTGAATATTTATATTTTTTGTGGAAAAAAAATTACACTAATTTTTACTTTAGGAAATAAGCATAGAAATACATTGTTTTCTTATCTAAATATGTTTTGGAAAGGAAAAGGAGACAGTAGGAAAACAATCATGAAAGCGTCTGGGATTTGACAATTCATTTCAAAATTGGAGAGGAGAGAAATTATTCATTAGTTCATTATAATGTGTTTAAATTTCCCTAAAATTTCATTTTTATCAATTTTTTTAGAATTTCTCTGAAACTCAATTGCATTAAATTCACCATCTACATTGACTAGTTGAAGAAGGAAGAATTCTAAGAAGTTATGTAAGTCTCTCAAGAGCATAAGCGGTAAAGTATAATTCAAATGCTGGTATCTGTGACAACAAAGCCAAAATACCGTGGACTGAGCCATTTTTATTCTCATCTGCTTCCCAAATATGGAGAATGTATAAAATAAAAACACGAATATAATTTAATCATTGCAGTGTTTTAAATAAGCTATACACTCAGCATCTTCCATAACACCTTAGGTTTTCATGTATATATGGCCACAATTAGCTCAACTAAGGAAAAAGAAAGGTGTGTAGGTGCCTACAGGGCATTGAGGGCTCTAACTTGAGAGCAGGGAAATTAGAGTTATCCTTTCTTATGACAGGCTGCCCAGACTAGTGCCATACTGAATGTTTTTCTAAAATTATTATCTTGGCATCTCCTCCATAGCATTTGATTGGGTCAAATATTAAAGAAGGAGTTAATTTTATAAGTATATAAAATAATGTCTTAAGAAATGTTACATGTACGTCTGCTTACTTCTTTAAACAAGTATCAGACTTCTTTGGTGAAAATAATTGCTTAATAGTTTGATTGATCTCTTAATACCAAAGTTCAAAGTGGAATGATGAAACATTCATAAAAAATGAGTTTCCTCAAAAATCTCCTATGTTCTAATCCCTCCCCCCCCCAAAAAAAAAAATCCTTGGACTCCAACCACTCCTTATTTGATGCTCTACTGATTCAAATTCCAGAAAAATCAACCTAGAAACTTTTACTTGTGAGTTTATAATATCTTGATGTTTTATAACACAAGCCACATGAATTAAAGATTAAATTTTAAGCCCACAGCAGTATGTTATCAATTATATAAGTCCTAAATCGCAACTGGAATGAAGGGATCATAAAAACAAGTCAGCTTATCACAGTGCAAATCACATATCACACTGAGTTTTCTACTTATTTTGTGCCTGCCAAGCATTTCAGATTCATAATCATTTGCGCACTACCTTGAATAATTTCATAGAACATTTCCTCTTCTATGACTTTAGGCTTAAAGGGAAGAAATTAACATCAATCATTTGATGAAGTGATCACAAATGTCTCCTATTTAATTTGGGGACCATATGGAAAAATAAAACAAAATAAAATCACCTTAATAATTTTCAATTAAACTCATAGGCCTACCAGCTTTAATAAATGGACAAAATAAACTTCCTAACAACATTCATACACATATTAAACTCATTTTCTTTTCAGGTTATAAAATTTCATATTGTGACTTTCCCATATCATTAATGAAAATTTGGTTTCTAAGCCAAAGAGAGATTAGAAGTAAAAGTGCCAAATAATTTCTAAACTCCTATTACTATGTTTCTTATATAATGTCAACATAATTTAAAATTTTTTAATTTTATTTATTTATTTTTACTTTAAGTGCATGAGTGTTTTACTTGCATATTTGTAAGTGCACATGTGTCATGCAATGCCCTCGGAGACCAGAAGAAGGAATTGGAACCTCTAGAGGTGAAGCAACAGACTACTGTTAATCACCATGTGGGTGCTGGGAACCAAACCTACACCCTCTGCACTGAGTCGTATCTCCAGCTCCCAATATTAATGTAATTTTTAGTAGTACAGATGACCTGGGTTCTTTAATACTATCAGGATGATAGCCTGCCTTCATGACCCTAACTATTCTCTAAAGATTCTGTAGGCAAATAGCTTCATAATGGGGTACTAAAACTTTAGTATATGACTTTGGGGGAAATATAAATATTCAGTCTATAACAGTCCATATCTTTCTTCAGTGGGATTTGAGATAAAATGGTTATTTCCTACTCCCAATGTATGCATGCCTCTTTGTTTGAAGGTCTAACATACTGTAAAATGTTGTTACAAAATGAACATGTAAATATACTTCCCTATGTTGGATTTGTGTTTCTGTATATGACTCAGATACAGATTATCCCTTTCACATTAAAAACATAAATTATTTTATTTTATGTGTATGAGTGTATTGCCTGCATGTATGTAAGTGCACCTGTGTCATGCAATGCCCATGGAGGTCAGAGGAGAGTGTCAGAATCCCCTAGAACTGAAGGTATGGATGGCTTTTAGTCGCCAGTGGGTGCTGGGAACCAAACACAGGTCCTCTGCAAGAGTAAGCAGTGATCTTAACTGATGAGCCATCTCTCCAACCCCTCTCACATTTTAATACCCGTAATTCAGCTTTTCCTCCTGGTGTTTCTGACACTTTGTTTTCCAGTAAACATAAACATTCAAATTGAAAAACAAGTATGAAGATATCAATGCAGTTTTAAAATAAATTAGATATAATTATTAACAGTAATGTTTGCTGGTAATGGTATAGAGCAATAATAGGACACATTATGAACTGTTGTACAATGGAACTGATAGAGCCAGTTTGGAAGATAGTGTATCCTTTTTTCTTTACAAAGCCAAGCCTAGGCTTTCCAGACCATTCAATCATTGTGCTCTTAGATATTTAGGCAGCAAATTTAAAATATTGTGTCCACACTAAGCTTGCATAGAAGTATTTATAGTTTGCTTCAAAATTGACAAGTACAAACAATGATGTTTTTCAAAAGGTGAATGAATAAGCAAGCTGCCTCAGCCACACATGGCTTACTTCTCATCAATCAAAGGGAATAAGGCATGGACTCACAAAAAGAGAGAAATTAATCTTAAAATACATATATTGATTCTTTTTTAAGCATTTTATTGAATTTTTGTGATTTCCATACAATATAACTTGATGACATTTATATCCCCTCTCCCATCCATACCTGCCCACATTACCCCCCACTCATTTCAATGTACTCTCTCTCTATAATAAAGCTTATAGAGTCTATCTTGAATCCCCATATGTTCTCTAGTATGGGTCCATCCACTAGACCTTGAATAGGACTTGTGCATGCTGTCACCCTTGCTGTGAGTTTACATGAGTAATTGACCAGCCATCTGGAGAACTTCCTACCCTGCTCCCCATGACCATCACCACTTCTGGCTTTTACAATCTTTCCAGTTCCTTTGTCATGATCTCAGAGCCTTGTGCTCCAGCAGTCTGACAAGGGCTGTTCCATTCAGAGATAAGCACTCTGTAGCCCTCTCTTCCCCACATATTAGAAAGCTTTAAGTTTCTGTGTCAGTTACCATCTGCTGCATAAGGAAATTTCTCCAGTGAGAGTTGAAAGATGCATTAGTCTTCAACAGTGGGTGAGCACCTGATCCAGCATAGGCCTTTCCGATCATCCCTCTTGTGATTGGGAGTCACTATTATTATGGGGGTACCATAGCTACATCTCACAGGAGGAGACCACAACTCCAGCTCAGAGGAGGGCACCACAACTCCAGCTCACAGCAGGGGAACCACGACTCCTGCTCACAGGAGAGGACCACAGCTCCAGCTCACAGAAGGGGCCCACAGCACCTGGTCACAGGAGAGTACCACGACTCCAGCTCACAGGTAGGGGTCACAGTTCCACCTCACTGGAGGGGACTACAGCTCCACCTCACTGGAGAGGACCACAGCCATACATTGGTTCTTGAAAAAATCAAACTAGCCATATATTATTCCATAAATATGATATCATTGAAAATCAAAATTATAGAGATGATAGGTCAATAGTTACTAGGAATTCAAGGTTGGGGGGAGCAAGTTAAATAGTGAATGAGTGAGGGTATTATTTTATGGTAGTAAAATTATTTTGCATGATAGTTTCATGATGAATAGATGATACCACAAATTTGTAACACGGCCTAACATTTAAAGAAAATAAAGGAACTAAACTTACCAAGTTTAAAAACTATATATTATGCGTGATGGTTTGAATGAAACTGTCCCTCTCACAAGCTCATGTATTTGAATACTTGGTCAGTTGGTGGTGTTGTTTGAGGAGGGTCATGGAACCTTTAAGTGGTATGGCCTTGCACAAGGAATCATGTCACTGGAGGTCAGTTTTGAGCTTTCATAGGCTTACCCCACTTTGAGCTTGCCCCCTCCTGTCTGTGCCTGCTTGAAGATGTGAACTCCAGCTTTTTGCTCAGGCTGTCTCGCTTCCCCATCATGATGAACTCTTATATTTCTGGAACCCTAAGTCAAGTAAATTCTTTTTTCCATAAATGCCTTGGTCATTGCATTTTTATTACAGAAACAGCAAAGCAACTAATATAGATGTTAAAGAATTCTAAGATGGAAGGTAGACAAAGTCATCTAAGTGTACCATATGTTTATGTAGCAACTTCACTGATGGGGGTTGGTAAAAGGTGCTGACCCAAATAATTCTGAAAATGAGTCACACGAAAACAAAGGAATTATGCATACTCTCAGCACTCTAACTGATAAAAATGTTTCCAGGAAGATATGGGTTAATCCTGAAATGACTACAGATATACAGGAAATGAACAATGAACAGTGTTTTTTGTTTGTTTGTTTGTTTTTGTGTGGTTTTTTTTTTTTTTGTCTTTCTCTCCCTGTAGCCTGAGCTGGCCTTGAACTCACAATGTGCCACCATGCCCAACTGGAAATGAACAGTGTTTAAAAAGGATGGTGAGAAAAGGTTTTAATGTACTTGGGTGGAAATCAAAGAAGGGTTTTATTAGGGATAATACTTGATTTGATCCTTGAAAGTATAGGTAGAATTCTAGCCACAGGTGAAAGATTAAAAGACCTTTCAGTGAGCGGAAAGAGCTTCAATCATATCTCTCAAAGCTTTAAGTTTCATAACCTTTCATAATGAAAGCATTTGGAAAAGATTCATGGTATCTATTATTTTACAGAATTTGGAAAATAACAAATGAAATTTTTAAATGTTTACTACTAATTCATTTTAAAATAAACATAAATCTTCTGTTGATGTAGAGATGAAGCCTTTTAAAATATAGTATTTAAAAAGTCAAACACTGGGGCTGGAGAGATTGCTTCTCAGTTAAGAGCACTGACTGCTCTTGCAGAAGACCTGGGTTCAATTCCCAGCACTCACATGGTCACTAACAACCATCTGTAACTCCAATTCCAGGGGAATCCGATGCCTTCTTCTGATCTCCACGGGCATTGCATGACACAGGTGCACTCATACACATACAGGCAATACACTCATACACATAAAATAAAAATAATAAAATATTTTTACAAACTAAAAAGTCAAACATAGATATTGTTTGTATGCTTCTGCAATTCTCTTTCATGTCTCCCCTGACATGGCTACACAAATGGAAGCTGTATTTTCATAACTGACTGAGTGCTTGTATCACATAACATAATCTCAGGACAATGTTATTTCACACTTATGTGAGAATGAGATTAAAAAAGACAAGTGGCATCTTAAAATAGTTAGCAACAACGTTTTAGCACTAGATGTTTTACAGGAAGTATCTGAGGCCCTCCAGTGGTCCCTGTACCACGTATTGAGAGCCAGTAGCTTAAGCTTAGAGGAGAAAGAGCCCAGAATTTTAGAGAAAGAAGGTGTGTGTAGTTAGTAAGAGAATTAACACTGATCAGTTCAAGGAGATATTGTTAAAAAAAATTAACTGAAAAATATAATTGTCAGATGTCAGAGGGGTTTGAATGACAAAATCATGAAGTTAGGTTATTTTACTGGATTATATTTTGGCTATTATGGAGAGGATTTCTTTGAGCCTAAGAGTGAGAATACTTATTTTTAATTTAAATAAATCCTAATGGTGTAAAATATAATTTTGAGGGTCAAATTTCTAGAAATCAGAGATGAGAATCATAAAAAATCATTCTTATTCTATGTGTATATATGAGTGCCTACACATATGTATGTGTACTATGTGTATGTAGTGCCCACAGAAATCAGAAGAGGGCATAAAATCCCTTGAAACTGCAGTTCCAGACAGTAGTGACCTTGACATACGTGTACTTGGAACTGAATCCAGGTCTTTGCAAGAGTTTCGGGTTCTTTTAACCACTAGGAAAATGATTTTAACAGTGCAACTGAATCACAATGACCAAGCAGGTAATTGTGTTTTCTTCTGTTTTGCTTTGCTGAGGTGGGGGAATCTTATCGTATAGCTCCTTCTGACCTTGAACTCAATGTTTTCCTGTCTCACCTTGCCAAGTACTAATATTGAAGGCATGTTCCACCACATCTTGCACTCAAATAAGGATTTTAAATTGTGAATTTTATTGCCAATATAAAGGTAGAATGAAGAACAGGGAAGATTGTTCAACATGTGGTTGATAGAAAATGGGGAAAGATATTAAGGGCATGGAAATTGGAAGCCTTGATTTGAAATAGGCCAATATAATGCTATATTTGTATTTTATACTCCAATATACTACAAAGACTTATTACAGTAAGCACTCCAAAGACAGCATATGTGTATGTGAGTTATGACAGTAAGGCAAAAATCGTAGGATGGAATTTCATGGAGGAAGAAAAATAAATACATTTGATAAATCCTTTGGATTTAGCACAGTGAACCATGAGGATGCTATTCATGTTTACTTAAAGTGTATATTTGATTAACTATGCAAATATCCCTTATATTAATAAAGATGGTATATTTGGTTGACTGTAAGGGTTTCTTTTGCTGAGTAGGGCAGAAATCAGATATTCAAATTAAATTTCTAGCACAGAAAGGATTAGAAATATTGTAGAATGTATAAGATCAACTTTAGGAAGGACATATGGATGGGCCTTAATCCCTGTGTTTGTACTTTGAGATATAACCTTCAAAGAAGTGGCTAAGTTTAAATGAAACGTATCAAATATATCTCTTATCCAATCTGAAGAATGTTCTGATAAGAAGAAATTTGCAAACAGAGACACCGTGCATGTGCATGCATGAAGGAAAGACCAAGTGAGAGTAAAGCAATGTGGTCATTATCTTAGATTCAAGCTTTCTTCATAGAAACCAAATCCACTGACATTTTTTTTAAGGTTTAGCATACATCTGTATGTACACATTTAATATAGCATGAATAGGTGTTGTCAGTACTGTTCCTCAATTTGAGGCATCCCCTGTACAGCTTGAAATGTGTCTCCTATAAAGAAGAGGGGCTACTGTATTTTCCTTTCTGTAGTGTTTAGATATACTTTTGTAGTCTAGACATATTATATTTTAATTTTTTTCTGGAAAATTTATATAAAAAAATTACCTTAGAATCAAGTCAACCTACCAGACATACCAAAGAGCACTTGAGAAACATAGGTTAGATTTGATAGAGCTTTAAAAATTAAATAATAATAAAGGATAAGAAGTTGGAGGTGTCATAAGGTTGGGGGAAAGAGGATCTGTATATGATCTAAATAATTTGTATGAAATTCTCACATCAATAAAAATATTTTTTTAAAAAAAGAATTACCTGTCCTTTTAATGATTGTGAGAACCAGACAATATACTTTATGGGCATGCTGTTTTGATATGATGGCGTATTATCAACAAATTTATTTATTTTCTTTTTTTTTCTGTGCTAGACATGGAATTCATAATCTCATGTATACTGGCTAAGTTATTGTATCCTTTAGTTCATTTTTTTTCCAATTGACCAAATTGTATTTATTACTGTTTCTTTCTGAATCTTTTATGAAGTTGTATCTTATTTAAAAAATACTAGTATTCTCAAAATATTCAAATTTATTAGAATAAAATTATTACACATTTTTTAAACTTTTAAAAATTTTTTTATTTATATCTCCCTTTTTACAAATAGATTTTCCAGTAGTTCAAGTAGTCTTTTGGTTGTTAATTAAAATAATTTTTTTTCTTTTAAAAATATTTATTTATTATTTAGTTATTGTTTTCATATTAATTTTCTTCTGTTTTAGTATTATTGTCTAGTTCTTTCCTATTGTCCCTGTTCTCTTTGTTGTGAATAAATAGCTCAATGTCTTGAACTGTTCTTTTTCTTTCTACTGGAAGCATATGAGTATGATGCCTACCAAGGACAGTATACCTGTAGCTATTTTCCTCTAATATGGTTGTTGATGATATAGTAAACTCTATAAATGCTGTAACTGGAATTGCAAATAAGAACAAAATTCTAATGTTTCAGGATTCTATGAAGACATAGGTGCTGTAGTTTAGGGCTTTTACATGAAGAATATGGAGGGACTATTTACATGAAAGTAGCAAATGATCCAGTTACAATTAACACCTTGGCAAATATGCACAAGACCTGAGGATGTAGTTATTGTGTCTTGCATCTAGTGTGGCTAGAGAGAATTCTGTAATGTATTGTTTAAATAGACTACTAATTGGAAGTCCACAATTCATCATACTGACATATTGCAGAATGCTGGTAAGTCAATAAATGAATGGTTAATAATATTAAAGGGATAATTTTTTTTGGATGTTGGTGGATAAGGTTTTGTAGTGAAAATAAATCAGTAGTTTTCCATGTCATTACTGATGATTTATTTCCATGTACAAATTTTGATATGCATTTTGTATTTACTAAGTATTTTTGTTTTACATGCTTGATCTATTTGTGGCAGGTTGAGCATTACACTGTCAATATTCACCACGTTTTCTTTATCCATGCATCAATTGTATACCAGTTTGGAATGCCTTCAACAGTGATTGAGGTTCTCCTTCCCCATGTCCTTGCCAGCGTTTGGTGTCATTTATTTTCTTGATCTTAACAATTCTGATGGGGTAAGATGATATCTTAAAGTAGATCATTCAAGTTCAAGCCAGACAAAATTCAGCACAGCAGTGGAAAACTGGGGAAAACTCCCTAACCTTATCTGAGGAACTACAGTCAACTGGTAACTGTTGGAATATGGGGAGAGTTAATTTTCTTTAAGTGTATGATGCTAAAGAGGTTAATCAGGTTCCAGTGTATGGACACACATCACTGGACATTTGGGGACACAAGCTTGACTCAATACAGCTTAAATATATGATAGAGTACATGAAATCCATCGGGGGTTATATAAGAAGGGTGAAGATAGGGGAGGTGGTCTAAGTATTATCAAAATTGATTATATAAAATTCCCAAAATTTAATTAAAAAGCAAATTAAATCAATAAACAAAAATCAAAGGCCTCTAAATTTCAGGCTAAAAGGCTTATTGAAAATATTGATTTAATGTATTTAACAAAACAATTTAATCATCATATTTAACTGGTTCTATATAACCATGTATGATAAATCTAAAGCATTTTTCCCCTGCAAATTTTAAAAAAGGTAGCTTAAAAATATTCCCACATACAATTCCAGAGTCTTTCTTGAATTTCCATTTTGATGCTGTCTTTTGTTGAGATGGCTAATTTCAAATCTTTGAGCTCTAACTCGGGATTCAGCTCTGCTCAATTTGCTCGTGTCAGAGCATGAAGTTTTCTCTATGCAGGTGTAACCCTGGGGCTCACCTGGAGCATCTCAGTTCTCTCTGGGATCTCACTCTTGAGCTGTAAAATGTCCACTGCTTGAAAGAAGTTATTCATTTTTTGTATAAATTTGCAGTTGATTATGTCAGGAAGTCTAGTTTAATATCACCAACTACATCACACCTAGAAACAAACTTCTCATCAACTAAAATATTTTATTTTGTTGCTACTATTTTTGTGTAATTTTACTAACAACATGGCGGTGATATAT
>NW_008330735.1:2440817-2456764 GCF_000622305.1 Nannospalax galili
TGGCACTTATTGGCCATCTTAATAAAAACCCAACATCAGATTTACCATAATTCTTTATAATTGTATTGATCTTTTAAAGCTGTAAATGTTTTTCTACTTTGTAACTCATCTTGTGTTATACCATAATTATTGTTCTTCCAGTGGCTTGTGATTTAATTCATGCTGTCAGTCACTCTGTGATAAGATACACTAAACTGTCTCATGCAAAGCAACTAAGTTACATACCAATGCTTGCAGCATTAAAAAGGCAAAAATGAATTATCACTACTAATGCCAAATTACAACATTCATGATTGATAGTAAGTGCTTGAAATTGAAGAGGCATGTGTCCGATAAGTGCTTATTCTGGACTGCACTGGCCCCTCCCCCAGCTGCAGTGTATTTATAGCTTCATTCCCACGTTTTATATACAATTATTATTTTTTATAAAATAATAATTTGATTTATTATTTTACTTTATGAGTGTATTGTGTGCATGTATGTAAGTGTACCCATGTCATGCAATGCCCACAGAGGTCAGAAGAGGACATCGGATGTCCTGGAACTGGAGGTACTGACTGTTGTTAACCATCATGTGGGTGCTGTGATCTGAACCAGGGTCCTCTGCAAGAGCAGTCAGTACTCTTAAGCCCTGAGCCATCTCTCCAGCCACAATATAAAAACCTATTTTTAAATTGAGAATCATACATGCATATATTTTGATCAAACCCACACCTTATTCATGAACTCCAACTCTTCCATTATTTCCCCACCACTTTTACCTCCAAAGTTCACATTCTCTCTTTTACTTCAGCACTTAGTGCTGCTTGTTTGTGTAAGGTATAAGACCATCTACTGGAGGACGCATAGTGTCTCAGGGACCACATCCATCAAGAAAAATGACTCTCCCTCCCCCAGAAGCATCCACTGCCAGTAGCTCTAGAGCTAGAGGTAGGAATCTGTGAGCCTCTCCACCATTCAGGCTGGAATTTTTGCATTCTTATCTAGTGTAGGCCTTGTGTATGCAGTCCCAGTGTGGTGAGTTCATGTGTGCAAGGGCACTGTCACGTCCAACAAATACTGTTGTGCTGCAGATGTCACTGAGAGTGAAACAATGTTTCTTCCACAACTGTCCTTGGAGCCTTGCTGCAGGGTATGATATAAATGTCCTGATTAGAACTGAACACTCCATAACATCTTATTCCTTGCATATTGACCAGTTATGGGTCTCTGCATTAATTGCCACTTACAGTAAAAAGAAGCTTCTCTGATGAGGGTTGATAGATGCATTAATCTATGGGAATAAAGACAAGAACTTAGGAGGCAATTTATTGGTTTGTCAGTTTAGCAAGATAATAGTATTTGGCTCTCTCATAGGGACTATAGCCTAGTCAGTCATGGGATTTTTTTACACAGTTATCCATACCAGATCTGAATTATGTTTTATTAAGTAAGCTTTAAAGTGTTAGTCCATAGCTGGCACTGGGCATTTATTCACCAGTCTATGATGTCAGGTGGAGGCCTCTCCCTTCCACTACAGGGTAATTTCATCTAAAATCCATATATATGGGACTGGGGAGATGGCTCACCAGTTAAGAACACTGGTTGTTCTTGCAGAAGATCCAGGTTGGAATCCCAGTACTCACATGGCAGCAAAAAACGCTCCATAACTCCAGTCCCAGGGGATCTGGCAGCCTCTTCTGACCAATGCAGGCATTGCACAACACGGGTGCACTTACCTTTATGCAGGTAATACACACATACACATAAAATAAAAATAATAAGTAAAAAAATAAAAATCCATATATATATATATATATATGTATGTATATATGTTACAGGATGCCCCTCCAGTAGTAGATTTCCATATAGCCTCACTGTTAATTAACATTCCCCCTACTGTCTCCTCTGATCTGTCCTCCCATCCCCTTCCTCATTTAACCCTTACTGCTCCATTGTTCCTTTTCCCCTATGTGCCACCTGTTTTCTTTTTTTTTAAGTTTTACAAAAACTTTATTGAGAATTTCATATATGCATATATGATGTTTTGATCAAATCCATGCCCAATCCCTCCCTTCCAACACGTCCCATATCGCCCCATAACTTCTTTCTTTTTCTTTTTTTTCTTCTTTCATTTATTTATTTTTATGGGGTTTTTATGTACTCTACCATTTCCCCCTCTGAAAAGGTAACACTAAAATCTTTTAAGGTTAGATACAAGCTCCCATATACTTTTGAGATCTTTGGCCTTTAGAACAGAGTATGTTGCTAACAGTCCCAATGACATTTTGACTTTTAGCCAAGAAACTGGCTACTTTTCTTTGGGATTTTTTTACCCTAACTGCCTAGCTAATTCCTACCTCCTATTCTTATCATGCCATCCTCTGAAAGGGTTAAGGTGCCAATAGGGAATAGGGACGCAGACCACTCAGTTCTTCCACGCTGAACAGGGATGCAGGGTGACGCAATTGGAGTACCCCTTCTGTGGGTCTATCTAAAAGACTCCCAAATTGCATAACTCTTATCTTTAAGGGGAAAAGAAAAGCCCTGAATCATGAGTAGGAGATGTGAAGGAGAAGTAAAGGCAAGAGTAATTAGTATTATAAGTTCTAGCCAAGGAACTAGAAAAAAGTCAGAAAAGAGCAATTTTCAAATGTTCATATGAGAGTCCATTGTAATTTCTTGACAAGGGCTTCCAAAAGCATCCCCCTATTGGGTTCTTCCTCATTTTTCTTTTTTTTTTCCAAGGCTGGACTCCAGAGTGATAGATTCAGGATTGACTTTCAGGTATTTTGATAGAGTTGGCTGGGAAGAGTGGAACAAATGATACTATTGGAGATAGTACCTAAGATGGTACCTTAGGGTGGTTTTATTTTGTATTTCCCTAGTTACTAACAATGTTGAACACTTTTGAGGTGCTTCTCAGCCATCTTTATTTCTTCCTTTGAGAACTCTATGTTTGAATCTTTAGACCATCTTTTAACTGGTTCATTTGGTTTCTTGCTTCTTTGTTTTTTGAGTTCTTTATATATTCTGGATGTTAAACCTCTGTCAGATGTGTCACTGATGAAGATTTTTTCCCATTCTGTGGGTTTTCTCTTCACTTCTTTGATTGTTTCTTTTGCTGTACAGAAGCTTTTTAGTTTAATGAGGTCCCATTTTATTGATTGTTGACCTTAATTTCTGAGCAATTTCTGTCTGATATAGAAAATCCTTTCTTACACCTATATCTTTTAAATTACTGCCAATATTTTCTTCTGAGGTCTTTGATCCATTTGGAGTTGACTTTTGTGCAAAGTGAAAGATAACGATAGTTTCATTTTTCTACAGGTAGAGATCCAGTTTTGCCAGCACCATTTGTTGAAGATGCTGTCTTTCCTCCATTGTGTGTTCTTGGCACCTTTGACAAATATCAGGTGGCTAAAATTGCGTGTACTCAGGTTTGGATCTTCAGTGATGTTCCATTGATTTATGTGTCTGTTTTTTTTCCAGTACCATGCTGTTTTTATGAGTATAGATCTGGTATAGTGTTCCCCCCAGCATTGCTCTTTGTGCTCAGGGTTACTATGTTTATCTGGGGTCTTTTGTGCCTCCCTATGAATTTAAGGATGGATTTTTCTAATTCTGTGAAGTATGTCATATGGTAGCATGTCTGACTCCACCTGTTTTCTTTTTAAAAAATATTTTATTTTCAACTTTTTATGTGTATGACTGTATTGCCTGCATGTATGTAAATGCACCTGTGTCATGCAGTGCCCATGGTGGTCAGAAGTGGACATCAGATATCCTGGAACTGGAATTTTAGATATTGTTAGCCACCATATGGGTGCTGAGAACCAAACCTGGGTCCTCTGCAACAGCAACCAGTGCTCTTAACCACTAAGTCATCTCTCCAGCCCCACCACATGTTTTCTATTCATCTTCCCTTGAAATCCACCTCTATGGCCTCTTAATAAATTGCTTCTTGATTTCTGTAAATATTCCAATTTATTTATTATTTTTAATTATTTTTTATTTAATTTAAAGAGATTTTATACAATATAGTTTGATGGTGTTTATATCCCCTACCCACCTGCACCTCCTCCTGATGCCTCCCACCCAAATTAATGTACTCTCATATATGGCCTTTAAAGTTTGATTTGTGTTCTTCAAATATCCTTCAGAGTAGGTCCATCCATTGTGCCTACACAAAGTCCCATCCCTGTAAGACATTGTATTTCCCACTCCCAGCAGCCAACAATTGCCTAAAGTTCCTTAGATTGGGTTGGGATTTCAAACCCATTTCCGCATTTCTGTGTTGGAAATTTTGTCTAGTTTCATCTTTCAAATAACTTTTGTTGGCTCTTAATATTGCTGTGGTTCATATGAGTAACTGATCAGTTGTCTAGAAAACTCTGTTTCCTTGTGATCATCCACCCACTCTAGCTCTTACAAACTTTCTACCTCCTCTTCCACAGTGGTTCCTGAGTCTTGAGATGAAGAACTTTGAAAAAAGTATCCTATTCGGGGATAAACACTCGGCTGCTTTTTGTTACCTACATTTTAGCCAGTTATAGGTTTCTGTGTTAATCACCATCTGTTGTATAAGGTAACTTCTCTTCTGAGAGTTGATTCATTCTTCCTGTGTGTAGAGGTTGCATTCAATATGTGTCACTCAGGACTAAGCCTGTCACAGGCACCTATTTTTTGTGTTTGATAAGTTCTGGAACTCTGTAATAGTTTCCATTCATTATGAAAAGAAGCTTTTTGATGAGGGTTTAAAGGTACACTTACCTATAAATATGACAATATATATTTAGAATTAATTAAGAAATTACATTGGTTTAGCAATATGGAAAAAAAGTAGGCATTTCTTTAGAACCTATGACCTCTCCAGCCAAATGTATTTGGCCATGTTTACAATATCACACATGAGTTCTCACCCATTGAGCAGGCATTAATTCCAATTAGATAGCTGGTTACCCCCAAGATACAAGTACTAATAGAGGACGTCACCACTACTATACTAATACTCCAACTTAAACACACATGTCTAAAGGCTCAAAATTATCATTCACATATGAGGGAGAACAGGTGGGATTTGTCTTTCTAAGTATGAGTTAACTCACTCAGATTGATTACTTCCAGTAGTACCCATTTACCTGCAAATTTTGTAAATTTTCTCACTACAAAAGATTGATAATCCAAAGTATATACCTACCACATTGCATTATCCTTTCATCAATTGATGGAACAAAAGGCTGTTTCCATTCCCTGGCTATTGTGAATATCGAAGCAATGAACACAATTACAGCATTTTTTGTTGTTTGGGTTTTTTGTTATGTTCTTGTTTTGTTTAATCTTAGCAGTTCTGACTGGGGTAAGAAGAAATCTCACAGTAGTTTTAATTTACATTTTCCTTATAGGTAAGAATGCTGAACTTTACAAAACATATTTCTCAACCACTTGTTTTCATGTTTTGAGAATTCTGTTCAGTTCCACACCCAATTTTTTAAAAATGGGTTGTTTGTTTTTTCTTTTTTAAAATGAATATTTGTGATTTTCATACAATGTAATTTGATCATATTTAGATTCTCCTTCCTTATGCCCACCTTCCATTATTTACTTCTGCCAAACTTAATGTATGCTATTGTATATACAGTAAGGCCTATAGAGTCTAATTTGTGTCTCCAAATGCCTTCAGTGAGGTCTATCCTCTGGAGCCTAGTTGAGCAACCAAGAGTCCCAGGCTTGAAAGAGACTATCTGCCACTCCCATCAGCCATCTGTTGACACAATATTCTTAGGTGTGGGGGTGGTGGGTTTGGAACTTTTTATGCACTTCCTGATGTCTATGCTGGGATTTTTTTTTTTCCTGGCTTGGACTTGCATGGAACTTGTACATTCTGTATCCTCTCACCATGCTTTGAGTTCATATGAGTAACTGACCAGCTGCCTGGAAAATTCTGTTTCCTTGTGGTCATTCACTACCTCTTGCCCTTACAATCTTTCTGCCTTCTCTTCTGCAAAGATTATTGAGCCTTGGGAGAAAGAGGTTTGAAATAGGTATCCTATTCATGGATAAGCACTCCTTGGCCTGTTGTGGGCTTCTGTATTAATAATCATTTGTTGCATAAAGAAACTTCTGATGAGAACTGAGAGATGCATTAATCTATTGGTATAACACTAAGTCATTAAGAGTCAATTTAATATGGTAACTATTTAGTAGAAACTAGTAACTAAGCAGTATCAGTAGTAAAAATGATTGTCATTCCTTAAAAATGCCTTAGCTCTTGCCAAAAGCAGAACTAGCTATAGTCAAATTGTATCCCACAAAATAACAAAACCTTTTAATTGATTTTTGAGAATTTCATACATGAGTATTGTATTTTAATTATGCCCACTTTTCTCAGTCTCTCCAAGTCCTCCTGTTTCCCCCCTCCCTCCCAATTACTTGTCCAGCCCTCAGCATCCATTGATTGCCTGTAGGTTTTCATCTTGAGATGAAACCCATGAAATTTCCCCCATACATCTTGGCATATCAACTGGTTTGGTCATTTTGCAGATCTTGCTAGACTACCATACTGTGGAGATTTCATTGTTGCAGCTTCCCTGTCAGGTCTAGAATGCCTTAACTAGAAGCAGGTGAGTTGTCTCTCCAGATCCTACTTTCTGCCTCATTTTCCATGATATTCCCTGAGTCACACATGTAGAGGTTGCGTTTCACTTAGGGCTGAGTACCTCACAGCCACCTGTTCTCTGCATCTGACCTGTTATAATAGTTTCAAGCTGGTGCAAAAAGAAGCTTCTTTGATGAGTGGTGAGAAGTACAGTCACCAGCAAATATAAGGATATGTATTTAGAATATAGTAAAAAATTATGTTGGCCTCAGAATTAACGGAAGTAGGTTTTTCTCTATAGTCTGTGACTTTTCCAGACTTATGCACTTGGCTATGTTTATAATACCAAGCTAGAATTTGCTCCTACTGAGGGGGCCTTAAATCCAATTAAACACTTGTTGATTACTCCCAAGATAAAAATGTCACCACTGCATCAATAGAGATACTTTGCTAGTTCTGTCATTTTTATGTTTTGTAAGTACCTTTTATTTCTTAAAAAGAATAAATAAGGTGTTGATTTAAATATCTCTGCTGTATTAATTTTATGTTAGAAAAATTTTGTAAGTACATAAGATTTCAAGTTAGAATTTCAAGGTTTAGAGTCAGGTTTTGAAATTCATCATCCACAAATTTTGAGTATATTATAAATACAAATAATTTGAATTAAAAGTAGAACATCAATGGCTTTGATAGCCTGGCATCTGTTTTATTACTCAATGGAAATTGAATGACTGTCAACCTTGAAGACTTTCCATGATTCCATAGCAAATAATGCAAATTACATTTATAATTAGCACTTGGCTTTGTACCAACCAATTCTTAATCTCTGACTCATTTAGTTATATATGCCAACATTTTGCTTGTCCTTTCCTGCATCAGTGTACCAGTATTCACATTCAAAATTAGTCTTCTAATGTATTTTTTCATTGTTAAATACTCTCTAATCTTTTATCTTATTTTTTTGTTAGGTTTTTACTAAAAAGGCAAAATTAAATGTATTTAGAAGATAAAATAGTGTTTATGTATAGATAAAAGCACCCCAGGTCAAGTTGCCAGCCGAATTGGAAGGAACATTAAAGTAAATGTTTTAAAAAGGTATCCCATGAGGTTGTCAAAACAGTCTAAAATCAGATCTCCCATAGTACTGTGCATGTTGAATAAATACTAATTCTGTTCGTTTCTAAAAGAGAATCTTCTAAATTTTCTAGTTTATTTTTATGTGCACATGTGTGTGCTTGCCCAAGTTTGTGTCCCACATGTGTGCAGGGGCCCCCAGAGACCAGAATGCATTACATCCCCTGGAACAGAATTATAGGGGGTTGTGAGTCACCACGTTCATGCTGGAAGTTGAAAACACTCTTCTTGACTTCTGAGCCATTTCTCCAACTTCCTTCCTAATTATCAACAGTCTCATCATTATATGTGCTTTGTTGATTCTCTAATGTGCATCAGGAAATGTAGTAGGTGCTTTACTACTAGTTTCTTGGGAGAATATAAAAATTTTCATGACCCTGATAATGTAAAGCATCAGGAACCTACTTTCTCCCAATTCTGCTAGCCAGGACTTTGATGATATAAGGGAGATTCTGTGCTGGGCCTCTGCTAGGATTCTAGTGCTTGGTGGCATCATAAGGAGTGTGGCCACACCTCAGTCTGTGGTCACTGACTTTGCTGTTTCCATCTATCTCTCTGTGACTCACAGCCACTGTCATGTTTGGAACCCTCTTCAAGATTCGTAATTTCAAAAAACCCTTTCTCTAAGTAAGGGAACAATGATAAATTATGGAAACTAGGACAAGAACCTGTGCTTCTGAGGACCACTATATAGCCAATCACACATTATCATCAATTGCCATAAATTTTGGGATAAACTGAGAATGAGAAAGGCAATCAGCTTTCCTAAGGTTGCACATATCATGGGTAGTAAAACTAGTATCTTAAGGAGAAGCACAGCTCTTGTTATTAGTTTTACTTTTACCTTTTATTTCCTGATGGTACTAGGGATTACATTCAGGGCTATAGAGAAACAAGGAAAGGGCTTAAACACTAAATTGCCCCACTAGCTCATTTCATTGAGTTTTGTCGTTCATTGACTAATGTGCATTGTGGTTCTATGTGTACACTGCCTTGGCAACTAAGATCCTCTAATTCTACATATATTCCCAATAAAACACTTTCAACTTTTGATATCAACTAGGCATGTTAAATAATCACTTTCTGAATAAATAAATTAATTCTTACCAACAAGTTCTCTAACATTGCCCAACCATAGTTAATACCTGTATCAAATGAAAATGTAACAGCTGGGCATGGTGGTGCACTCTTTTAACCCCAACACTGGGGAGGTATATGCAAGCAGATTTCTGTGAGATCAAGGGCATTCTTATCTACAGAGCAAGTTCCAGTCATCTGGGGGTACAGGGAGACCCTGTCTCAGAAAACAAATTTAAAAAAGAATAGAAAATCTACTTGTTTTTTGTACACTTTTAAATAAAGTCCAATAAAATTCAATTAAAAATATTTATCTCTTTCTCAAAGAATTCATAATGAAAATTTAACTTTTGGACACTTTTTATTCAGTAGAAAATCTTGAAGATAGAAATAATTAAACTAAAACTGGCCATTTCCTGACTCTTTGCACTCTTTCTTAACTCAAATCTACAAACATTTTACCAGTTTATTTGACCTTGAAGCACAGGCATTGCCGCACACTGGATGATGTGTGAGTTTTACTGAGAACCGAAATGCAGTTTACTGCCTATTTATTGAAATTGCTCTTAAGAGCTCTGTTGCAGGTTTCCTCATGGGTCCAGTCCAAGAGGGACTACAGGGAACGAGGGTTTTGGCAGAGGTGGGGGTAAGCAGCAAGGAGTCAACACACAGACACCAGAAGTTGGGTGGAAGCAGGCACTAGGCGAGGTGATGCAGACTTGTTTATTGCTGGAAAGGGCAGGCCTTATGTATCTCTCCCCCTGCCCCCACTGTCCCATAAGCTGGTGTGTCACTCCCTGATAGATCCCCTCATCCAGGCCACTCATGTCATCAGTCTCTAGGTCCCGGGGCAGATTAGGTTGGCTCTTTTGCAGAAGCACGGGTTGCATTCTCAAGGCAGAAGCTGTGTTCTCTAGTGCGGCCTGTGCTTAGGCCTGGCACTTCCTCTCCTACATATCCATCTCTTTTTTTATAGAAAGGTCAGTGGGAGCTGAGGTTCTTTGCCTCGACATAGTTGACCCCACCTTAGAGGGCACCCAGCTTGACTATGCCTGTCTTAGGTCGTCCTGACCATCAGGATCTTACCCATCATTGACTACCAGCCCTCAAAAAGTATGACCTCTGGTGTGACCATGTGAGGGAGGAGGAGGGAAAGAAGTTACACAGCCACTTCTCAGATGTCAGCAAGCCAGGCCTGCCAGAACTCAGGGTGTGGATCGAAGTCTGGATCCTCAAGAGTCTTGAGAACCTGATACACCAAGTAATTTACTTGGTTCTGTCTATGGAAGTATAGAGTATGAGTAAGAAAAGAATTAAGACTGTGATACCCAAGAGTAAATAAGTAATGATCCATGAAGGGCCAAACAAAGTTTTTTAAGTTTGACCAAAGTTTGTCAAGGAACCCAGAGTTTATATCTAATGTCTGAGCCCATGCATAATTTAGGGAGATGATTTGGTCAATGAGCAAGGTGGAATAGTTGAGATACCTTTGGCTCCAGTGGCCATGGACGTACTGTGAGAGTTCCATCCTGGCCCTAGCAAGGTTATCTACTTTGTAAGGTGTGAGACACAGGGCTTTGAACCCTGGGTCACAGGCCATTAACGTCATCTGTTTGACAATTGCCATCTCTTCCCCGAGGACGTCTACCTGTTGTTGGATGAGAGAAATGGCCTGGAAGAGGTTTTGATTAATAAGAGATTGAGTGTGTAAGGCCACAGAGGTTTTGGATATGACCTCATTGAGTGTTTCCACAGTAGTGGAAGATTGAGTGATAGCAACAGCAACAGTGGCGGCAACCCCTAAGGAAAGGATAATGGCAGTGACAATTGCCGTGGTAATACCAAAATCTCTCTTGACCCAGGGGAAGGGTTGGAGAGCCTTCTGTTCCATGAGTGTGATAACATGGAAGTGAGTGGCACTAGGAATGGGAACTCAGATTGCTGTGGGTTCACACACAAAGAGAACAAGAGTGGCAGGGAAAATCCAGCATGCCAAGAGAGTGCAGTTAGTGAGAGAGCAGTTAAGTGTATCCTCTGGGTCATCCGTGACATTAGCAAGAAGCAGAGCAAATGGAGGATGAACATAAATGGGCAAGGAGAATGAAAAAGAGACATTAATAGAGATATCTTTAGGTGTCCAAGTTGGGTCTGTGACACCCGAGGAACCCGTCTCTGAGTTATTGCCTGTATGTGTACCATTAAAGATGGCTCCACCTAATACAAAGAAGAGAGGATGCAAATCCAGGCAAGCTGCCGGCCCACAGAGCTCCCAGGCCTCCCTGACAGTGTCTTTATGCCTGGGGTCAGGGTAGACATAGGAGTAAGGTTTTGTAGAGACAAGGTGTCTCCAAGCTGCCAGGGAGGAAGACTGTGGGCATTCATCATAATCCATAAAGAGGTGCTTACCTCCAGGAGTGAGTGGGAGGCAGTGTTCCCATAGAATAGGAAAGCGCAATGTGGTGAGAAGATTATGGGTGGATGGGCACTGAGTTAATGGAGGATGCCTGACCCTTGGAGGGGAGGGGTGGTGGACCCAGGGGGCACGAAGGACACTGTGGTCTCAGAAGTGTCTTTTACTAAGAGAGACCAGACTTTGAGGCCCCATAAGAAGCCCTGGCTCAGGTTTCCATGAAAGTTGCCTGTTGTGATGTTAAAGAAGGAGTGACAGTGAGAGACATTAGTGGAGGAAGGGTTAAGGACTGGGCTGAAGCAGAGCAATCCTGCAAGGGACCATGTGCCATTTATGGGAATGGACACATGAATCAATTCCATGGTGGGGAGACCAAGGGATTCATTAGTAGTAAAGAGAACCGGGAAATCAGGTGACTGTTCATCTACAGGGAGGATCAGAGGTGGTAAGGGGACCAGTGCCCAGAGATCTGAAGCCTGAGGAGAAGCACAGCCAAAGGTCAAAAGGGTGTCAAAGATAACAAAACTGGAAAAGGATGTCATGGCTTATCAAACTCACAGTCGGACCCGGTCTCCAGATGGGTTTCCATAGCTGCTCGGATGTCTCTCGATGGAATCCAGATGGGGGTCATACCATCGGGTGGAAAAATGTAAGAATATCCTCGTCCTTGTGTCAGGACGGGGGCTGGTTTCTGCCACAGGGATGAAATAGTATCCCTCTATCTAACTAGTGGCAGAGGTGTAGCCCGAGGCAAGAAGGACCAATGTTTGTATGCTGGACCGAGACCCAGGTCATCAAACATAAGGAAATTAAGGTGGAACAAAGCCTCAGTAAGAGCCAGGTGAGGGTCGTGTTTGGCCTCAGCTGAGTGGCTTTTAGCCAGGAGTGACTTAAGTGTCCTGTTGGTTCTTTTAACAATGGCTTGTCCTTGCAGGTTATAGGGAATACCAAGGGTATGTTTGATTCCCCAGGAGGAAACAAATTTATTGAATTCTTGGAAGGACTAAGTGGGCCCATTATCAGTCTTGAGCACCCAGGGTATGCCCATGATTAACATGGCAGACTTTATAGCTTTAATGGCATTTATAGTCTTTTCCCCTGAGAGAGCTAAGCATAAGTTATGGAGGAGCATGTGTCAACTATAACATGAACAAATCTCAGTTTCCCAAAGGGGGGTAGTGAGTCACGTCCATCTATCAAATGGCCTTGGGTATCAAACCATGGGGATTCACTCCTCCCCTGTTAAGGGGCCCAAGAGGCATGAGTGTGGCACAGGTAGCACATGAGCAGACAAGGTGCTTGCATTGGGGCATGGGGATTTCTGGGAGGAGTTTACGAATACTCTGAGGGTACAGGTGGAATTGTTGAGGTAAAGCTCTTGCTTCTTCTAACAAGCTAGACTGGACTGGCATGATCAGGGCATCTGTGGTGACATTCCCCTGAGCTAGGATTCCAGGAAGGGCAGTATGTGAGCAGATATGTGAGATGTACCATGGGTAACTTCTATTTTCTAGGCATTCCTGTAGCTTGACCATAATGAGGTGGAGTGGGATGGAGGAGTTTTTAAGATGAGAAAAGGCGATGACCTTAGCAACCTGAACAGCATAGGCACTGTCAGAAAAGAGATTAAGGGGTTCATCCTGGCACTTTACTAAAGCCTTAAATATAGCAAGAAGTTCTCCCAACTGGACAAATCCTGTATTAGGGAAGATGTAGGTGATGTCCTTTTTTCCAGAATGATGTATCAGGACCCCAAAGTTCTTATTAGCATCCGAAAAGGCAATAGCCGCTTGGGGAATTGGGGAAGAAGAAGGAGTGATGTGGGGCTTAACTTCAAGCAGCAATGTGAGAAGGGCATGAATTCTTTTATGTTAGAGAAGGTGATTGTCAATGGTGCCAGGAAAGCCTGACATCATGGTCTGAAAACTTATGGAATTGGCCCAGAGTGCCTGTAGGCTATGGAGGGGAAAGGGGAGCACGATAGTGTTGGGTTTTCTATTGAAGGTTTTTTGAGATCCCCACAAAAGTAAAAGGCAAGGGTGACTACCAAGAGGGCACAAATGAAGCAAACAAGGACCATGAGCCAAATGTCTTGTGCTTAGTGAGGGACTTCCAAAGGCCCTGACACCTTCTGCCATATGCTCACACGCTGTCTCCAGGACAAGCAACAGCATGACCCAAAGCCTGGGCCCTGAGTTTGGGGTGGATCAGCCCTAATATGAACTCACCAGGACGAGCTAAGGAGTAAAAGATGTCGATGTGGGCTTTGGGACCATGTGGCGGAGTGTGCCTTCCTGATTTAACAACAAATATGACAAACAGGGTAGAGGGGACTGAGGAGGGAGCCACTCACTCACCCTCGAGCAGCTGAAGGGACAGACAAAACCCAGGGTCTACTCACTGAATGAACCGAAGTTGGGGGCATCGCCAATGCCAGGGGGCTGGGAACCTTGTTCGGGCACCAGCTGTTGCAGGTTTCCTCATGGGTCCAGCCCATGAGGGACTGCAGGGAATGAGGGTTCTGGCTGAGGTGGGGGTGAGTGTATGGAGTCAACACACAGACACCTGGAGTTGGGTGGAAGCAGGCACTAGGCGAGGTGCTGCAGACTCATTTATTGTTGGAAAGGGCAGGCCTTATATATCTCTCCCTCTGCCCCCAGTGTCCTATAATCTGGTGTGTCACTCCCTGATAGATCTCCTCATCCAGGCTGCTTTTTTCATCAGTCTCTACTCTAGGTCCAGGGGCAAGATTAGGTTGGCTCTTTTGCAGAAGCATGGGCTGCACTCTCAAGGCAGAAGCTGTGTTCTCTAGTGTGGCCTGTGCTTAGGCCTGGCACTTCCTCTCCTACATACCTCTCCCTCCCCATTTCCAGAGAAATTGATTGATAGTTGAGGATGGCCAAACAGTGGACAAGGACATAATTCACAGCAGCAACAACAGCAGATAATTTCACTTGTGACCGTGATACACCTGGCAAGAAGAAATCTCAGCTGGTGGATTTCCTCTACTGGATTGACTTGTAGGCATATCTGTGAGACATTTCCTGACTGCTGAGTGATATGGAAGAAACCAGCCCACTGTGGGTGATGCCACCCCTGTTGCAAGTGGTTCTGTGTTTTATTGGAAATCAGGTTGAACATAGGCCAGAGGAGCAAGCTAGTAAGTAGCATTCCTCCATGGTCTGTGCTTTGATTTCTGCCTCCAGTTTCCTTCTTTGAGCTTCTACACTGACTTCCCTCCATGATGAATTGGAAATTGTAAGGTGAAAAAGAGCCTTCCCTCCCCAAGTTGGTTTAGTCAGTGCTTTATCACTGCAACAGAGAGCAAACTGGGATACTAATGATTTTGTGAATTCATTGCTATTTGGTTGCCTTGTGGGAATTCATATTTCTCTCATCATTAGGTATGTAAATGCTACAGGAAGTTGGTCTGGGTATAACCTTTAAAGACTATCTATAGTGACCTACTTCTTCCTGCTAGGACCCACCTCCTAAATGTTCCACAGCTTCCCAACTACCTCCACTAGATGAGGAATAAGTATTTAAAACAGGAACCTATGAGGGACAGTTTAGATTAAATCACAACAATCTCCAACAGAAGATGATAGTTGGTTTTTAATCTTAAATTCGCCACTTAAAATAGAGATGACAATAGTGTATTCTTAATGTGATAGTTAAAAGTCTGAATGAAATTATATTTTTCAAGGCCATAGTACTATGTCCGCAAAAGATATCTGTCCAGTTAGTTGTTTTAATAACTGCAATTTCCCCAACATTTAATAATGTTTTATTATGACCATTAAAGTAGAACTCTGTAGTGCCAATAATTTTGTAATGAACTAGTTTACTCTATATAAGACTCCCACCATCAAATTTATGATGAATGCCACCTTTATTTTGACTAGTTGGAGAGAATGGTTAGAAGGTTTTAGGTTCCATTTTGTTAGTGTATCTGGAAGTTGAAGCCTTAGATCACTATTTTGAAGATGAGTCAGGAAGACTGTGGTGGTTTGTATTCATTGTCAACTTGACAAGATGAAGAATCACTTTGGAGACAAAGCTCTAGGCATGTATACATGGGATTTTCTAGATTAGGTTAATTGACGTGGGGAGACGAACCCAAATGTAGACAGCACCATTCCATAGACTGGAGGCATAAAGGAGAAATCTAGGTGAGCAGGCATATTCACCAACAATGTTCTGACTTGAATATATTGTGACCAGCTGTCTTCTCATCCTCCTGCCATGCCATCATGTCTTCCCTGTTGTGATGCACTGTGTCCTTGTCAAACTCTGAGACAAATTTAATCTCCATTAAGTTGCTTTTTGTTATTTTATCACAGAAAAGAAAATAACACAGACCAAATAAATTATCTTTTTAAAAATACATTTTATTATTTTTATGTGTATGAGTATATTGCCTGCATGTATGTGAGTGCACCCGTGTCATGCAATGCAGCGGAGGTCAGAAGAGAGATTCAGATTTCCCTGGAACTGGAGTTAAGGATGGCTTGTAGCCACCATATGGGTGCGGAAATCGAACCCAGGTCCTCTGCAAGACCACTGAGCCATCTCTCCAGCCCCATCAAATTCCGTTTTTAAACTTATAGAAAAAAAAGTTTTTGTTGATGTTAATCTGATACATTATAAATATTAGAAGAATTTTTATACCTTAACATTTACTCTACTATGAGACTATGTTACTTGGGAGTACTGACTCGTTTTTATGTTTTGGTTATATTTATACAG
>NW_008330735.1:2457022-2518211 GCF_000622305.1 Nannospalax galili
TGCTGGGAATCAAACCTGGGTCCTCTGCAAGAGCAGTCAGTGCTCATAACCACTGAGCCATCTCTCCAGCCCCCTATAAATTATCTTTTAATATATAATACATATTGCAAGTAGGATAATAATTATTCATTTTAGGAGAAATATGCAGAAAATATGGAATCTGTAAAAGTAACAATGAGGAGTTCTGGAGTTTATAATAGGACAAATTTCCCAAACTGTAGTTCCTCAGATGAAAAAAAAAATCTTTGGTGATTTTTTGCCTCTTATAACAAGGCAATCTGACAACATAATAAGGCATAGTACCCTGGGTGTTAATGCCTTCGGGTGACATCTGAAAAAGAATCTCCCCTACAGAGATTAGAAAATGACATTATTCTAGATTTGCTATTTTAATATGCAGCAATGAGAAACTTCAGGCTAATGTATCAACAAGTCACTTCCCCAGCCTTCTTTCAGCAGCAATGCTTTAAATAATATCTTACTTAAATTATTCAATAATTCCATCAGAATCACAGCAAGAATTATTAGTCCATCTTTCTTGCACTAGGCATGGTTGGAAGGCTTAATAGTTTGAAACTTAAAATTATTTTGTAAGTATGTAAATTCTCATGATATATCATCTATTCATGAAATATTTCATGAGCTAAGGAGAGGCTGAAATAAGACTTAGAATTTAAAGCAAAAAGAAACATTTAGTAAAAGAACAAAGCAGCTACGGATTTATCAAGTAGATAGCAACTATATACAGTAACCACAATCCAGACCCAATGGAATGTAAAGTACGCACTGGAAAACTCAGGAAATTATGCACCTCATCCAGGCTGCCTCTACACATCTCTAGAAATTGGCATCATCCATTGGATAGCTGTTTCAAAGAAAAATAAACTCTTGATGACCGATTGTCACCTACACTCAGCTCAGTTGTCTGTAGTTGTTTGAGAATTTGTAATTACAGTTTCTGTGTGAAGCCCAGAAAATGGAATTTGCAGTTGACCCCGGTCCATTGGTCACATAGATGGCCTTGACTATATTACATGTGTCACAAACCAAAATCAAGAATCTGGGAAAAGGCACAGTAGGGAAGAGGGGGAGGTGATAGAGGGGGAGGCAAGAAGGGGTGGTGGGAGAGAGTAACTAGAAAGTGTGTGTGTGTGTGTGTGTGTGTGTGTGTATGAAATTTCCAAAGAACTAAATTTAAAAAGTCTACTCTTCTGATTAGATCTATTCCAGTTCTTAGTTTGGAAAGCATTCCCACGTCCGATATGCCCTGCCTGCTGGCATCACAGGCAAAACCCTTTGATCTAGACTTTGGTCCTAAGTCACAGTGTTTTGTCAAGCACTTAACGTTGCTAATAATATTGTATTGGGCCAGAAGATGTCTTAGAAGTGTATTCTTTCAGACATTGGGGGTCTTAATTCCTCTCTGCTTTCCAAATGCCACTGCCTGATGGGAACCATCTGCTGAATTGATCTTTATTATGATGGAATCACCTTCTTTCAGTCCTTTCAGATACAATACATGCTGGCCTGACAAGGTAAGCAAGCACTGACAATTTCCACCTGCTTTGGGTTCAGAAGAGTTGTGGAAAAAGGAGAATGCAGGCCACTCTTCGCAGACAGTCAGGTCCCAGCTAAAACAATCGAGAACCTTACCTTTAGAACATTTTATTTATTGTTTGTATTTTATGTGTATGAGTGTATTGCCTGCTTGTGAGTAGGTGCACCTGTGTTGTTCAATGTCCACAGAGGTCAGACAAGGTTGTCAGATCCCCTGAACCTGGAGTTACATATGGCTGTTAACTGTCATGTGGATTCTGGGAATCAAAACCAGGTCCTCTGCAAGAACAACCAGTACTCTTAACCACTGATCTATCTCTTCAACCCCAAGAACCTTGCTTTTAAAAATATACATTATATTTTATTATAGGGAGTATTTCTAAGAAAATATTTTCTTAGAATCATAAAGAGAAACACTACCAGACATCTGTGAAAAAAAAAAAACTGGAAAGCTATTTAATCATTCTGCATTGTTGTCAGAGGCTTGGTTAGATGTACTAAGTATGGCTACGTGAAAAAACACAGTGAGGCCTTACTTGGCTCCTTGTATCATGCAATTCATATTCTGTGGATTTTCAGCACTGCTCATGGTGAAAGATAAATAGAAAAAATACATGTCCTTTATTATTTGTCAGATTACAAACATTTCAAAAATTTATCTAAATATTTTAAAAACAATAAATAGTCTCATCAAGAGTGCTAATTAGCACTAAACTTTACATGTGCATATATATCCTGATGTAACTCCAGGAGCCAAAAAATGGAAATGAGTCATGAAGGTAAAGAGAAGGAAAGAACCTAGAAGATGGGGATGGTGGGAAATAGATGTTACCAAGAGGTAAATGGGGGAAGTTGGGGTGTTTAACCAGGAAGGGATGGATAGCGATATAAACTTGGAGGTAAAGTGGAAGAAGGAGCTTAAGAGAGGGATAATAATATGAGATAGGTATTATCAAGGAGGAAATGAGGGAAATGCTGTATTTTAATTGGGGATGGGTGAGGGATGTTGGACAGGTAAAAAGAGAGGAGAAATAAAGCTTAGACAGTGTCAATACAAAAGTATAACATTTACTTCAAAGAAGTTAAGAGATACTTCATTCTGGAGCCAAATATGAATGACCGTGGTCTGGGAATAAAGATTTTAGTTACCCAAAATTTCATGTTCCAATGTGGTAACAGTTTCATGAAGTTTTTGTTTTTAATTTTTTTACTGAAATTTGTGTATTTCATACAGAACATCAATCAGAAAATCAGTATTTATCATCTTTATACCCCTTTCACCACTGGCACCCTCCCATAGCTCCCAACCCACTGGAATTCCCAATTCTTTCATTTGTGTTAAGGCCTATTGCATCAAGTTAGTGTCCTCAGATGTTCAGATGAAATTTCAGTGAAATTTCATCCAGTGGGGTCTAGGCAACCTACCTAGAGTTTCTCCCTTTAAGAAGATCAGCTCTTCCTCACCCAACAGTAATTAGCTGCCAATAGTTCTTCAACTAAGAATGAAGCTTTTTGCCCATTTCCAAAGTTCTGTGCTGGGGTTTTTACTACTTGGGTTTTCAGTACAATGTTTACTGCTTAAGATTGCAGTAAAGAGTTTGAGGTCATGTTGGATTGTATAAGCAGGATCCCAGGAACTTGTAGGACTCTATATCTATATGGACATGCACCTCCTCCATGGTTTTGACAATCTTTATGGCCCCTCTTCCACAGTGGTCCCTGAGCCCTAGGTGTGTGGGTTTTAATATGAGTCCTGTCCATGGACCCAAACTCGACAGGCTCTTACTCTCCACACTTTGGCCACTTGTGACTTTTTGTGTCCCTAGCCTTCTGTTGCTTGAGGAAACTTCATTGATAAGAACTGAGAAATGCATTAGTGTCCTCTGTACCCTTTGTTCTATGTTCCCTGGACCTTAGGTGTAGAGGCTGCATTGTAGATGTGTCACTTAGCCTGGGCAATTCACAAAGTCTGTGTGTGACCAGTTGTGGAACTCTGTAATAATTAGTTTCAGTCTGCTGCAAAAGAAGCTTCTTTGATGAGTGGTGACTGGGATACTTTTCTATAAAGATAAGGATCTGATCCATATTTTGTACATAGTAATAAATTACATTTGTCTAAGGATATGACAGCCTTGGTGTGTTCTGTAAGATCTAAGACTTCTCCAGTATTTGGCTATTTCCAGTACTACACATGAGTTTTCTCCCATTGAGTAGGCTTTAATTCCAGTAAGGTAGCTGTTGATTACCCCAAGATAAAAGTGCCTCTACTGCACCAATGCCATTTTCTGTGCCAGTCATTTATGTAGTTATTAGGCCTTGAAGCGGGCATTGGACCATTAACTAACATTTTCCCTTAACAGCTTGCATAGTGCTCTCCAACACTATGAGAGCTAGCTTCGAGGGGCTTTGGCTTCCAGGCCAGTTCCAGCTCCATTAATCCAAATCCCATGTCAAAAGTTTGTCCTCCCATTGAAGTACTAACCAGGCCTGACCCTGCTTTGCTTCTGAGATCAGGCAAGATTGGGTGCATTCAGGGTGGTATGGCCATAGACACCTCTGGACTGTGTGAGTCAAGACATGTATGTTTGGCTGACAGTGGAAAGCCAGAGGGAAGCTTGTAGGGAAAGGTCTGCACACATGTGCCCAGGTTGAAGTTCATGTGAACCACTGATGTATGTGGATCTCCTAGTTACACCACAGGAATGAATCAATTCATCTTGATAATATTTTACTATATAGCTCTAATAGTAAACTTAACATTATGCTTACTGTAGCCTGTTGCTTTATATTTCCTTTTAAAACGAGCATTAAAAAATTCAGATTTTAATGGTAACTTTGCCAATACTTCTATCTAGAGGCCTGCTGCCATTTTTCTCTTCTGTGAAATGTTGTTGCCAAGGAAGACAGGATTACAATTTTGTCTGACAGATTGAGATGGCCTGGTATATTCTTTGTTATCAAAATACTCATGTAGTGTAGGGTTTTTGAGTTGGTGAATATTCACCATGTGTGGGAAAGCATGATACATACTGTACAGTCTCAACTACCTAAATGTGTGTACACATGCAGGATCTAGACATGTCCAACTGAACTGCATGTGACTGTATGATTTTGTTTTTGGCTTGCGTTTTTCTTTCTGTAATGTACATATTAAAAAAAAAAAAAAAGATTCTTTAAAAAAAAGTTTGCCCTGTCTTCAGCAATAAGGTCTTACTTGATTGTTCTGGGAAACAATCAAGGGCTGTGACAATAGATTGTGTAATTTTGGGAGTCTCCTCAACTACCCTAGACAACAACTCAAAGGAAGGTTTCTCCTGTTTGGCACTGTTTCTTTTTATGTAGCCTTTAGCTGTATGCATGGACTCATGTAGAGATATGTTATGTGTAATTTGTCAGTAGATCTTTGGATTAATATTATTTCCTTTAGTATTTTTATACAAGCTAGGCATTATTTGTCTCTCTTCTATTTCTCCCTGTCTAACTCTCCCTCTGTGCCCTCCCTTTTTAAGGTACTCACATTTCCCAATTTATCCCCAGATCATACCAGTATCCTATGGTCCCATCTTTCGTGAGCTGACTTTTCCCCTTTTTCTCCATAGTCTCTTGTATAGACTTCTCTCTCCTTCCCATTTAAATATCCCCATCTTATTCATTTCTCCCTTAGTAACACCTGTCTCCTATTCTTCTCTCTTTCTCAGGCTCTGTCTTGCCCTTTGTTTCCCTTCCCTTCCATTTTCCTGGTTCCTGCAGTTACATCAAGATATACTCACATATAAGGACTAGGTTCCAGGATCCACAAATAAGGGAGAACGTATGTTGTTCTGTTTGTTTTTCTAAGTCTCTGTTACTCCACTTAGTATAGCAGTTTCTAGTTGCATCCATTTACCTTTACTAGTTGCATCCATTTTCTTTACTGCTGAGTAGAACTCTGTTGTGTAAATGTACCATATTTTCATTACCTATATGATGAGGGGCACTTAGGTTGCTTCGATCTTTTAGCCATTGTGAAAAGAGCAGCAACAAGCATGGATGTACAAATATATCTGCAATAGGATGAGTCCTGTGTGTATATGCCAAGGAGTGGTTTAACTGGGTCAAATGGTAGCTTTTAGTTTTAGGTGTTCTCCACACTGCTTTCCATAGGGGTTCCATAAGTTTGCAATGCCACCAGCAGTAAATGAGTGTTCCCCTTTACTCACATCCTCACCAGAATTACAGATTATTTGTTGTCTTGATCTTAGCCAGTCTGACTGGGGTAAGATGAAATTTTAAAGTGCTTTTAATTTGTAGTTCCCTAATTGATAAAGAAGCTGAAAGCTTTTAAAAATGTTTCTTAGCCACCTGTTTCTTCTTTTGAAAACTCTCTGTTCAGATCTTTAGCCCATCTTTTAATCTAGCCATTCATTTTCTTGATTCTTTGGTTTTTTGTTTGTTTGTTTTTGATGTTAAACCTCTGTCAGATGTGTTGCTAGTGAACATTTTCTCCCACTCTGTGGATTTTCTCTTCACTTCCTTGGCTGTTTATTTTTCTCTAATAAGCTTTTTAGTTTAATGGGGTACCACTTGTTGATTGTTCACCTTAATTTCTGAGCAACTGATACCTACATCTATATCTTGTAGATTAGTGACAATGTTTTCTTCTAGAAATTTCAGAGTTTCAGGTTTCACATTGAGGTCTTTGATCCATTTGGAGCTGACTTTGGTGCAAGGTGAAAAATAACAATTTAGTTTCATTCTTTTACAGATGGAGATTCATTCAGTTTTGCCATGATCATTTGTTGAAGATGCTGTCTTTCCTGCAGTGTTTGATCTTGACCCCTTTATAAATATCAGGTGGCTGAAATTGCATATACACATCTTTGGGCTACGTTACATTGATCAATGTGTCTATTTTGTGCCAGTACCATGCTGTTTTTATGACTATTGATCTTGAATATAACTTGAGATCTAGTACAGTAATCTCACAGCATTACTTTTTTGTGCTCAGGGTTGCATTGGCCATCTGGTCTTTTCTGCTTCTATATGAATTTTAGGATGTTATTTTTTCTAATTCTGTGAAGAATATCATGGGAATTTTGATTGGGATTGCATTGAATGTATATATTGCTTTTGGTAGAATGGTCAATTATTCTTCCAATTCATGAACACGGGAGGTTCTTGTATCTTCTGGTGTCTTCTACCTGAATATTTTTCTTTAATGAATTAAAAATTTCATTGCTGATGTATTTAATGTCTTTGATCATGTTTATTCTGATTATGAGATCTTTTTTGTTTTTTTGTGGCTATTGTGAATAGGAGGTTTTCCCTTTACTCTTTCTCCAATTGCTTGCTATTAATATATAGAAAGAATGCTGATTTTTGTAGATTAAATTTGAAACCTGCCACTTTACCGAAAGTGTTAATGATTTCTAGGAAATTTTTGGTAGATTTTTTTGGGATCTCATAGATATAAAACCATATCATATGCAGAAAGAGGCAATTTAACATAATCTTTTCCAATTAGTACTGCTTTTATTTTTCTTATCTTGTCTTATTGCTCTAGCAAGAGTTTCAAGCACTATATTAAAAAGGAGTGGACATAGTGGACAGATTTTTCTGGTTCCTGATTTTAATGGGAATGCTTCCAGTTTTTCTCCATTTATAATGATGTTGTAAATTAGGCCCTGGACCTACAGCACTCCAAATCATCCATAATCTTTGAAGAGTCAATCAGTTGGTCAGCTTTTAAGAAACTTCAGATTAAGAAGCAGCATTTTTCGAGGACATTTATTTCATAGTGGTGTGAAAAAGTGTTGGGAAATGAAATAATTAAAAAACCTACTGAAATATACACATACTTGCCAGGGTTTTATGCAAGTTTCTGACAAGCAGAGTGTGAGGGATTAGAGATGGTTCCAAATTAGGGGTTGTAGGCATAGCAGGATTTTGGCCACTCACCCCCAGAGCTGGAGTCATGTAATCACAAACCATCTCAGATAGACAGAGCCAAGGCCCAAAGAGAGGGGATAATTATATTGTTGTGTATGAAATGCACAAAAATTCAATAGAAATACACATTGGAAAAAGAATGATAAATAGTATAATATTTGAAATACATGTATGAATACATAATTTGCCCAGACATAGGCTTTATATATAATTGAGTTGCATATAATTTAGGCTTTATATATAATTTAATTGTATATATGAAATATATATGTAGCATTGTTTTTTTCTTTTCTTCCTTTTAGGGGAACATGGTTTGAATCAGGATCTCACTATGTAGCCCAGGTTGACCTAGAACTTGTTACATAGATCAGGCTGACCTCAAACTTGCAACAATCTTTATATTTCTAGTGCTGGAATTGGAAGTATGTGCCACTACACCTGGCTTGCCTACATTTTCTTATTTGGCAATTATAATACTTAAAATTAACCTAATACATATACCATGAAGTTTATGACTATATTTCCTACAATGGTAAAACACAAACTGATTCCTCATATTCTCCCCCCCTCTGTGTGTGTGTGTATATGTGTGTGTGTGTGTGTGTGTGTGTTTGTGTATCCAAACTGGTGATCTTTTTAATAGAATCAATCAAAAACTCTATTAAGAGTCTCTGTAGTAGGACACTCTCTTAAGTTCTTCAATTTAAATGTCAGTTATCTTTGTGATTAAATCTTGAATATTTTTACAACCATTTTTTTAACCACTTTTCTGCTACATCTAAATTAGAATACAATTTTATTTACCTCAAATGGCTGGTTCAGTTGTCATGTAAATACATGACAGCTCTGTAAAAGTGAGTTGGCATATACAAATAATTACCTAAATTTAATATAATTTTACATATTTATTAAAATAATGAATCTCTAGACCTATGAGAGATAAACTTCAGGTAGAATGCTTTCAGGTCTGTTTCTGCCCCATTGCTCCAAATCCTGTGTCCAAAGTATATTCTGTGGAAGTATGTCTAGTCTTCAGCAGTAGGATCTTGTCTTCGAATTCGAGGAGATAACCAAGAGCTCAGGCAATAGCGTTTGTTATTTTGGGAGTCTCTTGGACTACTCTGATCAACCACTCAAAGAGAGGTATCTCCTGTCTGGCACTCTGCTCCTTTTCATATATGCCCCTGGCATACACATGCACTAATATTCAGAAACTGTGCATTTCTCAAGGGGTTCTCTAGCCAACACATTTCCTCTGACATCCCCATCCCCCGAAGCTCAAGTCATCTCTCCTCTCTCCCACATCCAACCTTCCTCCTCCATTCGCATTCCAAGAGACTCCATCATCCTCCCCTTCCCTCCAGTAACATCTTCCTTGCACTATCTGCCCCTCTGAGTTCCCTCCCTCATACCATGGATCCTTGGATGTCCCTCGTTTCTCTCCTCCCAGTCCAACACTCCCACTTTCCCCACCTCCCCTCTGGTAACATCTGTTCCCTACTATCCTCCTCTTTGGGGTCCTTCTTTCCCTTTCCTCCATGCTTCCTTTCATTTTCCTGGCTTTGGCTGTTACATTGGGAAATATACTCACATGTAAGGGCAAAAGGGATTGATGCTGTGATTCATAAATGAGGAAGAATATATGTCGCTTGTCTTTCTGAATTTGTGTTACTTCACTTAGTATAACAGTTTCTAGTTCCATCCATTTACCTGAAAATTTCATAATTTCATCTTTCTTACTCCTGAGTAGAACTCTACTGGGTTAATGTATCACGTTTTCATTTTTCACTTGTCAGTTGAGGGATATTTAGGTTATTTCCATTTCTTAACTATTGTGTAGAGAGCAGCAACTGGTATCTCTACAGTAGGATGAGCCTTTGGGTATACACACTGTATTGAAAAAAAAAAGTGGAGATAATAGACTGCCTTGTCTGGTTCCTGATTTTAATGGGAATGCTTTCAGTTTTCCTCACTTTAGAATGATGTTGGCTATGGGTTTGTTTTATAAAGCTTTAGTTGTGCCGAAGTATATTTTCTCCAGTCCAGTTCACTCTAGGACTTTTAACATGAATGCAAATTGGATTTTGTCAAGGGCCTTTGCAACATTCATTGAGATGACAATGTTATTTTTGTCCTTGTCTTTTTATATGATTTATTACATTTATTGACATACTTACACTGGACCATCTCTGGTATAAAGACTACTTGATCATGGTGAACAATGTTTTTGATATCTGTATGTGGTTTTCAAGTACTTTGTTGAGAATCTTTATGTCTATGTTCATTAAGCATATGGGTCTAAATTTTTTCCTGTTGTGTCTTTACCAGTTTTTGGTATTAGAGTGATACTGACTTCATAGAAGGAGTTTGGGAGTTCTCCCTCTGTTCTTATCATTTCGAATGATTTAAGAAGTGTTAGTTGTAGATCTTCTTTGACTGGTAAAATTTTTCTATGAATCCATCTTGGACTGGACTTTTTATAGTTTGGAGGTTTTGTATTGATGTTTTAATACCCTTATTTGTTATGGGTCTATTTAAGCTGTTCATGTCTTCTGGGTTTATCCATGAATTTACAAATTCATCTATTTCTTTCATATTTTCAAAGTTATTAAAGTATAGCTTTTTAAAGTATTACCTTACAATGTTCTAGATTTCTTTTGGTGTCTGTTGTGACATTTAACCTTTCATCTGATTTTTCTGATATGGATTTGCTCTTTCTTTTGGTTAACTGGGCTAGGGGTCTGTCTATATTGTTTAGCTTTTCAAAGAATCAGGTCTTAGATTCATTGATTCTTTTTATTGTTTTCTTTGTTTCTAGTTCATTAATTTCTGCTCTGATTTTTGTTATTTCTTCTTATCTACTGGTTTTGGATTTCATTTGTTGTTGCCTTTAAAAAGTCTTGGGTTGCAATGTTAAGTCATTCCTTGGTTTTCTTTCTTATGCTTCAATGTAGGCACTTAGAACTGTAAACTTCCCTCTTAGGACTGCTTTTGAAGTGTTCCCGATGTCCTGTTGTGTTTTATTATCATTTTCATTTGGTTCCAGCAATACTTTAGTTTCTTCTTAATTTCTTCTTTAACGAGTTCATCATTCAGGAGTGTGTTGTTTGATCTCTATGAGTTCTTGTAGTTACTAGTACTTCTTTTGCTGATGATTATATGCTTTATTGCATTCTGCTCTGATAGAATGCATGCAATTATTTTGATTTTTCTGTATTTGTTGAGGCTTCTTTTGTGCCCCAGCATGTGCTCATATTTAGAGAAACTTTCATGGGCTGCTTTAGAGTGTATTCTTTGCTGCTTGGGTGTAATTGGATGTCTGTTAGGTCCATTTGATGTAGGACGTCAATTAATTCAGATGTCTCTCTGTTTACTCTTAAAGTGTCCAGATGACCAGTCTTTTGGACATAGCGGGATATTGAAGTCACCCACTGGTACTGAGTTGGGGTTAATTTCTGTTGTATAATCCTGCACCACTGATTTCATGAAATTGGGTGCACCAGAGTTTGGTGTGTATATGCTCATGATTGTAATATTTTCTTAATCAGTTATTCCTTTGATTAAAATGAAGTGACCCATGGGCTGGAGGGAGAGCATAGTCGTTAAAAACTAAGACTAACAACCAAAACGTTAAAAATGAAGTGACCGTCTTTATGTCTCCAAATTAGTTTTAATTTGAAGTCTATTTTGTCAGATATTATAATTGTAACACCTGCTTGTTTCTTAGTGCCATTTGCCTTTAATTTTTTTTTTTCTATACTTTCACCTTAGGGCATTACCTATCCTTGCAGATGAGATGAGATTCCTGAAGACAAGAAACAGATGCATTTTGTTTCTTAATCCATTTCATCAGTCTGTGTCTTTTGACTGGGGAGTTGAAGTCATTGACATTTTGAGTTATTATTGAAAGATGTATATTGATTACTGTCATTGTAATTTGGGCTTTTGGTCCTATTTATTGTTTCTATACTTATACCTTCCTTTGTTTGCTCTCTGTAATCTCTTGGTTATAGTCATTCCTATCTTTGGTCCTTTGTATTGCTTCAAGTATTCTCTGTAGGTCTGGTTTGGTGGACATGAATTCTTTAGGCCTATTCATGTCTTGAAAATTTTTCCATTCCCCTTTGACTATGAAAGGTAGTTTTGTTGGATAAAGTGTTCTGAGTTGATGTCCATGGTAATTTTTTGTTCCCCTTCAACTATAGTATATATGTTTGCTGGTTAAAGTATTCGGGGTTGGCATCCATGGTCATTTAGAACTGGGAATACTTTGGTCTGGCTCTTCTGTGTGCCAGAAAAATCATGAGGCCAATGAGAGAACTGGTGTGGGGGCAGTCGGTGGAGGGTCCTACAAACAGGGCTGAAGAATTAAGTGTCTGGGTGCAGAAGATTAGGACACAGTAGGAGGGTCTGAAGTAAAGGTAGTCCAAAACTCGGAGGCAGAAAGAACAGGAAGGCCTGGACCCAAGGCTAGAAGGGAGGCAGAGTGTGGGTGGAGAGTGGGGCTGCTCAGGCTACAGAGGAATCAAGGTACAGTGTGGAGGATCTGACTTACCAGCTTATAAGGTGGGTTTGTTGCATTGTTGCATTCACATCAGGAGGGTAAGGGCAAGGGGGGAGGTAGGGATAGCCTATGGTGGACTTAACCAGCTATGCTGGAAAATTGAGCTGGTCTCGGTTCAGGGTTTATGGATGCAGTCTTATATATATATATATATATATATATATATGTCTTTTTGAGACAGAGTGTGACCCAGAAGATGTTCCTCTGACCCTGTGATGACAAGCCATGAACCTGTCTCCTTCTCATGCTCTGCAAAGAAGCCACTCTCCTTCCTACTTCCAGCCAATCAGTTGACCATAGCCACTTGCAGGGGAGGGGCTAAGGGTATAAAACCTGGGAAAACCAGGAGGCTGGCTCCTTGCCACTTTGTAAGGCTGTCCGGATCCACAGGATTTATGTCTGGGTGTGGACTTTCAGCATCAGCTGTGAATGGCGGGGGGGATGTGCCCACTTGTCTGTAAGTAAACCCACAGCCCAAGCTCAGTTAGCAAGTCCAATAAACTCATTAATATTCTTCAAACCAGGGTTTGGAGATTTTTTTTCCTCAGGCTATTACAAGGACCTTGGGAGGAGGGATTTTGATGCCACGTGCACCTCCCATCAGTGAATTTGACTTACAATTGGCATAGCCCAGCAGGATACAAGGAGGCTGAAAATGAGTTTTGGAAGAGCATTGTTGATGTCTCTGATAAGGGGAAAGAGACCAACAACCAAAGTAAAGTGTGGTGAGGGGAGAGTGTGGGCTGAGGAAATGTTAACCTGGTGGACCATTCCCATAGGCTTGGTGGGGGTGGCTGCAGTGGCATGGTTAATGCGGTGGACAGTGAGATATGTAACTAGGGTGAGGCCTTCTAAACAGTCGAGGAAAATGGGAGCGATCCCAGGGTGGCAGCCATCTTGTAGATGGTATGGGGTGGCATTCCTGCTTGACCAGTGGGGGCCACCAGGTGAGTATGGAGAGGTCCTGAATAGAGGAGGACTGGAACAGATTCTATAGTCTCTGGGAGCAGCACACCAAGGATAGAAATGCCAAAAAGCAGTGGCAGAGGTTCATTGGATACTGCTATTGATGATAAGAAATCTGTCCCAGGCAGAGGCCTTAGCCAGAAGGGAAACTAAAGGTGTTAGAGAGGAATTGGAGGCTGGCCTCTTTGGTACTGGCATCTGATCTTACCAGTAAATTAGATAAGAGAGAAAAGGACATGGAGGTGTTGGCATGCCGTTTTTTACATCTAGGAGGTCAAAAAGGGAAAAAAAAAAAGCCCAGAATGATAACAAAAGGCCCATCCTGGGATCCTAAAACCTGGAACCCCTGGGAAGAGTTGGGCAGTCAGAAAGAAGGAAGTGATGTACAGATAGTGGGAGATGCTCCTTGGGTCCGACCTCTAATTCAAAGGGAAAATCGATGATCCAACATGCACATGAAGGTCTTAACAATAGCCTGATTGTATGAGACCATGGTAATCAGAGAATACTCAGCATTAGAACTATTAGAACTGGGAAAGACATTTAAGCAACCTATGAAGGAGCCTTTGGCCATCTGGCTTGTGAAGCTATGGGATACGGGGGCAGATGAAATCATTTTAATTTCTACAGAAGCAGAGAAGTTAAGCAACATAACCACTCATCCCTCTTTGAAACAAAGACTTTACAATTTAAGACAGCATGAGGAAAACCAGTCCATGATGGATTGGCTCATAGGAGCCATTCGGATACATGGGTATCTCCGGCTGAGATTCCCATGAATATTAGAGATTAGAAAACCATTGAGGAAGGACAGGCTCTGTTGAGGTAACTGGGCATGAGGGAAGCTGTGTTTGATGCTCAGTTCACAGGCCCAGACAGGAGAGTGTTTACAGGAGAGTTTTTAGAGGAGAGAAAGAAACTGATTCAGCAAGGCCCATGAAATTGGTATGGAGCTTTTGTGGCAGTGCTAAGCCCCATGGTCAGGCATGACCTGTATGAGGCTGGTGAGTCTCTGCCGGACTTAAATGATTTAGACCAATATATAAACAGGATTTGAAAGGTGCTAAAGCAAGTAGACACAAGGGAAAAGACCCAGAACTCAGCAAATGGGCCCCTCTGTGTCTCATGAGCACAGATGTGGGTGGAGCTGCACAGAGCAGGAGTTTCTAGGGACAAGATAGATGGGCAGCCAAACGCTGGGCTGGTGAGACTGTATAGGGCTTTAAGATCTGACCAGCAATTCACCACAGAAGTAAGAGAAACAGGGGACCAGGAGATGTGGGTAACCCCAACTGCACCCCTGCTCCAGAGGAAGGCAGCCTCATTGGATGAGACCCCCCCAACCACTGCCTTGAAGGGGTGGCCAAGGTTGCCCACAGGTGAGGGCCATACTGGGTGACTGGAGGCCAGGTGGCAAACTGAGGATTTATTGGTTCCCCACTAATATACAAAACACATGGGCCTTAGTGGATACTGGGGCAGAGTGTACATTAATTTACAGCAATCCCCAAAAACATCAGGGTCAGTAGATAGCAGTGGATGGACATGGGGATAAAATCATACAAGTAAAGCAGACTACACTAATTCTGGGAGTGGGCAATTATCCCCTCACCCCTCATTCCCCAGGAGTACAAGTGGTACATCTCTCTCCTACATACTACTGTGGGAGAGTTTCAGCTGATTTGAGGTTGCTGCACAGGAGGGAATTTCTTGCCTGTTACTGTAATCCTCCTCAAAGGTCCATGCCTGGGAAGGTCATAGGCTCAAGGATAGAACCTGCTATTGCTGTTTTGTTCAATTGTTGTGTTGTCAAATTGCCCTCTAAATATTCATGCCTAAACACATAGACCTAAGGTGCACTCAACTTTGGACAGAGAAGCTTATTTTACAGTTAACAGAAGTCAATGAAGAGACACATAAACATGCTAAGAATGAGAACTTAGCCCAAAGAGGGGACTCTACATTAACTGCCCCCAACCACCAAGGCTCATTGCAGAAGAGGAGATGGAAAGAGTTAAAGCTAAAGGGTGGGGAAGAGTGCTGTGAAATGCTGTCTATTGAACAGGACAATGCTATACGATCATAATCTCATTGAAGATGTGGCTATCTGTACAAGATTGCCACAGGATCAAGCCAGTCCAAATTTTGGCAAAGAGGCAGTAGACTGTCTCAAGGACCCACCCCATACTGAGGAAACTTTGGCAATAGATAGTGCCTGGGGGATGGAGAATCAGTCTTTATTGAGGATATGATCACTGATAGGTTTCACATGTTCCACTGGATGGATGCACAGTTCATGTATCTATGGGAAGCCATAACTGGACTTAATGGAGAATCAAAAAAAGAAATGAAGTGAAATGAAATAAAATAAAATAAAATAATGAAGACATGAAAAGTTCAGAGGGGGCTATGGGAATATTGCAGAAACTATCTGGAGGCAGATAAGGAGGGATATATACACATTTCATTGTATACACATGAAATTCTCAAAACTAAAGAAAATTAAAAAAATAAATTGATATTTTCTGCCAATCTGATATATGAAAATGTTATTATGTCATAGTCTGATATATGAAAATGTTATTATGTTATAGTCTATTTCTCATAAAAGCAGTTGGCTGCAACTATGAAGGAGTGAACTAAGTTTTAGGGATAAATACACTAATTTTTCACCATTATCAGGCAAACTACTCTAGCTTTAGGGATTGCTGGAATTAAAAAAGCACCTGTCATATTGATTTGATTTTGGTTTCTCTTTGGGCAACTTAGAAGAAATTCATGAAGGCAGGCTCCAATGGCTTGGTCTGATCATGTGCCCACAAGATAAGTCAATCTTGTGTGAAGTATTTGTGACTGACAAACCCATCAGACACTCTTTAGATACAGCAAGTAAGATATTGCTATCTCTCATACAAAGTTATGCAAAAGTGAATGTGGACAGCCAACACACTATGTCCTTCAAATCTATTCCTAAGGAATACATTTCTAGCATGCTCCATCCACTGCCAAAAATGATGACAGAATCGTGATGTTTGAGAAATAGAGAGTTTTGCCAGTGATTGTAATGACTTAATGACAGTCACAGTTAATAAAGATCTTGGTGCAAAACACTGGTGCAAAACCAAAACACTGAACAGTCTGAAATAAGAAAGCGAAACTGTGTAGCAATATTTCAGTTAAGTTGATGCTTGTCATTAGTCAGAAATTCAACTTGCTGAAATGAGTGGCAAGTACATTAAGCAATTCTCAAGTGAGGTTGTTCATAAGACCATCTCTACTAATTTTAATTTCTCATAGTCGTCCATTTTCCTCATAGACTCAGGCAAGTCTAACCATCACATTTCAGAGCAAGGAGCTTTTCACATGTTCTATGCAGCATTTGATTTCATTTGATGTATTTGGGTTTGAGGCATAACAATTTCTTAGTTGTTTGCATTGAACTTGGTTTTCTTGTGATTTAAGCAGACTGAAGGATGCCAGGAGAGTCCTCTAATGCCAACCTCATTTTCCATAAATTTGAAAACAGTATTGTTTTCATTTAGGGGTCTTTATCAAGTTCATTTTCTCCACCAGTTAAAGAATTTAAAAGCATGAAAAACTTAGACACTGCAGAAAGCAACTGACAATCAACTTTATTAAAATAAACACACATACACATTTACACAGAGAGACAAGTGCTCCACAAGTGGACAGGGACTCAGAAACCAAAAATACCAAAGCCCCTCAGGAAAGCTTGGACCTTTTACCTGTTTTTGCTGATATGAGGCAGTTTCTACTTCCTTAATTTTGGATGATTTGTTAACTTAAAGAAAAGAGAGCCCCTAAGTCACAAGCAAGATATGTCTAAACCCATCCTTGGTCTTATCCAAACTGGTCTGGACTAGTCAGCAGGAAAAGGGGCCTCACCAACTACAGGATACCTTAGGTTTTTTTCTCAGACCAGGATGAAACAGGAAGTATGTCGTTTTTATTACTCACATTAGTAGCCCTATCTAATGATCATGGATTTAGTCCTTTACATTCTGACTAAAATGATTTTTTATTATTGCACAATGAGTCTATTTTTGTATATGTTGACAATACTAATTTTAAACAATATAAAACTTATACTGTAGAGATTCATTTCATTGTTATTAATTATAATAATATTTTTCTTACTGTTTTCTAAGTATTGACTGTATGATTGATTTGTAGTTCATTTAGTTTTTTGAATCATTTTAAATTAATATAATTACTTCTCAAACAGTTCATTGGATCTTTTGATCAGTTTTTTTCTGTTTTATAATTAAAACCCTATTTTAATGGTAAGAAAGCTAGTCTCAAAATCCATGCCTAGATTCAAAACAAGAGGCAATGTCTTCATCTGAGAGGTCAGCACCAACAATCTTTCACACTATGTTTCTGTTACCTGACTGTAGGTGCATCCAGAAAGTAATACAATTTAATACATTGGGCATTTTATATGTTAAATAACATTGAAGCCTTCTTTTTATTTCCTACAGATACTAGGAAACTGATTAAAAGAAGTAGCATCAGGGCCATCCATCTGTGTGGCAACCCTCCTACCAAGGACCTGGTCTGTCTCTTCCCTCTAGCCCATTTACAACTGTTTTAATGGGCTTGGTTACAAAAAAATCAGTTGACCAAAAGACATTCAATAATTTAATCTAACCTATAGGAGTATCAATTTATTTTAGCTTGAGACAGCAACAGTGTACCAATTAATTAGAATTCTTGGAAATGTTTAGACAAAGAGCAAAACAAAGCTAGAATAGTTTGCTATTTCAAAAATAAATTATACACAAAGAATGATGGGATCATGTCAAATGACACAAAAGTCATCTTGAAGAATCTTCTGTGGGGATCTAAAGGCCCCACCTTGCATAGGTCTGAAAGGAAGTTACTGGGGGCCCGGCCTTACTTGCTTTGAAAGTCTGAAGAATACTTCCACACTGCTGAGGAGTTCATGATCAGCGCGTGACCATCCTTAACAGACACGGGGGGGGGGGGGGGGGGGGGCGGCGTTCCAGGTGCCTTTATAAGCTCTGTAATACCTGTAATAAATGAGTCCCTGCTTGACTAGACTCCCCGTTTCGTCTGAGTGTCCCCAGTACTGGGGGCGGCGTGGGCTGGATAATGGTGTGCTTACTCATCCCCAATCATCACTGCCTGGAGGTCGCTGGGTCGAACCCCTGACAATCTTCCAGTGACCAAATAGGGGAAATTTTCAGCACTGAAATCAGCAATAAGAAAGATTTAACATTGAATGAAATAGGAAACCAGGAATCTATGTAGACTATAAATAAAATACAAGCCTATTCAATGAAGGGAAAGTGCCAGATACTTTTTCTAAGTCCTTCCTTTAAAAAAAAAAACAATTATATCCAGTATCATATGTCATGAAGATACACTTTCCCCTTTCTCTCATATACTTCACTTGGCTAAGGCTACTTAATTAGGATTTAGTATAGCTTGTCGAAACATGTGGAGTAACTGTCACTTCTCTCATCTCTTCTGTATTTTTCCTAAGAATTTCATACATGAGTGCTGTATGTATATCATCTCCACTCTTTCCCTCCTTCAACTCTTCCTACCCCACAGTCTCTCTTGAATGCATGACTTCTGTAATATATGCAAGCTGCTTAATCCATTTAGTGTTCCTCATGTGTATATGAGTTTAGGGATGGCCAGTGGGATTGACTAATCAATTAAGGATCCTGTTCCTGGAAAAAACTGATTTTCCTTTTTGTTATTCATCAAGGGCTAGGACCCTGTGAAATTCCTTCAGCAACTCAGCATATTAGCTGGTGTTGACATTCTGAAGGTCTTGCTTTGGTAAATGTACTGCAGAGATTTCATGAGTGCAGCTTCCCTGTCAGGACTCTAACACACTATCTTACAGCAGACATCTTGATCCTCTAGCTCTTACAGTCTTTCTGCCTCCTCTTGCATGATGTTCCCCTAGCCAAAGACTTCCAATGTTTGTGGATTGGGAGAATTAATACTGTGAAAATGACCATTCTAGCAAAAGCTGCCTTCAGATTCCATGCAATCCCAATTCAAATCCTCATTACATTCTTCATAGAAATAGAAAATATGGAAACACAAAAGAACCCAGATATTCAAAGCAAACTTGATCAAGACTAACAATGACTGAGGGACTAATCCAGTAGGTCAAGGTATATTACAAATCTATAGTAATGAAAGCAGCATGGTACTTGCACAAAACAGACTTGTAAATCAGTGGAAGAAACTAGAAACACAAATATGAGTGCAGGTTACTACAGGCATCTGATATTTGACAAAGATTCCAAACTGGATGTCCACAAGTAGAGGAATAAAATTGGGTCCTGAACAAAAACCAATTGCCAGTGGGTTTGGGACTTCAATGTGAATCCTGAAATGTTGAAAACAGTAAAAGATATAGCTAGTACCCTTCAAGAAAGAGGTTCAGGAATGAACTTTCTAAATAGACCCTTGGTCAACAGTTGACAAGTGGGACATCAGAAATTTTAAAAAAATTCCCCCCTTTTATAGAATTTTTATTATTTTTATACAATTCATTTTGATCATATGTAGATCCCATAACTTATCTACCCCTCTTCTTACTACCTTCCCCCGCCTAATTTAATGTGCTTTATTTTATGCTAATAGAATCTAATTTGATGGGGCATCATAAATCTTAAAGAATTCTAGAGCAAAGAAAGGAATCAGTCAACTGAAGAGGAAGCTCACAGAGTTGAGTCTTTGCCAGCCCTGCATCCAATAGTAAATCTTTTAAATAATTTTGGATATCCCCCCTCCCTTCCTTTTCTTTGTCTTCACTTCTCTATTATGCTGTCTTTATTTTGCTGTCTTTATGACTGTGTCTCTGTTGTACTTTAAATTTGAAATATCCCCCATAAGAGAAATTTTGTGAATATTTGGTCTCCAGCTGGTAGCACTCTTTATGAAGGATGTGGAAACTTTCAGAGGTAGAACTTCACTAAAAGCAGTGGGTTACCAAGGTTGGGACTTGGGACTTTAAAGTCCAGCACCACCCCCTGTTCACCATCTGTTCCCTGAATGTGATGTAACAAGACCAGCTAGCCTGCAGTCTGGACACCATACCTTCCTTTCCTGCCACTAAGTCTTCTTGGCTATGATGGATTGCATTCGTCTGGAACTATAAGACAAAATAAACCCTTTCTACCTTCAGCTGCCTTTTACACAGTGTTTTATTCTAGAAATGGAAAAAAACTAAAACAATCTTATAGCCTCTTTCCCTCTGTTCCTCTCCTCTTTTTCATTATGTTATGGGTCTGGCATACACATATTTCTAAATGTCAGTGAGTGCAGAGACTCATGAATACCCAAGATGCAGAGAACAAGCAATAAATAATGGTCCTTGAATAAGACCATTAGACCATCCTGTTTAGGGTTCAGGAAATACTGTAGCAGATGGGGTGGGAAGGATGTAGGAGCCAAAAAAAATAGGATAAAGAGCCAGGAAATATCATCCCTTAGACTTGTTACAACCATTGTAATTATTGATTCTCAACAGCTGTGGTTACTTATACTGGGCCCACAAAAGAATTGCCCTGTGAACAATCAGTTATGGAAAGGGGAGGTGCTCACAGGACCTACCATTTACCTCTGAACTACTGGCCGCTGACATATTCTGGTAGCGGGAGAATAACTGTCTTTAGTTGTACCCACTACTGAGCCCATCAGGCTCTGAGCAAATGGATATTTTCATACCCCTGGTCACACAGACAGCCTTGGTTAAATTCAGTGGATCATGAAACAAAACAAGTAGACACTAAAGTGAGAGTGAGATTTTAAGGGAGAGTGGGCATAGAAAACGATGGTTCAGAGGTGAGAGTAAGAGTGGTCAGCACACTTTGGATATATGAATGAAATTTTCTAAGAACAAATTTAAGTAATTAGAAAAAAAGACCAAAGGGATGAATAAATTGATGTGATGGTTATAAGCAGAGTGAATATATTCAGAACTAGAAAAGATTGAAGAAATACATTGCAAACTGAAATCACTACATAAGAACAATATAGTGGTACTTAATTTTAAATGAAAATTGCTTTTCTAGCAGGGAAACTACAGGAATGATATGTGAGACAAAGAATAGACCTAGTAATCAAATATTGTACCCAAGCTAATGTTTTTGTCCAGATGTTTCAGTACCATATCATCTCCTTTTCTCTCTTGCTGGTAACTTTCATTGCTTGTCATTTGTGATTCTCAGGAATGGAAGTTTTAATTCAATCTGCAATGGCTCATTGATTAGCTTATATTTTCCTTGTAACCACAAAGAATATCATTATAGAGCTTTACAATTACAGCATTCGTTGTGAGAAAAGTTGTGATTTAATGAACAGAAACAAAGTTTGAATTCTTTGTCATTAAAAATTAATTTCAATGACAACAATTTTTTAGATCATTTTGCAGAAAATTAAATTTGGTTAAAGATAAAGTAGTAACATTTACATTTTTGAACAGAAAAGATAAACTAGTAACATTTACACTTTAAAACAGAAGTTATCTGTGATTTCTGTGTTGATGTTTTTAAGCTGAAAAATTATACTTAACCCAGTTGAATGGCTTAATATAGAATTCACTGAGTACTATCCCAATAATTTGTCTCCAGGTAATAGCCACTAAATGGCATACTACAGAACCTAAACATGTTGCTTCATTGCCATGCCATTATCCACACTGGTGATTTTCATCTGCTGCAGAGAACATGGCAATTTTTGGTCATCAGATCTTCAGTTATTGAGGTGTTTCAGAAAAGAAACATAGGCTATGTAAAGATGATTGCTTTTAGACCAAACATACGAAATCACTTCAGCATGCAGAGTTTATCTGCTTTTTTTCCACCTTCTTATGTGGGCTTTCAAATAAATCAGAAATTTGTTCCTTGTAAATTACAGACTGCAATTTGTTTTATACTTTGAATTTTCAAATAGCAGATTTCAAATTGCTGAAAAAGTTGACTTTTAGTGCAGTTCTAGTATTACTGAACTGGAAAATAAGACACTTAGATTGCAGCTCTCCTTTACTATAAACTGTATATGCAGTAAGAACTGTTTATCGTGGGGATGGAGATCAATGGTTAAGAGCTCAGCTTACTTTTGCAGGGGACCCATGTTCAGTTCTTAGTACCCACATGGTAGTTAACAACTGTCTGTAACTCCAGTTTGAGGGAATCTGATACCTTCTCCTGACTTCTGTGGGCATTGTGTGACGTGGGTGCACTTACACACATGCAGACAAAACACTAATACTCATAAAGTAAAATAAAATATTTTTTTTAAAAAAGAACTGTTTATCTTATACTGTTGCCCGTTTATTTCCTTACTTACTAAAAGAAAGGTTGAAAAGGTAGTCTCTCAGTGATTTCTGCCAACTTTCTGTTTTTATCAGCAGGAAGAAAGTCATATATTTGTTTTAATGTTTTTTTATATTAATTGAATTTTTGCCAATTTCACACAAACCTCTTAATCATCTTCATATGCACTCCCCAATCTATGTTCCCCCATTGGTCCCCCAACAAATTTCATGCATTCTTTCATATATGACAAAACCGACTGAGTCAAGTTTGTATACCCAGGTGTCCCTCAGTGCAAGTTCATCCACCAGAGCCTAGTCAGCCTATCTAGAGTCACTCCTTTAAATATCAGCTCTCACGCATCCAGCAGTAATCAACTTCCAATAGATCATCAGATAGGGTTGGGGCCTGCTGCCCATTTCCCCATTTCTCTGTTGAGTTTTTGTCTGATTGAGTCTGCATGAGTCTTGTGCATGCTGGCACCATTGCTGTAATAGCACATGAATGAGTCCCAGATGCCTGGAAGTTTCTGTTTCCTTATGATCATGTACCAGTCCTGGCTCTTACAATCTTTCTACCCATTTTCTGCAGTGATCCCTGAGCTGTGGGTGGATGGGGTTTAATATAGGTCCTATCAAGGGACACATTCTCTGCTGTCTTTTATCTCTACATTTTCATCAGTTGTGGTCTTCTGTGAGCACTGTACTCTATTGCAAGAGGAAGCTTCATTGGTGAGAATTGAGAAATGCATTATTATTCTCTCTACTCTATGTTCCACTATGTTCCATGAGCCTTGGGTTTAGAGGTTCCATTGTAGAGGTGTCACTTAAGGATGCATATTTCTTTCACACACACACACACACACACACACACACACACACACACACACACACACACAGAGCTTACCATTGTCCCTGACTAATAGGAAGTGATGTTGTGGAACTCTGTAATAGACTCCATCTATTGTAAAAATAAGCTTCTTTGATGAGTGGCTAAGTGTATACTTGTCTGTAAATGTAAGAATACATATTTAGCATACAATAAGAAATTACATTTGTCTAGGGATATGACAGAAGGCAGGCTTTGTGTAGGATCTAGGACCTCTCCAGCCATGTGTATTTGGTTATGTTTACAGTGCCCTAATGAGTTTCCTTCCATTGAGAGGGCTTAAAGTCCAACTAGATAGCTGCTGATTACCCCAAGGGTAAAAGTGCCACTACTGCACCACTCTAGCTTGTTGTGCTGTTGTGGTGGTGGTTATTAGACTTTAAAGTGGGACTGGACCATTGCTTGATTTTCTCCCTTAGCAGTTTTCACAGTATGCTCCATAACTATTAGAGTTAGTCTTCAGAAAAGTAACTTCCAGGTGAATTTCTGCTTCACTGCTCCATGTCCTCTGTCCAAGTATGCTTTTTCTTAACCAATAAGGGCTTATCTTCAAGTTCTGGGAGGTAATCAAGGGATTTGTCAATGTCCTGTGTTATTTGGGGAGTCTCTTGGACTGTCATGACCTGCAACTCAAAGGGAAATTTCTTCTGTCTGGTACTGTTACTTGTTATATAGCCTTCAAGTATACACATGCACCCATGTTCAAATACTGTATGGTATTTTTCAGTAGGTTTTTGGGCTAGTCCATCTTCTTTTTTTTTTTCACACCACCTAAACTTATTTATCTCTCTACTCCCTCTCCCTTTAACTTATTTTTAAAATATCATTTCCCTTCCTTACAACCATCATTTATATCGTTTCCTTTGTAATATGTTAAGCTTTAGTAAATCATTCAAATTTCCCTCAAGCCTCCTAAATACTATCCTAAGAACAATGGCTGTCTGCAGAATGGGAGAATAAACAGTGATGGAGAATAACATAGTAAAGTCATCCATGCATGGAAAATGTCAATTACCTGAACACTTGTTTATGTACTGAAGAAGAATGAGAAATAGTCTCTGGTAACCATTTATACAAACAGTGTTTTAAAAATTGTCACATCAAATTATGTTTTTAAATTAAATATTTTGTTATAAAGTTCACATTTATTATTTAATGTTCAAGAAGCTAAGCACCAGATTTTAAATATCTTTCATGTCACATATGCAGAATTTAAAGTAAAGGAAAAACACACATAAGGAGAAAGAGTCTGAAATGAAAGTAAAGAGTTCTATAATACACAAATGAGAAGAATCAATAAGTTATGATGTGTCTCAGCATAGGGAAATGAACTTCCAAGAACATAAACATTAATTCACGGAGAATAATGAATTCTAGAGCATAACTGAATATCATTGCCCTCTAAAATGTCAATTTGCAAATATCTACAGTTCATCAGCCAAATTAATCCTTAAATTTTGGGAACCTTTACTTTAGAAAACACAAGCCAATAAATACAAAATAATATTTTACAGAGCTAGCAGGAAAGTTCAATTACTATGGGTCAGCATGAAATAAATTTTATTTATATGCATATGTTTATTTGTTGCATGTGTATATGATATACACATAGTATCACAAAAGATAACTGAATATCTATCAAAGAATGCTGCAGGTATATAGAGCTGACCCAAAGGAAAGCTGTTTATGTGACAACTGGAAGAGCTGGAAAGTAGTGGCTAGTTAAATACCTTTAGTCAAGTTGATTCCATCAGGAGCCACAGAATCTTCTTTCCTAGAAATCCCACTATTCCCATTTGAAATGGCAATGTTAATTCTGTGTTATTTTATGTTAGCAGTATGCAACTAGGTTTTTATATTATAGCATATCACAGTTAAGGGATTATATTGTCTCAGATGAGATTTGGACTTAGGACATTTAAACAATGTTGGAACTGTTAAAGAGTATGGGGACTTTTGAAGTAGGACTCAAAGTATTTTGCATCATGAGATTGTTATGAGTCTATGGTGACAAGAGATAAAAGGTGATTTGCTTGAAAGCGATGTGTTTGGTGTTAAATTGACAATGGGGAAAGTTGTGATGGTTGATCTTGTTTATCACCTTGATGGGATATAGAATCACCACAGAGGCAAATGTCTAGATATGTCTGTGAGAGATTTTCTAGACTGTGGAAAGACTACCCTACATGTGAGCAGTACTTTCACATGGAATAGGGTCCTTACCCAAATCAAAACGAAAAGGCAGGCTGAGCACAAAACAAACTCCACCCTCTCTATTTTCCGCCCGTGATGCAGTGTTAGCGGACAACTTTTGTTCCTGCTGGACATCTTTCCTGTCAGGATGGACTGTTTCCTCTGGAACTTGAACTAAAATAATCCATCCTCTTTAAGTTGCTTTTGTCAGGTGTTTTGTTGTAGCAACAAAGCAAGTAAATAACACACTGATAGTGTGTTTAGTCCATTTCAGTAAGTGGAGTCTACCATCTAGAAGAATAATTTCAAATATGCCAAACACTAAAATCACCTTTGGAACTTAAAAATTCCACTGCTCGGGCTATAGTTTGTATCACATATTAGAGTTTATGTAAATGAGATTTTGATATCAATATCTATAAACAACTATCCCTCTATAATGGCCAATCTCAGCTGTCAACACACCTAAGAAAAGGGAGCTTCAACTGAAGAACTTCCTCTATCAGATTGGTCTGTGGGTGTTTCTGTGGTACATTTTCTTTACTGTTATTTCCTCTAGGAGGGACCACTCTACTGTGGAGGGTCATGTCTAGGCAGGTGTAAGAAAGGTAGCTGAAAATGTATCAAAGCAAGCCAGTAAGCTATGTTCCTCCATAGTTTCTACTTCAAACTTTTGCCTTGATTTCCTTTCTTGGCTTCCTTTAATAATGGATTGTAACCAAAAGATGAAGTAAACCCTTTCCTCCCCCAAGTAGGCGTTGGTCAGAGTTTGTCACAGCAACGGAAATGAATCTAGGACAGAAATTGGTATCAGGAGAGTGGGGTTATTGCTTTTATAGGCCTGATTATCCACAAATTTGAGAATTTGTGATGTAGGGCACAGATATGTGACCTGGTTTGCTCACCTAAGTTTTTCCTTGAGTACTCTGAAGTATGAAAAAGTAGGGTATAATATAATTCCAAAGTTTTAAGTGCCCACTCCATGGCATCTTAACCAAGCTCTTACCGTGATCTTCTTGGCAGACATTTCCTAATTCCTTATCTGTTTCAAATCTGACCCAAACATTCATCTTCAGTTCCTTGAACTACTTGTTATAAAAATAACTAACTTCCAAATATAAACCTTCTTAAAAAAAGAAAGAATTAAATTTATTATACTCATAATATTTATCATAAAGCCATTTAATGAAGCTGAGATTCAGCCAAATGACAAATGGGTAGAGTTATAGATAGATAGATGATAGATAGATAATAGATTGATTAATATTTTGAAGATAGATGTTAGAAGATAGACAGATGATAGGTAGATAAATGATTGATAGATGGATGATATATTATTTTTAAAAATATTTTATTATTTTATATGTATGAGTGCATTGCCTGCATGTATGTAAGTTCACCAATGTCTTGCAATGCCCATAGAGTTCAGAAGAGGGTGTTGAATTCCCCTGGAACTGGAGTTATGGGGTGGTTGTTAGGCTCCATGTGGGTTCTGGGAATCAACTCAGGTTCTCTGCAAGAGCAGCCAGTGCTCTTAACCATTAAGCCACCTCTCCAGCTCGTGATGGACGACATTGTAATGATTGATGATAAAAAAAGATGATGATAGCTGCTAATAAATGACCATACTATTATACATATAGGCTGAAAAACTGGTTCATAAAATTTTAGCTATAGATGAGAGTTGAAAATAAAATGAAAAGAATGAAGGAAAAAGGAGATGAACAAAAATAAACTATCTCAGTAAAATAAAAAGATACATATAAGTTGATATTTGACAAGGTAGATTTCAAACAAAAAACATATCTTCTTGGTTTAAATCAATAAAACTTAAATAATGATAGCAAAGACTTAACACATACAGAAGAACAAAGGTACATACTTACCCAAAAGTTTACCCACAGATACAGATAAACAACAGTCAGTCATAACTCCTATATGTGGAACACGAAGGAGAGTTTATTAATATATAGACTAATGGTTACTAGAGTCTAGAAAGCGTAGAGGGAGAAGTGGGTAAAGGATTATCGGAAAACAGGTACTGAAACAGACAGCATGTCATGGTGGGATGACAACAACCTTCATATGTTGCACAAGATTTCTTGAAAAAGAACTTGAGAATTTAGCATACAATGAATGAAAAGTAGAAGAAAATATTAATTAACCTGATTTGATCAGTTAGCTTACATGATTATACCACAAAATTAACACTGGAGTACATCAATATGCACAATCAGAGAATCAGATTTAATTTAGAAAGTACATTGTCACTAAGTAGAAGACTCATCCCTTTCAAAGTGCATTAGTAACATCTGTGCATTCTGGGGTTTAATGGCAGAGTATTGCTTGACATTGCTCAGGCTGCCTTAGATCTTGTACTTCTCTTGCCTCAGCCTCCAGAGTAACTGGGATGACAGATGTGCATCCCCACTCTTGTCTTTATAAAAATTCATAGTAGAGCTAGATTGAGAACTATTTGAGAGTGATTGCTGCTGGGTGACGGAGATTATCACTTATGTATGACCACTGGATAGGCTGACTAGACTCTAGTGAACACATTTGCACTGAAGGACATTTGGGTACAAACACCTGAATGAATAGGACTCAGCATGTATGGCACAGTGTATAGGATTCAGTGGGGGGGATATGGGGAGGCATGGATGAGGGAGTAGATCTGGATTTGAATGGGAAATGTATGAAAAATTTAAAGGCTCAATATAAAAAAAGAGAGAGAAAGAAAAATTCATAGTAAAGAATCAGGGTCTGGCTTTGATATCCAGCTCCACTAAAACATCAGTTTAATTTCACAAACAAAATATCAATATTTTCTGCAAAGAAAATAAATATGTAGGTTTCAGAATATGGCACATGAACACTTGCCCCACAAACATGAGGGCCTATGTTCAGATCCTCAGAATGCTTATAAATGGTAGGCTCAGTAGCATGTGTCTGTAATCCGAGTGTGACTATGAAGATAGAGGAGGTGGAGAAAAGATCATCCCTGGAAGTTCATGAGAATCTAGTTTGGCATACACACTGTTGCACTACAAAAACTCCCCGACTCAAACAAAATGGAAGTTGAATACTGACACCAGATGTTGTCCTCTGAGTTCTACATGTATGCTGTGGCAGGCAAACTATCCATAAGCACACATGCACATACACACACACACACACACACACACACACACACACACACCACACATACACACAAAATCAAAAAAAAGTCTGAAAGCAAACATAATAAAGACATGCAAATTACAGAATAGTAATAGACTGATTTAAAAATAATAATGAAAAAATATATAATTGAATGATTGATTTATTAACTGTGGGCATAATCACCAATCAACAAAGAAGAAAACAACAACAACAAAAAATCTCAACATATTTTCCAACATCAAATGTGATTATCATACCAATTTCTTTCAGCAAAAGAAAAGGACAAATTAATGGTTTCTCTCCCCAAAATAAATTGTATGAGATTATTTAAAAAAATCAATGAAATTTTCTCTTAAAAAGAATTTCACTAAGAGTTTATAACTTTATTTAAAAAGTACAACAACTAATAAATCATGTAGATGTTTAAAGTACCACTTTGACAGTAAATAGTGTGTCATGTAAAAAAGTCATCAATGGATCAAGAAAGGAAGCAAAAATTTATACAGACTGGATCTTTGTATGCTTCCAAATAATACCACATAGGTTACTTAAAAATTGCAGTGGGTAATTTTAATTTTTAAAGTACACAATTTGGATTGTGATTACCTTAAACATGTGATCCAATGTAGCACTATTAATAGTCAAATTATTTAAACATATATCTTACCTAATAGTGTGTGATGTGAACATCTCTGAAATATTACTGAAAAGGGAAGCATTCTTTCTTAATTAAAATATTGTAGCTTAGAAAGTTAGATGGAAATAGTTAAAGAACATCCTTCTATTGTTTTTGTTAGTTGAAGTCCTAAAAATGCAACATTCTATATAATTTATTCTTCTGCTCAATCTCAGTAAAAATAAAGCTCCTTTTCCCCTGAGAGACTTCATCTTTTCAGAAGCTGGAATATAAATGAGGACAGCTGGAAAATCTATGGTTATTTCAGCAACTCCAAACTGAATTGGTACAAATTAAAATCCTAATGGTCTCATTTGTTAAAGAATCCAGAGTTCACTGAATAGTTATATCACTAATCCTATAGCAATAAAAATTTTTAAGTGAATCAATTTCCAGTCTCAGACAAAATTAAATTTCTGAAGCTTTCTCCTTATAATAATTGCTGAAGGCCATAAGAGTGGTTCTTCACTGATAAATGGAGAATAGGGAAGTAAGGGATTTCTTTTTTGACTTATATTTCTCCCTGACACCTGTTGGCTAAGGTAGCAGATTGGAGCCTGTAGTCTGTGAGTGTAAATAAAATTGTTGAAGATGTTAATTTGCAGAGTATTTACCATTTAGCTATTGAGCAAGGGATCCACCTAAAAATGCTTTTGCTTTTTCAGAGACTGGGGTTTAATTATTCGCAATGATGGAAACTTTCTTCAGTAGGAGTAATTATTATTACTATTTCTAAATTGTATTTATTAGTAGTGTTTTTGGGGAACTGTGCCACAGTGTGTATGTGAAAATTAGAGAACAGCTTTATGAAGTTGGTTCTTATCTTCTACCATGGAGTGGAGTCTACAGACTGAACCCAGGTGTCAGGCTTCTGCAGCAAGCACCTTTACCTGCTTAGCCATCTAACCAGTGCAGGAGTACTCACTGATGTATGTTTATCTCCCATCCATACAGCTTGTAAATTCCTTTTCAGGCCTCTTGGAATTCTGAGACCCTGGTTCATGGATGCCACACTGAGTGTGGGGTGACCCTAGCAGTCATGATACATTAAATGTTCCCACTATAAACTCAAAATTAGACTCTCCTGTCTTCCTTCAGTACAGAGATAATGAGTGAGTCTACTAGTTCCTTGTAGTTAAGAGGGGTGTCATGGTTCATATTGATTGCCAGCTTGACAGATTCTAGAATCATCTAGAAGAAAAGCCTCTGAGGATACCTGTGAGGGATGTAAGGGATTTGCTTTATTAGGTTGAGGTAGAAAGACACCTTCTCCGAATGTGGGCAACACCATTCCGTGGGCTGGGGCCCTGACTTTGTAAGAAGAAAGCTGGCTGTTCATGGGCGTTCATTTCTCAGTGCTTCCTGACTTCCACCTTCTGCTACCATGATGGACTGTACCCTCAAACTGAGAGACAAAAAAAAAAAATCCTTCACTCTTTATGTTGCTTGTCAGTTATTTTGTCTCAGCAACAAGGACGTACTAATATAGCTGGTTGTATAATTCAAAGCTAGTAGGCAGTGAAATACGTTGTGAGTCATTACCAGTCTTCAGGCAATGAAAAAGAACAGGCAATTTCCAGCTTCCTTGAATGTCCCTGGGGAACACTGGGTTCCCACCTTTCCATTCTGTGAGAACAGAGCAAATGTTCCTGTTCCAGTTTCTAAGATGCAAAGAGTGATTTGTTAACTAGTGTAATTCAGTGTTTCCTGACTGATACATAGCATCCATCTTCCCTAAGGGCAAGATGTTTCAGTTTGCTTGGTTGCATCAGTGCCTAGGCAGATACAGCCACATCTTTTGAAGATGTTAGGTCGGCCTGTGACACTAGCGTAGAGGAAACTCTGCTATCCTCCTCCTTTAATGTCAGCTTCAGAGTAGTCTTCTCAGATTCTTAAACAAAAGCTGATTTTATTTGTGAAATCTGTATTTTAGGCCCCAGTTGAGGCATGATATATCTGCCCTGTGCTCCTGAGGACTTTCCCTATCTTAGCTGAGCAGATGATGAGTCACCAGCAGCATTAGCTTTGTTACATACTTTTGGCAATATTTATTCTCTTCCTTTCAGAGAATTCAGACTTCAGTTTTAGTCGTTTAATTTGCTCACCCAGTTGGTTCTATCCCTCCAAACAATACTAGAGTTCACAGATGTCTCAGTGCCCTGCTATTTTTCCCGCTTTCCTTGGATTTCTGGAGCAGGTATTTATCAATGTATACTTTTAGGTTTTGAAATATGTGATCACCCATAGTAAGAGCTAGGAAACCAACGAAATGAAACATGTCCTTTTTCATGTCCCTGATTTGCACAACCCTATGTAGGAGTTAACTTTTACTCCACTGGACCCAAACACCTAATAACAAGAATTTAAGGGTGGGAGGATTTAATGTGGCTCACTGTTTGAAGGCTAGGGTCAGATCCTAAAATCTCAGAAGTTTGCAAAAAAGAAGTCAGTTCCCAGGGAGACACAGAGGGTCAGGCCACTGGTGACTCCATTTATTTAATATTTTTATAATTAATTCATTTTACTTAACTTTGGCTTATATTTTCTTAAAACAGTACTAGTCTTATACTAGTCTTTTGCTCAACCATGTAGAAATTTTGGTGTTTAACAGCACATATCAATTAAAAAAACAACTACAACAACAACAACAAAAAAAAACAAAATAAAACAAAATAATTTCTGTTTCTCTATGTTTCTGGACTACTCTGCAATGGTCCCTGAGCCATGGATGGGTAAAGTTTAATATACAATTCCTATCCAGAAACACACACTCTGCAATCTCTTATTCTCTAAAATTTAGCCTGTTGTAGACTTTTGTGTACGTGGCAGTCTGTGGTATAAGGGAGCTTCGCTGCTGAGAGTTGAGCAATGCACCAGTACTCTCGGGCCACTGAAAGCTTGCACATGTGAACTTGAGGGAATGGTGGCATCGAGCACAGGACCCATGCCAACTCACTCAGACAAAGGCCCAGAGTGGAGCAAGGGAAATGGCTGGCTGGCTGGCCCTAGCCTGGAAATCTTGGAGACTGATTTCTTATGGGTGAGGGAGAGTAGACACTACTTACTATCTCCAGATAGGCTGACTAGACTCCAGTAGATGAACTTGCACTGAAGGACGTTTGGGTACAAATGCTTGACTGGATAGGACTTAACATGAGGTAAGTGGGGTCGGGGGACGTGCATGGAGGAAAGGTTTTAATTTGATTGAAAATTGCTGTATGAAATGTACAAAAACTCAGTAAAAAATTAAAAAAGAGAAATGTATTTTATTGGAAAACAAATACTTGATAAAGTTTCAAATAATAACCATCCAAAATAGATAAATTTTATATATTTATACATGTGTTCACATTGTCTTATTGATTTCCTTTCAGCCATGCTTTAATTAACATATAAAAATGTACATATTTATGGCATATGGTATAATGATTCAATACATCTATAAGCACTGTGCATTTATACCAGGAGTCTGGGTATGTTTCTCAATAGTAGGAGCTAGTGCTTAGCATGTGGCAGATCCTGGGTTCTATCTCCAACATCCAGAAGAAAAGGTCCAGTGAAGGTAGCATATTCTTCATCTCATACGCTTATTATTTTTCTATTAAAATATTTAAAATTCTCTCTTCTAAGTAATTTTAAATATTTAATATAATGCTTGTGAACCATATTCACAAGCACAAGAATTGAGTCCTCCTATCTAACTGCAACTTTGTACCTATTAACCAATTTCTAGCAGCCCACCTTCCCACCATTCTCTTTATCCCTAAAGTTCCTACCCTTTCCTTCCTTGCAGTTATCCTTAGATTCAACATAAGACTGTTTAACATTTGCTGTTGTCTGCCTAATTTACTTTATGTACTGTCCTCAGGTCCATCTATGTTTCTGAAAATTACAGGATAATCATTTTTAAGACTGAACAGCATTCTGGCATGTATAAACTGCTTTCTTATCATTCATTTATGAAAGTTAATTTTCATTTCTTGGTGGCCCTTATTAATAGTGTTGCAGTATAGGAAAGAAGATATATCTTTGACATATTGAATTTTCATAGCTATACACTCAATTGTGGGGCACCTGGATTATGTGGTAGTTTTGTCTTATTTTTCCCATAATGACTATAGCAATTTCCAGCCCCAACATAAAAAAAATCAGAGTTCCACTTTTTTTACACACATACACCTCTAATTTTCCAAGACTCCATCATATAGATAATTTTCCATTTCCATTTCTTTTTAATTTCATTAGTTTTATATTATACATTTGCTTGACATATTGTGTGATACATAGAGGAATACTGCTGTAGTATATTCTCAGTAGTGCATAGCACTCCTATTTCTGTTCTCTCTCTCTCTCTCTCTCTCTCTCTCTCTCGTGTGTGTGTGTGTAATCAAATTTCTTCCTTACTAATGCTTATTTTTGCCTTTCATGATTATGTTTCTGTTCAGATATGTGGGCTTCTTTTACCACATTTCTGTGTGCCAAAATGTTAGTGATTTTAAAAATTATTTTACGTTTTCATTTTGTAAGCTTTAAGAGAGAACACACATGTTTTTCTGATCTGGGTTCCTTGCTTACTGTGTTTGTTTTAAAATTATTTAAAAGAATAAATCATTTTTGAAAATTAAAAAAAAAAGTCTCTTGTCTAACAAGAAGGTTTGTTTCAGCTTCATGTAGTACAAACAATTTTCAGCTCATTTTCTCTACCTCTAATGCTTTTTTTTTTTTTTTTTTTTTTTTTAGTAAAGTGAGGTAGTACAGGCCTGTGATCTCCCAGCTTGGGCACCATGAGACACTGCCTCCATTAATTAATTAATTATTCATAAATGCATTGTAAGTTTTATTTTATGAGTTCATTTGTCTCTCTTTTCCACTTTTCCACAGGATTTTTTTTTTCTGGTAAGGTCAAGTCATTCTCTTTCCTCAATGTTTTCATCAAATAGTAACTTGTCATATTTTCTATTGATGACTTACTCTTCCCACATTTTAAATTAATTAATTAATTATTGTGTATATGTGTTTTGTGCTCATATATGTAAATGTACTACACGGTTGCAATGCCCCAGAGACAAGAAGAGTGTATCATATTCCCTAGAACTGGAGTTCAGATGGTTGTTAGCTGCTGTGTGGGTGATGGGAACTGAACCTAGGTCCTCTGCCACAACAGCCAGTGCCCTTAACCAGTGGGCCATCTCTCCATTCCTTCATTTTCTTTTTTACAATTTGCTTTTAGTATTTATTTACTATTTATTTTCTATTTTTTAGCATGCAAAATAAGTTTCATTATTGCATTGTCATGTATACTTAGCTGTGTCCAAACCTCCACCTCTCCAGAATTTTCATAATCACACATGTGTTTCTATTTTACACAAATAAATGTATCAATTATTTATTTGAATTAAATAGTTTATACTTCAGGCTAGTAAGACAGCTAAGTGGTTAGAGGGAGTTATGTGCAGTGTGATGACCTGGGCTCCATCTCTGGATTTCACAGAGTCACAGGAGATAAGTAACTCCTGAGATCTGTTCTCTGATGTCCATATGTGCTCTTGACATGTGTACCTGCACATACACACACACACACACACACACACACACACACACACTAAAATAAATAAATATAGCCAGGTGTGGTTATATTTAAATGCCTTTAATACTAGCACTCAGGAGGTAGAAGTAGGCAGATCTCTGTGAGATCCAAATCAGCATGGTCTACAATGTGAGTAGGAGCTACACTTCCAGGTGGGGGCTACAAAGGAGACCTTGTCTCAAAAAGATCAAAATACTAAAACAAAATTAAATAAATACATAAGTAATTTTCAAATTACATTTCTATAATGTTTATAAAAATTAATAGATCCTAGAGAAAAGCCTGTTTTTGTCATATCCCTAGACCAATGTAATTTCTTACTTTATTCTAACTATGCATCCTCATATTTACAGACAACAATACCTTTCACCACTCATCAAAAAGGCTTCTTTTTGAAAAAGATGGAGACTATTATAGAGTTCCAGGGCAGGTCAAATGCAGAGAATAAACACCTATGAAATGCTTAGTCCTAAGTGACACATCTTCAACGAAACCTCTATACACAGGACGAGTTAGAAGAATTTGTGAGTTGTCAAGTGGGTGCAGGAAAACCAAACTCAGGTCTTCTGAAATAGCAGTAAGTACTCTTAATCTCTGAGCCATCTTTCCAGCCCCTATAAGATTGATTCTTACTGTTTTCTCTTCTCATTTTCCCCTTCTAGGGATTACTCTTTAATTTTCTTACTGATTAAACACTTTTGTCAAAGAACCCTCAAATTGGAAGTATAAGTCACCTTAAAGGTCAACCCTCACCTCCTTAAAGGTCACCAGGTAGATGTCTTTCCAATGCCCTGATAGAGGAGTTATATGTTGGCTGGGTGATTCAACCTTGGATGGTACACTTGCTGTCCAGTTGGTTTCCATGACATTTAATTCTCAAGGTTGGAGAAGACAAGCCTGACACTGGTTGATTTTTCAAACTAAGAACCCCATTTTTTCTACTCTTAAAACATGTATATTTCTTTTTAAAAATCCCCTTAGAATTTAGAACTACTATTTGAATATGTCCAGGGAAGAACAATTTTACTTACACTTACATCATTTGTTTCAGAAGACAAGAAAATTCAACTACTATTTTGATTTATATCTATTTGTGTCATACAGTTTCAAATTTTTCTTTGCTCCGTAGTTTTATTTGTAGTTAGATACTTTCATATTTTAGTGCTACAGTTTCATCTATGAGTGTCTTTAATTTGACTTGTATTTATAATTTTCACTTTATTTGCTGACTTTTAAGCTTTATTTTTATAATTTCTAGATTATTTTGGCTTTGAATCAAATCTTATTCCCAGAGTATGATATCACATTGTCAACAACTTTTACTTAATATTGTGTGTGGTCATGTTGGAGCTTCCTGTTCTCTCTGTTCTGTGAGTTCTTAAAAGTTACTGTTTTTAGATTAGTTTGTGAGCCTTAGGTATAATTCCACCTCCTGGATTAAGTTAAGAAGTGGCAGTTTCCTAGATTATGGAAGAAATAGCATTACTATCTGTGTGGGACATGGGCCAAATCACAAGTTGGCAGGCTCTGCTGAGGCACCAGGTAGAAAAAGTGCTATTCTTCAGCTTTATGCTTCCCCAGTAAACCATCAACCACAAGGATGGATCCAAGACCACTAAAGGCAGGCTTGCTACTTTTTTGAATGGAGGAGTCCACATACAAGAACTCTTAGTTATCTCAACAAAGAGAGAAAAAAATAGCCCAATTAGAGAATTTTGTGGAATGGTATGAATGAGTGCCATATAAAGGAAGGCACATTCTTTTAGACTCAAAGCAAAGAAGGAATGTGCAGGAAGGTGACATCAGTAACCATGGAGAATAAGTTGATACCAGTGATTAAAAGGACCAGCAGAGTGCTCCAAAAGCAGTCACTCAGCCCAGCTTTGCCATTTCTATCTAGATGGATGAATCTTCTTGAGCCAATGTTTACAGTATTTTTGATTTTCACACTTTAACAAATCATGTCATTCATGGGATTTCTGCAGCAGAGAAGAGGGAGGGAGAGAGAAGAGAGAGAGAAAGAGAGAGAGAGAATAAAAATAAAAGAACCCTGACAGAACCTGGGGATGTACAATTGTACCATCTTTTCTTGGCCTTGCTGTTAGTCCTAGACTGCTCAGCTCAAAAGGTAGGTATTAAGTGATTTATCATCTTCAGAAGGGGCAGCCTTAAAACACCGTATCCACGATACTCTCAGAATTATCTGGTTGCCTTCATGTTAACTGCATGTTCTCTTATTGGTGTTTTATATTTTTTCAGCTATTACAAGAATCAGTGAGTAACAAAACTTCCTTTGTTTGGAAGGTAATGAAACAAGTTTTAATGGGTTCAATTTTTTTTTCAAAGTTGTATAGACAAAACTAGTAGGTCTTAGCCTGAAAGATCTGGTCTCTCCATTCATTTTCAATTATATATGATGAATTTATGCTGTATAGCTGGGTTAAACTTTGGCAGAGGCATTATGCTATGCAGAAAGGGGAGCCTAAAGAACTCTGGACTTGAGATTGGGTTCCATCTTTGCCAAACACTCCCTTTTTCTTGCAATCTGCTCAATGAGGGATTAGAATGATGGCTTTCTTGGCTTTAATAGGAAGAATTCTTTCTCTCTCTTCTTGGTACCTGTGTTACTGACCACAAGCATTGTGGCAATATTGTTGAGCTCCTGCTCAACACATTTTCCTAAACAATAAAAAAGTGTATTGGAACCTCAAGATCTTGGAATTATGTTCATACTCTGTAGAAATTCTGGGAACTGATGCTTAAAGAATGACTAGGACTGTTTTGTCAGAAAGATTCCAAAAGATTCACAAAGTATTTCATGGCCTGCTTTCTGCTGTGAAGTACGTGCAGTTCACCTTAGCTTTAATCTTAGAAACACCCTACAGCATGAACAGCCTTTGATGTTTTATTTAGGAAGCAAAGGCTTTGATGATGCACTCATAAACCCAGGGAATGATTTTCTTCCAGTCAGACTTCCCCCATCCTTTTCCAACCATCCTCAGTAGAAGCTGAAGCTCGAGAAAGCTTTTGGTTTAATATTGGCTTTTTTTTAACCAGGTTATCATGTAATTAAAATTAAAATCCATGTTTGTTGCTGCTCTTTTCACAGTAGGTAAGAGATGAAAGCAACCTGTGTCCCTCAGCTGACAAGTGGATAATGAAAACGTGGTTCATTTATACGATGGAGTTTTACTTAGCAGTAAAGAAAGATTAAATCATGAAATTTGCAGGTAAATGGATGGAACTAGAAACTTTTACACTAACTGAAGTAACACAGGCTCAGGAAAACAAATAACAGATATTTTCCCTCATATGTGGATCCTAGCACCAAATCCTTATGTGAGTATGTATCCAGACATAACTATAGGAACCAGGATAATGAAAAGGAACCAGAGAGGTAAAGGAAAAGAAAGAATCTGAAAGAGAAGAACAGTAGGTGTTAATAAGGGAGCTATGGATAAAAATGAGGTTATTTTAAGGGGAGCAGGGAGGGCGGGTTATACAAGGAACCTTGGGGATAAAGGGAAAAAAGGAGCTCAAGAGAGGTGGGACCATAGGAGAAAGGTATTATTAAGGGATAAATGAGAAAAATGGGGGCACTTTAAAATGGGAAACCATAGTGGAAGAGTTAGACAATGTGAGAGATAAATAATGCATAGCAAGTTTAAAGAAACCAGAGGGAACCATCTTAGTCCAACAACCTACTAACAAATTATACATACAACTAGCTAAAGGAACATAATATGTGTCTATTCAAGGTTTATTTGAGAACCTTCAGTCTTTGCCCAAGCTTTATCTACATAGCACATGGTAAAGACTGGTGAAACTAACATTCTTGGATGTTTAAAAGCCATACTTTGAGGCCTATAATAATTTGGTCAGAGGGACTTAAAGGACAGTTTTTGTTCCTTGCCCTCCTAGGTCAACTAAGTTCCAGGGGACTATGGAGCATCTCTCAATATGTCCTGTAACTATGGTAAGTCACCTGTCCTCTGAATCAAGGAGGCCATGGAGACCCCACCAGATGGACTTGAACCAGTGTCCACTCTACAAAGAGAAGGGTCAACAGAGAGAAAACATTTCCTTCATGCTTCCAAGTGAAGCCAGCCACAGTCAAGAAGGACCTTTGAATTCTCTTCACAGATATGAAACTGGCAGAGGAAAGGAGCCAGGGCCTCCTCCTAAGCCCATGTGACCCCTGAGGAGCAGATCATCAAATGACCTTAAGAGTAAAAATAAATTGGTTTATCTGGGCCAACTGCATGTTCTTAAACACCCAAACAGAAAGTATAACCAAAGATTAAAGGGATCAATATAAATTGTGTAAATTACATGTATATAGCTAAAGGCTACATAACAAGAAACAATGCCAGACAGGAGATACCTTCCTTTGAGTTGTTGGCCAGGGTGACCTAAGAGACTTCCAGACTTTAACCCAGCATAGAACTGTGAAAATGAACAGAAGACCACAATCTTATTTAAAGGAATATTGGCAAAAGTTTACTGCTAAATGAGGAAGAGCTGATCTTCCTAAAACAAGGAACTACATATAGGCTGACTAGACTGAGCCGATGGATAAGCACTGGGGAACAACTGGGGGCACTGACAACACAGTGGGTAGTAACAGGGATCACAGAGTATATGGGTTCCAGTGGGGTGGGGGGCATGAGAGGGTATCACTTGGGATGTGTGTATATAGATGAATAAGATTGTTTGGGATGTTCTGTATGAAATACACACACACAAAAAAAATCAGTAAATAAAAAAATGAGTTATATTTGAGGTATATGCATAAATTTTGATTCATGTTAATTAGTAGAGGTGAAAAACATTACCATTGAAATCTACCTGATGATTTTATATCCAGACTCAGGTGCCAAGTATCTCAAAAGTAACCGTGACTAGTAATAATCAGATATGTAGATGGATTAAAGAGACAGATGTACAAACATCTGTTACTTGCATTAAAAATGAGTTTTTTTCTGAATGAAACAGTAAGTTTTAATAATGAAATGGAGATCTTTTTTAAAGGTTAAAACCTCATTAAATTTTATATCATATAGGGTTTATACTAAGTACAATATTGTATAGCTGTATTAATTCAACTGTAAACATAAAAATTTATAGCCAACTTTGAAAGAGACACATCTTAGCTCTGGAAATTGTTATTGAATATGTCAATATGTCAATGTTATTGTAATGATATGCTTCTAATTATGTGGTTATTAAATAAATAATTAAAAATAAAAAAATTAAACTTAAAATTGGAAAGTAGTCCATAAAGAAGTGTGGAAGTGATTTGTTAGATGGAAATTAAGAAAGTGGAAACATTATTTTGAAAAATGTTTTAGAAGGTGCTCAAGAGTCTGTGCAGAACAAAATGCCGTCTTAAGGACATGAGTGGTATTTTCCTTCGTGTGCACTATACATTTTCTACTTGCTACTCTGGATCAGTGTTTGTCTTTCTTCATCCAGACTTTCCCTGATGTGAATTCTATGGATTGTCTAAAAGACTCCTTAGCTCATTGATTTATGTTGAGTACACAGATACCAAAGAATAGAGAGCACAGAATACGATGGTGAAGAGAGAAGTTAAGATACTTATTTTCTTGTCCTTTCTGAAGACCATAGGTTGGTTATACCATTTTCTAATGGTTCTAGTTCCAGTGTGGAAGCCCTTTGTATTTACCTATCATTCTGGACAGCAGGAAATACGTTTTCTTTCCATCTGACCTAGGTGTTTTGTTGCTGTGGCCAGTACTGGAAATCTTACTCCATTTTACTGGTTTTCCTATTCTCTGCCTGAAATTCTATCTTAATCATCTCTTTATTAAACACTTTACTAGGATGACTATGTCCTGTGATTCCTTCTTGAAACTTGGCTGATATATAGTGAAATAGACAATTGTGTATTGTCCAGTATTAATGTAAGAAAATAAAAGAAATAATTATAACCCAAATTCAAAATATTTAGTCCTAATGTGAATATATTGTTTGTTAATTTCTGAGACTTTAGAGAAATTAATTGAGTTATCTGAACCTCAGCTTTCTCAAAATCAAAGCAGTCTTTTGGAAGATTATTTTACTATCAAGGCTAAAGAGAAAGGAAATTGGTACAGTGTTTGAGAAACATAATACTGAATAAAGAGGCACTTACAAAATTTGAACTATTACCAATGTAGTTAAGCTAGAGTTTTTCCTAGATTTTTTTAACCTGAAAAGTGCTTAATTTTGCTGCTAAGAAAACTTTACATAACATGGGGAAGGCAGACGTGAGACAGCAGCTCCTGAACTCCGCACAGATGCAGCATGAGGTCTGCTACAGGTCAGAATCATCTATATCCTCATCAGTCTGTGGCTCCACCTCTCCACATTCATCTCCTTCAACTCCACCAGCTCTCTCCTCCTGCTTTCCCAGGTCTTTGGCTAGGTGCCAGGATGCCACCTTCAATTGAAGATAATCAACATTCTTGCAGTAGAAAGCAATGAAGGACAGGTGCTGGTTGCAATTTGTACTTGTGGCTTCCGTTGTGCCTTCACTCTCATGTCCAGGTTTTCTTCCCCAAAATTAGTTCTGCAGATGTTTGGCATTCCATGCCCCTTCCACACAGAGTCAACTTTTTTCTTTGTCTTTGATGTCTAGAATTCTGGATGCTCTGATCTGTTTAAAAATTTTTATTGAGCTTTTCTTTATTTCATAGAACAGACCTCAATCAGATCTAGACCCCATACCGTATCAATACCCTCCACCTCCATTCCCAACTGGAGCTCATGTATTCTTCTATGCATGTTAAATCCTATCCAGTCAAGCATTTGTACCCAGATGTCCTTCAGTGAAAATGCATCCACTAGAGTCTAGTCAGCCTAGCTAGAGATGCTTGGTAAGGCCAACTCTTCCTCACCCAATAGTGATCAGTCTCTAATAGGTCCAGAGTAGGGCCGACCTGCCACCCATTTCTGTCATTCCACTCTGGTCCCTTGTCTGATTTAGTTAGCATGGCCTGTGCTCGATGCAACCATTACCCCAAGTTCATATGTGCAAGCTTCCAGTGGCCTGAAAGCCTCTGCTTCCCTATGTTCATGGACCAACCCTGGCTCTTATAATCTTTCCCCCCTCTTCTATAATGGTCCCTGAGAGGTCTGACTCTTATATTCCTTTACTTGCATCGCCAATAGCAGTCTGAGTCCTGATATACAAGAATCCTCTTCATTTGTAAGAAATATACTCCCAGATATGAATGAGAAGTTATAGATACCAGGAATGCATTTTTATATATAAAGAGATTCCTAAATAATTTGATATGCATTTTATCTTGCTGGATCATGAAGTGAGGAAAGACGTAAAAGAAAAACATCATAAATAACTTGAAACCTCTATTTTAAGAATTAAACTTTCTGTGATCAAATTTTCAGAAATAACCTGAAATGTAAGTCTTGTGGGCTTTGTGTTTCTCTCCTCATCAAGCGTAATATCAAAGCTTTTTTTCATATTTAGGAAAGGAGATAAGGAAACAATTATTGGTTATTTATTAATTGTCACAGGGGTAATTGAGAAAACCTTGCTTTTCTCTATCTTCCAAGATTACTGTCATTGTCTATTAAAATTTAACTTCCAAAGCTCTGCTCCTATATAGAATTTCATGCTCATTTAGCACATGATACATTTAGGGCTGCCAGGAGCCATCCACTTGGAAGAGCCTAGAAACCTTATGCTTGGTTCCAGAAAGCTACAGACGCAGTCTTCTTTGTCTCTTTGATTCTCTCTGGGTCATTTAATAGGAACAGTTCCTCTTTATTCTTTTCCCTTTTTGAATGTTGCTTTGTGAGTTGGAGTCTCGATGTGTCTGTCACAACCTTACACTTCAGAGGTTAAACTACAAAATCTAATGAGGCAAAATTATTTTTAGCTTAGCCTCTGGCACTATCAATTCCAGGAAAATTTTGAATTAAACCTTGTGACTTTGTAGGAAAAAATAGCAGACTGACAAGTGATCTTTTAAACTCGGTCTTTTTCTTTCTTTCTTGGTTTTACTTGCTGTTTTTTTCTCTCCCTTTGAGAAAAATCTAAACTTTAAAAAATCTTTATGTCATTTGGTACAAGTATATGGTGGTTTAATTCAACAAAAGTTTTTACACTCTTCTTTTCTGTGTACATTTATCTTCTAATTGGGCCTCCTTCTCTGGTGAATGCTATTGGGTTAGCAATGTGCACTTTCTACAACCAATGATTTGTGAGCCCAAAACTGTTTTATTTCCTTCCCAGTAGAAAACAGAACTTATCCCTTAAGTCTAATATTGGGCCTTAAGTAACAATAATAAGTTACCACTTTATTTGTAAGAGCTGAAATATATTTCCTAACATAGATTCCTACCCTAATTCAGAGTCAGTAAATAACCTAGAGGCTGAGTCACTCTAGAAGAAATCTAAGTTATGAAGGGCTTCAAACTTCTCTGAGGTATGACTTTGCAATACAATGGTTCTCCTTGAATTCCAACTCTGTGTGGTGTTTATTAAAACTGCTTGCAATAAAGGGTGTTGGAAGAATCAGAAAGTAAATATATGAGAGATTTGCTAGCTGACTACTATTCAAAAATACAAAATACTTATTTTACAACTGCTTTGAGCATGGTAATAGAGATTTGTAGGGAGATTTCAAGCTTATTATGGACTGGCTTGGGAGAAAGCAATAAATCAAGACTATAAAATTAATTAGCGCCACTTATTAATAATGTTAAAAGGTGAGTATTTGCTATGGAAGACACTTTGAACATCATACTGGAAAGATGGCCTCATCACTGAGTGATGGAGGAAGAGGCTTTTGAGGATGACAGTGTGATGAGGATGGAAAGCCACTTTAGTTAAATAAACTATATCAATTTTATAAGAACTGTGTAAGAGTTGCTGTGTCCTAGGAAAATATCATAATCCCATGCAAACAACATAAAAAGCTTGATATCTGGATATGAATATTACAAAGATATACCTTCATATCATATTCTACCTGGATAAAGCAAGATTATTATTAGTCAGGATAATAATAAAGCAACATTGGTTGTTTTATATTTTATTTTCTGTAGTATTGTTCTATATCCTATCTGTATATCATCTCATTTATCAAAAAAGTATGACTACCATGATTGGACAAAAGAGGAATCAAAGACTTGGGAAAGGGACAAGGAGTCGTAGCAGTCAGTGGGAATTAGAAAGGCATGCTTAGGAAAAAAAGCTTTAATTTTCTTCCCATGTGGCCTGTTAGATTCCACTCTTCTGAAAAGCCCAAAGCTCATTGGTAATGGTGCCTCAGGAGTTGTAATCATGGGGATGGAGAGATCGCTCACTGGCTAAGAGCACTAGCTGCTCTAGCAGAGAACCCGGGTTTTGATTCTCAGCATTCGCATTGTGGCTAACAACCATCTTTAACCCCATTTCCAGGGTAATTTATTGCCTTCTTCTGACCTCTGCAGATGTGGATGCTATGGGTGCTCATACACACATGCAGAGAGTACACTCATACACATAAAGCAAAAATAATAGAAAAAATATCAAGGTATTTATCTTGCATATATGTATCAGATCTCAGCAAGGCATGAGTGGCTTCACACAGTGCTCTAAATAATTCAGATATTCAGATATGTGCCAAGAAGATATATATCATGACCTCCTTCCTCAACTCCTGTGGGAAGTGCTTTTTTACTGTTCCTGGTAAAATGCTATTTCAAGGGCAAGCAAACTAGATCTACCTTTAGGCCAATGGAAAGCATAGGAAAAACATAATGAAAAGATGCTGGGCATGGTGGCACATATCTTTAATCCCATCACTTTGGAGGCAGAAGCAACAGGGTATCTGTGAAATCAGGTCAATCTGGTCTGCATAGCAGCAAGTGACAGGCTATCTGGAGCTATCAGGAGACTTTGTCCAAAAAAAAAAAAAAAAAAAAAAAAAAGTGGAGAAGTAGCTTTGGCATAGCAATCATATAAAGTGAGTACTTTGCTGGGACTGGAGAGATGGCTCATCAGTTAAGAGCACTAACTGCTCTTGCAGAGGACCTGTGTTCAAAACTTGTTGCCCACATGACAGCTAACAACCATCTGTAACTCCAATTTCAGAGAATCTGATGCTCTCTTCTGACCTCCTTAGGCATTGCAGGACACAGGTACACTTACACATATGCAGGAAATATATACAAACAAAAATTATATTTTTGAGGGGGCTGGAGAGCTGGCTCAGCGGTTAAGAGCACTGACTGCTCTTGCAGAGGACCTGGGCCCAATTCCCAGCACCCACATGGTGGCTGAGAACCTTCCTTAACTCCAGTTCCAGGGGAATCTGAAGCCCTCTTCTGACCTCCGTGGCATTGCTCACAGGTGCACTCACTTTCATGCAGGCAATACACTCACACACATAAAATAAAAATAATAAATAAAATATTAAAAAAGAAAGCTAAAACAATCCTATCAAATTTTTAAAAATTTTAAATTAAAAATAAATAAATAAAACTAGTATTTTGCCTTCTTTACATTTACTTTGTAGCATATACTCTGTTGAGAGTATGTCCACAATCGATTCTGTTTATTGATCTCTGAATATTAGAATTACTAGTATTCTGGTTATCCCCAAAGAAAACAAGTCTTCAAAATGCACTCCTCTGAACACAATGGCATGCTGAGAGTTCAGATAGAATGCCATGACTCAACCTTCCCCAAATTGCACTGTGTGATTTTAAAAGGGTGGCTTCCAAAGGCAGAATATAAATATTGTGGACAGTAAATATGATGTGAGGTGTTAGGACAACACGATGTTTTTTCCAAAGTGATACACCTTCCAACTGTGTCATGACCCATGGACTATATCATGAAGTAAATAGAGGAGAAATTAATTTTTAGATCCAGCATGCTTTTAATAGACCCTTATCCAAGGATAGATTCCTGCTCTTGCTGTCCTGTATAAATAGTATCTGAAGAAAGGCAGTTATTAAGGGGGCTGGATAATGATCTCACCCTTCTCATCACACCAGACCTTGGTATTTTTTGCCTTTCGGTACCATATTTCAGAACTCACAGATGCTCAATGAAGAAAAGAGCTCTTTTCAGTGACCTGATATACAATAGGAATGCAATTTTCTGAAAGATTTAAATATTGTCTTTCTTTCTTTGCTATTGCTTTTACAACATAGGTTTAATAAATGTAGATTTATAGAATTGTTACAATAACAATTCAAAGAACTTCTGCACAGTTTCTTACCCAGATTCTTCAGTTATTATCTTTGTGTAACATTTGTTTAATCATTCTGTTTGTGTATGCTTTTGTATTTTGATTTTTCTAAATGAGTTAAGAAAATTTTACAGTCATAATTCCTCTTTATTGTTCAATACTGTGTATTCTCTGAGAAAAGGAGTATTGGATTATATAACCACAATTGAATTATCAAAATAATTTAACTCATAGTAGTAAAATATACTGTTTACAGATTCTATTCCGATTTCTCAAGAATAAAAGATGAAACCCAGGATCAGACTTTCTGTGTTAAATTTTCTACAACTCCTGTGCTGTTAACTATTTGAAAAATACAGAAGTTATTTTTTAGAATATACCTGTATGAGCAATTGTTTCCTTGAGAAAAAATTTAGGTAAAAGTTATTTTGCAGGAATATAACTAAGGTGATGCCATGACCTTATAGTGTGTCTTATCTGGAGGCATACAGCATCAGTTTCTCATGCTAATGATAATGTTAAATTGGCTTGCTTGGTGAAGCTGATGTTTTTAATTTGTCCAGTATAATTTGTAATCACACATATATTTATAGAAGTAGCTGTTTCCACACACCCTTTCAAAAGATCTTGTCAAGCTTTCATTTTTCCTCTCTGGGACTTAAGAAATGACATCTTGTAATTCAAATTTGTTATGATGCTGAATAAAATTATTAGTAGAATTTTTTGTGAATCATTTGTTTACTTCTTTGGCCCATTATTACATCAGGAAGTCACATGCTAACATTCCATGCATATATCTTATATGACCTGTTTCATATATTAATTTACTTTGTGACAGTCTAACTGTGTAGCCCAGGCTGACCTCAAAATCGTGAACATTTTTGCCTCAGTTTCTTATATGATGAGGTTATAAATGCTGTGCTGAATGTATAAATTTTCTTTTAAAATATTGTGTTTGTTATTTTTGTTTTATGTGTATGAGTGTATTGTTTGCATGTAGGTAGGTGTGCCAGTGTCATGAAATGCCCATGGAGATCAGAAGAGGGCTTTGGATCCCCTGGAACTGGAGTTACAGATGACAATTAACAGCCATGTGGGTACTAGAATCAAACCTGGGTCCTCTGCAAGAGCAGCCAGTGCTCTTAGCCTCTGACCCATCTCTCCTGCCCCTGAATATATAAATTTTCACTGAATCACATGCACACACCCATAGGCACACACATGTGCATACATGCACACACACACACACACACACACACACACAAACACCCCACACATGGAATATTAGACCTTTAGTTTTTATATCTAATGTAAATATTTTATCTTAGCTTTATATTTGTTTTGTTGATAATTGTGTAGCTTTTGATTTTCAAAGTTATTTTAATAAATATTTCTAAAGAAAATGAATAATAACAAGCAGTAAAGTCAAAAGTGGCCTACACCTCCTTTTGATATAACAAATTTGAGTTCTGATTCCAGGATAAATGTATTTTTAAGTGACCAGGCTATAAAAATCTGCTTAGATTTCATCTATTAGCTGGTTAATATTTTTATAGAGCATGTTTTATTATTTCTGTTTTCCTATTCAGTTTCTTCAGAACTATATAGAAGTTTTTCTTGGCCCCATTGAGAACGATACCTTATTAATATTAAATTTCTGCTTCTTCTCAAATCATTGCTGATCTCTTATTTCATGGGCACATCTGTCTACTCATGTCCTAAAGACACACTGGCTTGGTGGATTTGAAAAGCTAGTGAATCTAGTGGTTTTTGTTGCTTCCTTTTCTAGATTTATTGTAACTCTTTATCTTATTATTTTTTCATATAAATTCTAAAAACAAGAAAACTTACTGGTACGGTTATTGGGATTCAATGAACCTACAATTTAATTTAAATATAGCTATCATATTTTTCACATGGGTTTTACATACTTTTGTTCAGTGAATTCCTAAATATTGTTTTGTTTTTTTTTCTGTTGCGTATGTTCTTAGGTCTATAAGTAAATCCTCTAAATTGGTTGTTTATAATTTTTTGTTTGTGGTGTTTATAGATTTCTTTATAATTGTTTTTCTGAGAGTGGGTCTCTTCTACCACAGGCTGATCTTGAACTTATTGCATAGCTGATGATGTCCTTGAATTTTTGATCCCCCATCTTCCATTTTCCAAGTACTGGGATTTCAGGCCTGTACCTTCCCACCTGGTTTACATGGTGCTAGGGATTGAAGTCAGGGCTTCATGTAATGCAAGCACTCTCTCAACTAAGTTACACCTTCAGCTCCTCTTTAAGATAATTTTATGTTAGATATATTATGTAAGTTTTGTTGTGCATTGAGATGTACTATGTGAGGCCACATAAGGTGATGCTTGAATAAAGATAGGCAGATTCTTAGTATCCATTTTATCCAAGAAGGACCTGACCTGTTCTGAGTACCTCTTCCTTCAGAGTATGCTCAGAACTGTGCTCTGAAACAAAGGCTTTCCTCTCTTTCATTGAAACAATATATCCAGCATGAAATGGGAAAGTAAAAGAGGAGCTGTCTTATCAGATTCTGTTCCTTCTGACCGCTATTGGCTTAGGACATACACTACCACAAACAAACTTACCGATATAATCACATCTATTATTTGCAACACAAATGAGATAATCATTTCTTTCTTGCTTCTAAGGAATACTGTTTTCAGTGCATACTTAATATGCAAAACATCCACACAGGCATTCATAAGTTATTCTAAATCAATAGTAAGGAAGCGTCATGAAGAATTAAAGCTATACATGCTTTAAATTGCAAAAGGAGCCCAAGGCTTTGTAGGCTTGTTTACATTGTAATAGGGTGCCTTCTTGACCATAGCTACGCCATGTTAAAGTATAGATTGACTCTAATCTCTGAAATTATCAGGCAGCTGGCCCAGGGTATGGGAACACATTTCAGCTGGACCCTGGTTGTCTTGGGAACAGGTCAGAGTGTCCTGGAGAACACCTGCTAACTGCAGATTTATGGCTTCTGTAGGTTATGATGTCCTGACTAAAAAGCAATTTGGAGTAATAGAGTTTATATGAAGTACAATCCAGAGCAGTGTCCATCACTACAGGGAAGTGGTGGTAGGAGCTGGACACAGCGAGTAACTTCATGTCGACAGTCAGGAGTAGGGAGAGAATAAAGGCATGCCTGCCTACTCGTGCTCAGCAGTCTCTCTACACCTGCCTAGGGCATGCTTGGCTTCCAGAGGGCTGGGCATTCTCACATTAATTAATGTAATCAGGATACACCTTTAGACACGCCCACAGGACAATTTAACCTAGATAATTCCTTGTTGAGATTCTCTTCCTAGGTGATTCTTTGTCATGTCCATATGACAGTTAAAATTATGAAAATGTATTAATTCAATAGAGATCAAATGTGATGAATCTCTACCTAAAATCATACTGAACAACAAAAAGTTAGAGTTTTGACCCTAATATCTAGAAGGAGAGAGTGATACCTACCTTCAGCATTTTATTTAGTGTATCACTGCGAATCCTGGTCAGAACAGGATAAGAGAGAGAAGGACCTGCAACAGAAGAGGTGATTTTAAATTGTCTTGTTCATGCCATGTTAAAGTTTAGGCTGATTCTAGTCTCCGAAATTATCAGGCCGTTGTATCAGGGTATGGGAACACATGCCAGCTAGACCACAGTTGTTTTGGGAACAGGTCAGAGTGTCCTGGAGAACACCTGCTAACTGCAGATTTATGGCTTCTGTAGGTTATGTTTGACTTCCTTCTGCAAAATAGTGATTGTTGCTTAATAGAATAGAAATTGTTAAGGGGGATCTCCACCTGTAAGCTTGGGAATTTAACCTTTTCACCCCTGGTTATGGTTTTCTTTGCATGAAAGCTTACCCTAGAGAGGGCTCAGGACTACACACATGGGTTCTGATACCCTTATGTAGTAGCCCCGGCCAGTAACAATTTTCATTCAGCAAAACTTTGTCTGAGTGGTCTTCTGTGGTGAAGCACCCCACAAAAACATCATAAACAGGGTAAGATTAACTTTTTGTTTGCAAGGTAAAGAAAAAGTCCTTTGTCCAGAGAAGATTCACATTGTAAAAATTATTCCCACAGTACATGTTAATTTTATTGTTAATTCTCAAAAGCTTTCTAAGAATACCATGCTGTCTGAAAACGGAGAATTTTACTTCTCTGTAATCCAGTGACTTTGCTTGTAATTGTTAGAAATATGTCCACGGTCTCAAGAAAATAACTACTCAAGTATAGGCCCTGTGACATTCCCACAGCCACACAAAATGGTGAGAGAGGTCCCTCATGGCCTTCTTGGTTCATATATCCTTAGCCTCTCCCCCACAGGCTGCTAAGGTTGTCTGATTGGGTAGGAGGGGTAACCGACTCCCCCATCAACTTCTTGATAGGACTGGGAAGGAGATGTGACTACAGGTTTTCTGCATAGAGTTTGGAGGACACTCCCTACATAATGCAAAGCATTTTGCCCAGGCAAAAAGTTTTACTTCTGCAGAAGGGTGTCAAGCCACTCTGAATTTAACAAGCACACTTTGTTAAGATGGTTTCTCCATATTATACCTAACATGACAGAGAGCTTGGCTCACCCTCATTAGTCAAGATACAACATACCATACAATCTAAACCCAATTAGTTAATTTAGAGGCGAAATGGTCATTTAGTAAGAATTTTTAAAATTTAGGGACATGGGATACTGTCACATAACCAGAGTCATGGAAGTATAGTGTGACAGCCTTGGTACATAGCCAGAGTCATAAAAGTAAGGAGGGGAGGGGTTGTGGGTAAGAAAACAAACTATAATAGTACAAGTTATACTTGACATCCTCAAAAACTAATAACATTAAGCTATCTATTAGTTCTATAACAGTTTAATCTTATACAAATTTTAACATGTGAGTCCAGGATTCACAAGCTCTGAGAGTCCATATTTCCCTTATTGGGGAGAGCAAACTGGAGATATAGACTATGCAGATTATGGTTAATTTTTGAAACATTTCAATTTACATTGTAAAGGTAAAATCTCCTTTGCAGAAAAAGACAGTACATTTTATTTATAGTTCTCACAGAATGAATATTTTTTGTAATTTCTTTGGGTAATAGTTCTGATCAATTTGAAGCGCTAGTGAAATGCATCCTTGCTGTGGTGGTTTGCATGAGAATGCCTCCTATAGGCTCCAAGTCTTTGGACATCTTGTCTCCAATTTGTGTCACTCTCCTGGGAGGATCTAGGATTTCCATGGAGCCTGGCTGAAGGAAGTACTTCACTGGGGGTTGACACTGAAAGTTCTTAAGCCTTGCCAAATTTCCAGTCCTTCCCTGCTTCCTGTGCCTGCTTGAATATGTGATCCCTTAATTTTCTGCTCTGGTCACATCCTTCTACCATACCTCCCCCACCATTATGGACCCTTAGTCCTGGAACCGTAAGCCAAATAAACTCCTTATCAGTTCCCTTGGTCATAGTGTTTCATCACAGCAACAGAAAAGAAACTAATAAAGAAGTTGATACCAGAAAGTGGAATTTGGGGGACACGTGGAAGACTTTTTGAGAGTTTGACATAGAAAAGCTATTGAATTTTGTAAGCAGGGCTTAATGGGCCATTCTAGTAGGTGCTTGGAAGAAAGTAGTGCTGAGAGCAATGTCATTTGAGGGGAAATAAGTACTGAAACAATGACTGGGATGTTTTAGCAAAACATTTGATTGTCATCTGCCTACAGCATAAGAGCTTGCCTAAGGCTGAGTTGAAAAGTAATGGACTAATTTCTTTGGTTGAGGAAGTCACAAAACATTGAATCAGTGACATGGTTCTTAATGGTAAATATTATGGAGGTCTACATTGAAAAACAGCAAGTGGGGCAGAGAAGTGAAGAATGTATAGTTTGGGTTGAAAAAAACACTAGGAAGTTTAAGGTTAGAGCCAAGATATGTGCTGAAGGAGAGGTTTTCTTTGATAAGAGATTAGAGTCATTAAGGAAAGACCTAGAGATTTGCAATTAAACAAAGGAAAAAGTGCCTTCATGACAATACCACACCCATATAAGCCTCCAACTTGCAAATGGAAAGTGCCAGAGGACTTTTCTGTTTCTAAAAAAACCACAGAATAGAAAAGTTGCTAATGTGGATGACGCTAGCCAAGGTTCATCCCAGACTGGCAGTCAAACTTGGCAGTATCTTTCCAAAGGTGCTACCTTTTAGAAGAATGAAAGATGTAAGTGAAAGGGAGTCATCAGTTCTTCCTCTATGCTTTCTGAGAGCCAGTAAGGTCAGGCAGCATGTATCAGGGGTTTCCCTGCATAAAGAAGGTGCTGACAGGCCATTGGGTGAAATGTGAAGGTGAAGCCTGGTTGGCAATGGAGACTCAAAGATTTGGGAGATGCTAGGGCCATGAGACATCTTCCAAGAAAGCTGCACACAGCAAGTGGTACCAGCCCAAGAAAGAGATGTATGTTATATTCATCAAAGCTAGAGTGCCTGAATCATCTAAGACCTTTGGAAGTAAATTCCTCATGTTAGACATGGAGCTGCTGGATTTGGCGGTTGCCCTTCTGATTTTTGGTCTCATTTTGCCCCCCCCCCCCAATTTCTCTCTTTTGGAATGGGAGTGTGCATTCAGACCCATTGCAAGTTGGAAGTATATAATTTGCCTTTGAATTTTACAGAAGCTTACAGTTAAGATATTGAATTAAGTCTCAGAAAAGACTTTGTAATCTACACTTTTGAATAGTTTTATGACTGGTAAAGATAATTGGAACTTTTGAAGGTAGACTAAATGCATTTTTTATTTAATATGATCATGAGCCTATGGAGGCCAGGGAGTGGAATGTGGTGGTTTGGATGAGAATGTCCCACATAGGCTTTAAATATTTAGACATTTTGTCCCCAGTTGGTTGTACTCCTTTGGGAGATTTTAGGATGTAGGAATTGCTCTAGAAAGCATGTCACTGGGGGTGGGCTTTGAGAATTCTTAAGCCTTGCCAGATTTCCAGTCACTTTCTATGTCCTGTGCCTGCTTGATGATGTGAGCTCTCAGCTTTCTGGTCTGGCCACCTCCTTCTTCCATGCCTCCTTTGCCATTATGGACCTTTATCCCTGGAACCATAAACAAACTAAACTCATCTGTGTATAAGTTCCCTTGATTGTGGTATTTTATCACAGCAACAGAAAATTAATTAATAGACTTACTTTGTCTTTATCTCAACAAACATGTCACTAATGTTTTCTCATTTGTCTGCATCTTAAAATACTGGGTTTGAGAATGAGTCAAACACATTTCATGAAGCTAAGCACTATTTATCATTCTTTATATTCTTGGTGTATGTTATTTTTGCATCAACAACAAATGCAGAATTTCAGTTTTTTGGTTTTTGTCCCCTCTAGCAACTGTGGAATTAAGTGATGGTAGTCTGTAATTTTCTGTACTGCCTTTATTAAGCAAATATTAGTATAATTTGTATGGCTATTCATTTATGCTCATTTATGTTTCTCCATTTTGCTTTCAGAAATTAGTGACTGTGGTGGTTTCAGTGAGAATTGTTCCTCATGACCTCCAAGTATTTCAACATTTGGTCAGTTGGTCATGAAGTTTTATCACTGCAATGATTGCTGCGATGCAGAATTCAAAAGTCCGTACTAGAATTGGGTTGATGTGAAGAATTGGACCATACTGTTTCTTGGAGAGCTGTGGAAGACCATGGAAGTTGGGATTAGAAGCAGTTTGAATTCTATAAAGATCTTAATGGGCCTTTCACCTTTCCACTAAAGGTCCAGTTCAAGAAGTTCCAGAGGGAAATGGAAACAAGGACTTAAATAGCAAATAGGATATTTTACCAAATAATTTGACTGCTGTCTGTCCTCTGCCTAAGAACTTTCCTAAGGTTCATTTAAAAAGTAATGGACCAATTTTTCGTAGGACAAAATTTCTAGGGAGTTTAATGCTGATTCTGTAGCATAGTTATTAAGCATGAATACTATGCAGATCAACAGTGAAAAACAGCAAGTGAGGCAGAAAGAATTACAAGAGACTTTATACATTTGAACAATGTATAAGTTACTTTTCTGTTGCTGTGATAGAAACACTGACCAAAGCAACTTAGAGAAGGAAGAGTTTATTTGAGCTTATGGTTCCAAGGATGAAGAGCCCATTGTGGCCAGGAGGCATGGCAGTAGAGGTGGCTGGTGCAGGAGCGAAAGCTAGGCTCTCATATCTTTAAGCAACCACAGAAGCAAGAGAGGCTTAAGAACTCTCTAAGCCCATCCCCAGCGACATGCTTCCTCCAGGATAGCCACACCTTCTAAGACCTCCCAAAACAGTGCCACCCACTGGGGACAAAATGTCCAAATACTTGAAGTAGTGGGGGACATTTTCATTCAAATCACCACAAACAGTACTGAGTTGATTAAAGATTATGAGAACTTTTAAAGTTAGACTAAATGCATTATGCATTATGATAGTGCCAAGAGCCTATAGGGGCCAAGGAAGGGCATATGATCATTTGAATGCTATTGTCCCTTACAGACTCCAGGTATTTGAACACTTGGTCAGTTGGTGATGCTATTTGGATAAGGTCATGGAAACTTATGGAGGTGTGACATTACTGGAGGAAATATGTCATGGGTGGTAAACTTTTAGAGTTCATAGCCTTATCCCCATGTCCAGTTTCTCTCTCTCTTTCTCTCTCTCTCTCTCTCTCTCTCTCTCTCTCTCTCTCTCTCCCCTCTCCTGTACCTGCTTGGAGATGTGAGTGCTCAGCTTACTAGTCCTGCTGCCTCCTGCCATTTTGGACTTTCTCCACCTGCAACCGAAGCCAATTAAACTCTTCTTTCTCTTAGTTGTTTTTTAGTCATGTCATTTTACCACAGCAAGAGAAAGGAAAACTTAGAAAGAGCCATGTCTGAAACCCAGATTCACAAGAACTACACTAAAGGGTGGGACTTCTAGGCAAAAGAAGTTTACCATCTCATTAATACACTGGGTATTCCCATTATCTCTTCAGCACAAATGAAGATGAACATGCAGTTCTATGGGTGGCTTGATGATCAGCTGATTGATTAGTGAAACTGGAAAGCAGGGTCTTTATCCAGACCAGAGATTTTATTTACTTGACCAGTGTTCTCCCAGGGTGATTTTTTGGTGCTGTAACATTACATTTCGTCTTGTAAACTGGACAGTTACCAGATTCTTAGTGTCTTCAGTCCATGGTTGGACTGCCTAGGCTGTATTGTGAAATGCAGTTCAATCAATTCCCTTTGTAATATGTATTCACTTCATTGGTTTGTTTCTCAAGAGAATTCTATTACAGTGAATAGCTAGCTTTATCAGCTATTTGATTAGTAAGCCATTGCTGACCAACATAAAATAAACTTGCATTTTTACTTTGCTAAACCTAAACTTGATTTACTTATAGAAAATCTTTAGTCACATTTTTGGCCAAATTTCCATATTATTGGCAAAACACATCCATCATAATTTTATTTTTTAAATAAAAGAATGCTTTTAAAATCTCTAAATATTTGACAGTTCAAAATCCAGTAGTGCTAAATTTCACACATTCTGGCTGTTATAATCACAGTGATACTAGAATAAAGTCCCTTCCCTGAAACCAACACTGAATATTAAAATGAATACCTCAGTGTATTAGGTAGTATGAAAATTCCAAAACAGATCATGCAATTGCAATTTCTGATTTTTCTTGAACTCTTCTTTTTTTCCTTATCTATCCTAAGCACTCCTTCCTAAAGTCCTAGTCAACAACACGAGCTTCATGGTGAATACCACTGAGACTGTACTGTTATCCTACATATCCTTCCAAACTGGAACATTCCTTAGATATACATAAAGTAGGGAAAATTCTAAATAAAATCAATGCTGTAGCATTATAGCCAAAGCTTGTTAGGTCCCCCACCCCAGATCCCTAGATACAGAGGAACAGACTGATCTAGGTAACATGATTCCCAAGATCCTATTCTGAACATTAACACCACCTTAAGGAGCTTTGTAGGACTCTAACAGGGTATTCTTACGGGATAACAGGTATACACAGAGCAGAAAAAGTCTTTATTAAACTTGTGGCCTCATAAGTCATTTAGTTTTGTGAAATCTCATTTGGACTGCTAGAAAAACATTCCTAGCACATCCTTTCTATTGTAGTGTCATAGCAGAGCCTGGTGGAATAATAGACCTGAAAGTTCTGTGGTTAAAACAAAATGTAATGTTTCTGAAATTTATACTAGGGCTGTATATCTTCAGAGACAAAGTGATTGTGAATTTATAGGCAGTCACGTAACATTGAGAATTACGGCTTTGCAAGAAAGTCATGGAAGCAGTGAATGGACTAGTAGAGAACAACTGAGTCCTGAATGGAAGACCAAAGCTATGAAAGAAATTGAAGAAAACAGTGTTAATAGCCCATAAAATAACTAAACATCTTGCATATCTCTTTAAGTGAAGCAATTTTTAAAAAGCCACAAGGAATTATATCATGTGAAAATCTTCAGAGTAAAGAAAACAAGATCATACAGATTATTCTAGACTGGGGCATTCCAGAGCAGAGCCAAAATAGACTGCAGAACGAGGTTAAGAAATATTGTATACATTTGAGAAAATATTATCATCAAGAATATATAAAGAACTTGACAACTCAATGGTACCAAAATCAAACAATTCAAATAAACATTGACTAAAGGCATGAAGATATATTTTTTCTTCAACATGTATAACTGGTCAATAGACACATGAAAAACTGGTCAATATTATAAGCCTTAGGGAAATGCAAATCAATATCACAATAGATAACTCCTGATTCCAGTGAGCATGGCTATTATCAAAAATGACAAAACAAATCCTTACAGAGATAAAGAGGAGCCTTTTCACACTGCTGGTGGGAATGTAAATAAGCACAGGCATTGTGGAGAGGCAGACAGGTGTTTCTGAAAAGCAGTAACCGTAGGACTACCACATTATCAAGCAGATTTTGGGCATTTAATCAAAAGATATAAAGTAGTATTTTGAAGAGACATATGAGGAGGAATAAATTCTTGTATTTTACTTCCTCACAGTACTAATATAATTATTAATAATGAACTGTGTATCTAAAAACAGGAGTTTGAATATACTTACCATAAAATTGATAAAATTTTAAGACCCTGATATCTTGATTGCCCTGTTGATCCATATCTAATGTATATATGAATCTAAACAGCACACTGTACCTCATAAATAAGTAAAAATATGTACCAAAGAAAAGTAAATTTAATTTCAAAGGAACATGATTGATTAGTCCCCTTCTACTGGTAGCTTTCCCTGCCCTGTCTTCTTAAGATTAGCTTCTGAATGTCTCCTCTTCCTTTGCTGACTTATGTGATACTGTCATAGTTAACGTACAATGTTAATTTGGCACACCTGGGAGGAGGGAACCTCAGTTAAATAATTTCCTCCCATAGATTGTTCTGTGGGCATTTTCTTCTTTGTTAGTTGATATAGAAGGGACCCAATCTACTGCAACCAGTGTTATCCCTAAGCAGAGGGCTCTGGGATATATCAAAAGGCAGTTGTGATAGACACTGAAGCAAGTCAGGAAACACTATTCCTTGGTTTCTACTATAGAGTCCAGCTTTAAGTTCCTGCCCTGGCATCCTCAGTAATGGACTGTGACCCGGAATTTGTAAGATATAATCCTTTTCCTCCCCATGTTATTTTTGGTCATGGTGTTTATCACATCAACATAAAACAAACTAGAAAAATTGCTGTAACAAAGCTGACAATGTTGTTCTGAGAGGACTGTAGAAGTTTTGAAGATTCGAGCTAGAAAAACATTGAGTACTGATAGCTTAATGGGATATTCTGTGACATCTTGGATGATAAAAAGGCTTAGAGAAATGTAGGCAATGGAGGCCTGGCCTGTGATGTTTCAGAAGTCAGTTTAAGAGTCTTTTGAAGATTCTGTCATGATCTATTGTGTGATATATTTGTATTAAGAATCTATGGGGGTAGGGGCTGGAGAAATGGCTGAGTGGTTAAGAGCACTGACTGCTCTTGCAGACCTGAGTTCGATTTGTAGTATGCGCATGGTACTTAACAACTGTCTGTAACTCCAGTTGCAGATGATCTGACACCCTCTTCAGACACCCTCTTCTGACCTCCATGCATTGCATGACATGGGTGCATTTACATACATGGAGGCAATACACTCATACACATAAAATAAAAATAATAAATTAAAAAGAATCTATGGAAGTAACACCTATGCTTTCCTAGGACAATGGATGCTGGTTAGATAGAGCTGAAAGATTAACTATGATTAATAAGAAACTAGCACCACTGAGATGAACTTTTATGGGAAATATTTCCTCTATGTCAATACCCAGATGCTATTGTCTAGAGAAGGCCAAGAATACAACTCAAACTAGCAGCTGAACTTGGCAAATAATGAGTAAGATTTTCCTGTGTGCTAATTGTTTTGAAGGCATGAAGAGGTGATGGAGAGCATCAGAAGTTTGACACTGTATAGAAGTTTTAGAATATTCCTGCAGAGTGGCCAGGAGAGGCCACTGGTGAAAGTGCAGACTCAGTTGCAGTATAAAACCCAGGATTGAAAGGGTCATGAAAACACACTGAGGTTTAGCAACTTTAGGCATATTTGGAATTCCTGCAGAGAAAACAGCAGGCCAGGGGAGATAGTGAAGCCTCAGTTGGATTGGAGACCCGAGCATATTGGAGACAGCAGGCCCGTGGGTCAACCACCCAGGACAACAGCAAGTGTAGAGTAGAGCCAGTCTAAGCCTACAAGGCAAGCTGTTTGTGTTGTGGTTTGCAGAGTCAAAGAATTGAAGATCCCCTTGCCCTTTAGAACCAAGAAGACCATGAGTGAGTCTTGCATGTTAAACACTGAACCTTTTGATACTGTTGGAGTTGGTTTTGTTTTGATTTGCTTTTAACTGTGCCATGGATTGTCTTTCTTGGAATATGAGGGTGTTTATCATAATTTGGATTTTATGGCAGTATGAAAAGTCTAATTCTAATAATAGGCTCTCTGTTTTGAAATTGTGTACCAGGGATCCCATAGACACTCTGAAAATACTATCTCCCCTGCTTTTGATTAACCACTAGAACTCCATTGTAAGACCCTATTGATGAAGACACAACATTCATGAGCTATAGACAAAACAAGGAGAAAACAAATTGGTAATGACTTCAAAGACTCATCTCTACTGGCTAGCTCTCATAGTTCTTGAAGGTACTATACATGCTAACTGAAGAGAAAATTAATCAACAATCGTACCCAACTGTGGAATCTTGCAAACACAACAACAACGTTCCTGGCAAGATATGTCCATCCCTACTATAGTGGCATTAATATTATGAGAATACATTTAATTGGAATTGAAGTCTCCTTCCTATGATGGAGTCCATATTTGTCATTGATATCAGGTCTAAGAACCTGAGGCTAGACAGGGCACAGGCCACATGAGAGAATTATTCTGCTAAACAGAAAAGAGTATTAAACTGACTCCTAATGACTTACTTTTTTAATTTAATAACCACATGATTAGAAGAAGCATTTCATTACAGTTTTAATATATTCAGTAACAATTTCCACAGCAAGGATACAGCACTTTCAAAAGTGACTGAAAATATTTAGATTCACAGTTAAAGTAATATAGTTATACAATATTGAACTCAGTATAAACCCTGTAAGACATAAAATTGATGGAGTTTTTAACCTTTAGAGAAGACCTCCATTTCATTTTAAAATATGCTGTTTCCTAAATTTTGAATGCTGCTAACAATTAGATGTTTGCACATGTGTCTTTAATCTTTATGTATCTGATTATTACTAGTCACAGTCAGTTATACTCAGCTACTTGGCATCTGGGTATGGATATAAAGTCATCAGGTAGATGTCAATGGTAATGTTTATCACCTCTACTAATTAACATGAAGTAAATTTTTATGCTTCTTCCTCAAATATACCTTTTTTGAATTTGTTGATTTTTTTGTGTATATCATACACAACATCCCATACAATCTTATTCATCTATATACCCACTTCCCAATGGCACCCTCACATATCCTCCCCCCTCCCCTGACACTGGAGCCCATATACTCTGTGATCCCTGTTACTGTCCACTGTGTTGTCAGTGCCCCCAGGCATGCCCCAGTGCTTGTCCTTCTGCTGAATCTAGTCAGCCTATCTAGAGATCCTTGTTTTAGGAAGATCATCTCTTCCTCATCTAGCAGCACTCAGTTGTCAATATTTCTTTAAGTAAGATTGGGGTCTGCTGTTCATTTTCCCAGTTTTATGCTGGGTTACTGTCTGGGAGTCTTTTGGGCCACCCTAGCCAATAACTCAAAGGAAGGTATCTCCCATCTGGCATTGTTTTTTTGTTATGTAGCATTTAGCTATACATATGAACTCTTAAAAATTATATTGACTCCATTAATCTTTGGTTATAATTTCCATTTGGGTGATTAAGACCCTACAATTGGCCCAGATAAGCCAATTTATTTTTACTCTTAAGGTTGTTTGAGGATCTGTTCCTCAGGGGTAACATGGGCTTGGGAAGAGCCCCTGGCTCCATTCTTTTACCAGTTCCATTTATGTGATGGTAAGTCAAAGGTCCTACTCGACCATGGCTGGCTTCGCTTGGAAGCATGGAGAAAATGTTTCCTCTGTGTTGACCTTCCTCTTTGTAGACTGGACACTGGTTCAGGTCCATCTGGTAGGGTCTCCAAGGCCTCCTTGATCAAGGGGACAGGTGACCCACCACAGTTACAGGTTGAGAGATGCTCATAATCCCATGGAACTTAGTCGACCTAGGAAGGAAAAGAGCAAAAACTGCCCTTTATGTCCCTCTGTCCAAATTAATATAGGCCTCATAGTACAGCTGTTAAACATCCAAGAAGGTTAGTTACACCAGACTGTTACCAGTTGCTATATAGACAAAGCTTTGGCAAAGGCCAAAGGTTCTCATATATTATGTTCCTTGAGCTAGTTGAATGTATAATTTGTCAATAGGTTGTTGGACTAATATGGTTACCTCTGTTTTTTTTTTTTTCAACTAGCTAGGCATTATTTATCTCTCACATTGTCTAACCCTTCCACCATGGTTTCCCC
>NW_008330735.1:2518285-2538490 GCF_000622305.1 Nannospalax galili
TCTTGAGCTTCTTCTTTCCCTTTATTACCTAGATTCCTTGTATAACCTTACCTATACCCTCCCCTTAAAATAACCCCATTTTTATCCATATCTCCCTTATTAAAACCTGTTCCCTACTGTTCTTCTCTTTCAGATTCTTTCTTTTCCTTTACCTCCCTGGTTACTTATCATTATCCTGGATCCTGTAGTTATGTCTGAATATATACTCACAAGGATTTGGTGCTAGGGTCCACGTAGGAGGGAGAACATGCATAGATTTTTGTGTGTGAGTTTATGTTACTTCACTTATTATAACAGTTTCTAGTTCTATCCATTTACCTGCAAATTTCGTGGTTTCATCTTTCTTTAATACTGAGTAAAACTCCATCATACAAATGAACCACATTTTCATTATCCACTCATCAGGTGAGGGACACTTAGTTTACTTCCATCACTTAGCTATTGTGAAAAGAGCAGCAGTAAAAATGGGTGTACAAGGGTCTCTGCAATAGGGTGAGCTCTTTGGGTATATGCCATGGAGTGGTATAATAGGTTTCAAATGGTAGGTTCATTTGTAGTTTTTTCAGAGTTCTCCATATTGCATTCCATAGGGGTTGAACAAGTTTGCAGTCCCACCAGCACTGGGACTGAACGTTCCCCTGTCCCCAAATCCTCTCCAACATATGGTTTGATTTGTTCTCTTGTTCTTAGCCACTCTGACATGGGTAAGATGAAATCTTAAAGTGGTTTTAATTTGCATTTGCCTAATTACTAGTAATGTTGAACATTTTAAGATGCTTCTTAGCTAACTTTATTTCTTCTTTTGAGAACTCTCTGTTTAGTTCCTCAGCCCATCTTTTAATTACATTACTTTCTTGATTATTTGTTTTTAGAGTTCATTATATATTCTGGATATTAGACCTCTGTCAGATGGGTCACTGGTGAAGATTTCCTCTGATTCTGTGGTTTTCTCTTCACTTCCTTGGTTGCTTCTTTTGTTGTACAGAAGCTTTTTAGTTTAATGAGGTCACATTTGTTGATTACTGACCTTGTTCCCTGGGCTGTTGATGTCCAATTTAGAAAATTCTTTCCTATACCTATATTTTGTAGGTTATTGCTGACGTTTCCTTCTAACAGTTTCAGAGTTTCAGACTTCGCATTAAGGCCCTTGATCCATTTGGAGTTAACATTTGTGGAAGGTGAAAGATGGGGGTTTAGATTCATTCTTCTACAGGTGGAACTACAGTTTTGCCAGCACTATTTGCTGAACATGCTGTCTTTCCTCCAGTGAATGTTCTTGGCCCCTTTGACAAATGTCAGGTGGCTGAATTGCATGTACTCATATTTTGGTCTTCAATTTTGTTCCATTGATCGATGGGTCTATTTTTGTGCCAATACCATGTTGTTTCTATGACTATAGTTCTGAAATACAGTTTAATATCTGATATAATAATCACCCCAGCATTGCTCTTTTTGTTCTGGGTAGCTTTGGCTATCCAAGGTCATTTGTGCTTCCACATCAATCTTAGGATTTTTTTTTCCAGTTCTGTGAAAAATGTCATGGGGATTTTTGTTGGCATTGCATTGAATCTATAAATGACTTTTGGTAGGATGGCCACATCACAATATAAATTCTTCCAATCCATGAGCATGGGAGGTCCTTCCATCTTCTGATGTCTTCCTCAACCTCTTTAAGGATTTAAAATTTTCATTGTAGAGTTCTTTAATGTCTTTGGCCGGGTTTATTCCAAGATAGTTTATTTATTTATTTATTTATTTGCAGCTATTGGGAACGGGAGTGCTTCCATGTACTTTTTCTCTTATTGCTTGTTATTGATGTATAGAAAGGCTACAGACTTTTGTAGATTAATGTTGTAAACTGCCACTTTACTGAATGTGTTAATAATTTCTAGGAGTTTTCTGGTGGAATTTTTGGGTCTCTTAGATATAATATCATATCATCTGCAAAAAGGGATAATTTAATCTCTTCTCATGATTACTAGTTTAATTTCGTTTCTTGTCTTATTGCTCTTGCAAGAGTTTCAAGCACTATGTTAAAGAGGAGTGGAGATAGTGAACAGCCTTCTCTGTGTCCTGATATCAGTGGAAATGCTTTCAGTTTTTCTCCATTTAGAATGATGTCAGCTGTGCGTTTGTTATATACAGCTTTAGTTATATTGAGGTATGTTCCCTCCAGTCCAATTCCCTCTAGGACTTTGAACATAAACGCATGTTGAATTCTGTCAAAGGACTTCTCTGCAGCTATTGAGATGACCATGTGGTTCTTGTCATTGAGCCCATTTATATGATTTATGATGTTTATTGACACATATATTGAACCATCCCTGCATCACTGGAATAAAGCCAACTTGATCATGATGGATGATCTTTTTTATATGTGTCTGTATGCAATTTGCAAGTATTTTGTTGAGAATTTTTCATCTATGTTTATTAAGGCTATGGGTTTATAGCTGTGGTATTAGAGTGATGCTGGTTTAATAGAAGGAATTTAAAATTCTCCCTCCATATCTCTCTTTTTGAATAAATTAAGTAGTATTTGATGTAGATCTTCTTTAAATGTCTGGTAGAATTCTGCTGTAAATCCAGCTGGTCCTGGGCTTTTTTCAGTCAGGAGATTTATATTGCTCTTCCAATTTCCTTATTTGTTATGGATATGTTTAAGCTGTTGATCTCTTCTTGGTTTAGTTTTGGTGGTTCCCATGCTTTTAGGTACCTGTCCATTTCTTTTAGGGTTTCAAATTTAGTAGAATATAGGTTTATGTTTTTAAATACTTTAATTATAATCTAGATCTTTTGGGTGTCTGTTGTGATGTTTCCCTTTCATCTCTGATTTTGTTGAGTTGGAGGTGCGCTTTCTTACATTTGGTTAACTGGGCTAGTGGTCTATCAATCTTGTTTATTTTTTCAAAGAACCACCTCTTGGATTCACTGATTCTTTGTATTATTTTCTTTGTTTCTATTTCATTAATTTCTGCTCTGATTTTTGTTATTTCTTCTTGACCGCTGGGTTGGCTTTCATTTGCTTTTCAAGTGTCTTGAGTTTCAATGTTAAGTCATGTATTTATGTTCTTTCTGATTTTTTAATGTAGACAATTAGAGCTATAAACATCCCCCTAAGGACTGCTTTCAATGTGTCCCATAGGTTTTGTTGTATTGTATAGTCCTTTTCAATTAGTTGCAGGAATATTTTTATTTCAATCTTAATTTCTCCTTTGACCCATTCATCATTCAGGAGTGTGTTGTTTAATCACCATGTGTTCAAGTGTTTGTTGGGATTTCTTCCAGTGTTGATTTTAAGCTTTATTGCATTGTGGTTTGATAGAATTATGAAATTATTCGAAATAATTCGAATGTATGCAATTATTTTGTATTTGTTGAGATTTGTTTTGTGCCCCAGTACATGGCCAATTTTAGAGAAGGTTCCATGGGGCACTGAATAGAAAGTATATTCTTTGGTGCTTGGGTGGAATATTCGGTAGCTGTCTGTTAGGTCCATTTGATATATGGTATTGTTTAATTCAGATGTCTCTCTGTTAATTATCTGTCCTGTTAAACTATCAAATGGAGACAATGGGGTATTGAAGTCCCCTACTATCAGTGCGTTGGGATTAATCTGGGTCTTAAAGTCCTGTAGTGCTGTTTTTATGAAGTTGGGTGCACCAGAGTTTAGTGAATATATGTTTATGATTGTAATATCTTTTTTGTTTATTGTTCCTTTGATCAGAATGAAATGGCCCTCTTTGTCTCTTCTGATTAGTTTTAGTTTCAAGTCTATTTTACCATGTATTAGAATTGCAACACCTGCTTTTTTCTTAGTATTATTCGCTGCTTAGTATATTTTTTCCATCCTTTCACCTTAAGGTAGTGCCTGTCCTTGAAAATGAGAGGAGTTTTTTGCAGACAACAAAAAGATGGGTTTTATTTCTTAACCCAATTCAACTAGTCTGTGTCTTTTGACTGGGGAGTTCAGTCCATTGATATTTAAAGTTATTAATGAATGATGTATATTGAATCCTGTCATTTTTATTTCTGTTCATATCCTTGATACAGCCATGCATTTCCATAGTTATACCTTCATTGAATTTATTTCCATCACCCCTTGTTCATAGTCAGTCATTCCTTTCTTTAGCTCTTTGTATTGCTTCAAGAACTCTCTGAAGGGATGGTTTTGTGGATAAGAATTCTTTCAATCTATTTATGTTAAGGAAGATTTTTCTTTCCCCTTCAACTATGTTAGACATTTTGGCTGGGTAAAGTAATCTGGGCTGGCATCTGTGGTAATTTAGATCTGGGAATACTTTGGTCCAAGCTCTTCTGACTTTCATAGTTTGCACTGAAAAGTCAGCTGTAATCCTGATGGGTTTTCCTTTATATGTGACTTGTTTTTCTTTTGCAGCTTTCAATATTGTCTCTCTGTTCTATATGTTTAATGTTTTTACTATGATGGGCCATGAATAGTTTCTTTTCTGGTCCTGTCTCTTTGGTGTTCTTTATGGTTCTTTATTTGTATGGGCTTGTCTTTCTTTAATTTTGGGAAATTTTCTTCTACGTTCCTGTTGATGATCTGTTCCATACCATTATCTTGAGATTTTTCTCCTTCCTGTATGCCTATTAATCATAAGTTTGATTTTTTATATGGTTTCACACAATTATTGTAGTTCCATTCTTGTGTTTTCTTTAATTTTTCATAATCCTTCCTTGAGTGGTCTAATTTGTCCACTTTATCTTTCAGTCTAGATATTCTGTTTTCCATATCATTCATCCTATTGGTGAGGCTTTCTCCTGTTGTTTGTAATTGGCTTATTGAGTGTTTCACTTTCTTCTTCATTTCAGCCTGAGTATTCTTTAATATTTCTAATTCTTTTCTGAATTCATTCAGAAAATTATCCTTCCTTCAGTTCTTTGATTTCTTTGTGTGTTCTTTAATTACTGAATTCTTTCATCATGTTTATAATTGTTCTTTTGAGTTCAATGTCCTGTGTTTTCTCTAAGTGGTTCTCATTGTACTCTTCTAGAGGACTAAGAATATTTGGTGGGGATATATATTTTATTTCATGTTATTATTTTTTTCTCTGTGATTTTTGACATGTGAATTTCTGATTCTTGTGTGACACTCAAGCCTTCCCTTGCTGAATTTAGATTGGCTTCTTTTTGTAAGCTTTATGTGCCTTTGTGGTTTACTTGTTAGGCATGAAAAGATGGTTGGTCTAAGCTTCAGGTTCTGTCTTTTGATTTTATACTGGAGTGGCCTAGTTGCTTTATTCTTCAGGAGTTCCCAGAGGCCTAAGTGAGATGAGGCTCAGATGCTCTCAGGCTTTCTCCCAAGGACTGGATCCCTCCAGGAAAGATGCTGCCCTCAGGAATTTGGGGGCTTGGCTGGCCTGGGAGCAGGGCTCAGGAAAGATGCTGGTTTCAGGAAGCTGTTGGCTGTGCCACCCAGGAATGCAAAAGGAGGTGAGGGTAGTAAGATGGCCCTAGGGCTCCTGGGGATTACTGGGAAGAACCAGTTTGGTCTGGATGCAAAGGAGCAGGGAGCAGTGGGGATTCTAGTTCTAGAGGTCAGTCCAGTAGTCTGTGGTCCCAAGATAATAATGTGCCAGTACCCAGGCTAGAAGGAGAGCTGAGAGGGTGAATTAGGCTGGGGGAGTCAAGGCATGGTGAGCACCACTGGACTTACCCAGGAAAGGTGCTGGCATTAGGACACTGGAGGCTGTGCAACCCAGGGAAGCAAAAGGTGGTGGGGGTGGGACCAGGAAAGGTGCTGGCACCAGGATACTGGAGGCCGTGCAGCCCAGGAATTAAAGGGAGGTATCAGCAGAACCAGGCTCAGAGGTCTCCTGGGGACTACAGGGAGGAACTGGGTTGGTCTGGATGCAAAAGATCAGGAAGCAGTGGTGGCTCTGGGCAGAGAGGTTAGCCCAGGTGTCTGGGGTGCCAAGACCAGAAATGGGTCAGTACCCAGGCTAGGAGGAGAGAGGCAGCAGGGGAATGGGAGGGAGAAAGAGGCTGGGAGAGTCAAGGCATGATGGGCACTGCTGGACTTACCCAGGAAAGGTACTGGCACTAGGACGCCAGAGGCTGTGCCTCATTGGATTTTTTTTTAAAGACTTTGGGACTTGAAATTATACTGTATTTTATGTGATGATATTGACATAAATTATTGGAAACAAACAATAAAGAAAATATTACATCCTAAAGTGAAGTGTTTGTGGAGGGGTCAAAGTTGACAAGAGGTGTTCCATCATAAATGGTTAGAGGAAACCTCAGTTGAGGAATTTCTTGTATCAGGTTGGCCTGTGGGCATGTCTGTGAGTCATTCCCTTCAGTGCTGATTGATGTAGAAGGGCCCAACACATTATAGGAATCCCTAGACAGACTGGCCTGGCCTGTAGAAGACAGGTAGGTGAACATGAGCTTGAGAGCAAGGCAGTAAGTGGTGTCCCTCAGTGTTCTTTGCTTCAGTTCATGCCTCTAGGATCCTGCCTTGAGTTGCTGCCTTGAATTCTATAGATGACAGACTATAACCTGTAAGCCAAGCTTACCCTTTCTTTCCATAAGTAGTTTTTGCTCAGTATTTTATCACAACAAAGAAGAACAAACTAGCATATTTACCCTACAAATACCCCTGACCACAACTAGCTGAGATTAAGGAAAATAATAGTACTAATTCAAAAAAGGTAAGAGAAAGAAGAGATCAAGTTCTACATATTACTCTAAACTCCCATTAGGACACCCATGGCTCCTTACTGAGTCTGTGCTTTGGATCTTGAGAAACAATGATAATTTAGTTAAAAATCATGACACGTAATGAGAAAATGTTATTCTCTTTCTAACTGGTATAATATTTGCACGTTTATTAGTTTTTAAAGCATACTAATCTTTCTCAGCTAAATGCACTAGGAATTTGAGAAAGTCTCAAGAAGCTGTAAAATATGTTCTCTTGACATGGAGGTATTTTTGCTGTGTGTCTGAATCTGGTAGGCAGGGCAGTTGGTCCTATATGAAGATTAAAGCCTAGCTGATGTCAAGTTTTACATATTGTCAAACAGATGCATAAAAGGCCATTCTAAGCAAAGTGGCATCTGCAGAGAGCAATGCAGTGAAATAACTGTGGATGACTAGCTGAAGCAGGGGAGAGAATAATCAAGTGCAGGAGAGATTCTGTTAGGGAAAAGTTCACAGATGTTGCTGGGGGAAGATTATCAGAAGTAGAATAGACAATAAAGTACATAGGTGAATACATAATGTATTCTTAAAAGTTACAATGAAAGCCCCACATTTGACAGTGCCTTCAGTTGCTGTATACTTGGAACATTTCTCAGACTGACTTCACAAAAGTCTGAAAATACTAAAATACTGTGTCATAAATCTTGATTAAAGAACCACTTCTTTAATGTATAGGTGAAGAAGCTGAGGTTTAGACATATCATAGAAAAAGCAAATAAGATATCATCCAGTGTGCAAAGCTAACCAGTTTGAGCACCAAAGTCAATATCCTTAATCATTTCATTACACCTTTAAATATTCTTACCCGTAATCAAGTATGAATCAGCAAGTAGGAAGAGAAGGTTGTGAAACCTTGAAAAAGTTGGGCAACTTATTTTTAATCTTTATACATTTTTTTTCAAAAGAATTAATGGTAATAGCCAAAGCCATAAAAGCATGCAGTAATGAAGGCCACAATAGTTTTCTGTTCTTCTTGGTATTATGTAAATGCTAATAGAGAGTATTTTATTTCTAGTTTCAGAAATATATTGTAGAAGTTCAATACACTTTAATGATTTGAGTCCAGTGATTTCCAATGTTTGTTTTCAGACATGAATAAATGAATGAAAAATAAGACAGGCATAATGCCAAAGATCAGAAAGCAAAAATCTCAGAACATGGTATACCAAAAGGTGAGTTGAGTGGAGGTGGTGGTAGACACAGGCAACAAATATTCCTACATATTCCTGCAGCACATCATTTTCAGAACCAAGTTGTAACTTGACCATGTTGTCGTGTCTTCAGACATTCTAATAGAAGCCATTTCTTATGGAAAGTAGATATGAAATAAGTCTTGTATTATCATCAGAACAAAAGCAACAATGTCTTTTTATGTAATTTTTTAACAAAACTTTCTATTTTTCTAGAAAATATACCTGAAAACAAGGATCAACAAGACAGATGTGACTTTTGTTCGAGGTGAGCTTGCTTTCTTATAGCAGATATTGCCAGAAAGATCACATTTTGTAGTTTGAGGGAAAGGAAAATTTTACAATATGATGAGAGCTAATCTAAAAAATAAAAAAATAGTATAAAAATGAATTTATTTTTTACTATTAGGGATGTATTAAATCTGTAGAATAAACAAAGAGAGAATTTGGGGTAGCAGTGGTATGTTAAATAGAATGTTTGTAGTTTGGTTTGGGGATATAAGACTCTATAGCTGTTGTATCAAAGGGGAAAAAAATCACTCTTCACCATATTTAGAGTTTTACAACCATGAAGAAAGTTGACAACCTTGCCTTTTTTGAGAACTTTCAACTTTTGATCTTAAAATAATAGAAAAGCTTTATTTTCCCAAAAGTCAGTTATTTTGAGGACTAAAGAGTTCAGTTTTAGTTCAAAATGCCAACCAGACACATGACAAAGCATAATTTCTAAGAGTTAATTATATCTTCAATACAAAACAGCAGGTTTGGCTGGTATCAAATCACATCTGGTAGAATCCATACAACTATGAAATAAAGAAAGCAGATTGTATTGAGTAAGTCTATTTTTTTGCAAAGGGAGGGCAATTAGGTTACATTGAAACAAATAAAGAACTTGGAGATATGACAAAATATCTTAAGTAAGTCATCTCTTCAAGCACCATATTCTTTTAGAATTATATTTATTATTTTTGTGTATAGGTATGCGTGTATGCATATGCGTGTATGTGTGTGTGTGTGTGTGTGTGTGTGTGTGTGTGTGTGTGTGTGTATGCAATGTAGGGGGGCATGTATGCCAAAAAGCACAGGTAGTAGTCAGAGGGCAACTTTCTCCTTCATGTGGGTTCTGGCACTCAAACTCAGGTCATAAGGCCTGTGCAGTCAGTATTTTACCCTTTAAGCCATCTTGCAGGCTCAAGAATTATATTTCTTATCTAAAAAAATTGCTGGTGATTAATATTGGGGAAATTTTTTACTACTTCTGGTTCTTTTCTATAAAATAAACAGAAGTAGTGGTCCTGGCCTTTGTCATCTTCATCTCCAGCAAATTATCATAACTTTGTATGAAACCTAAATAGATAGAGAATAGCCTGAACATGCTATCTTCAATTTTTTCCTTTGCTCTTTCAGAAGAAGGTGAAAAAAATTGTAGGTTCTCTGTGGAGAGTCTCTGATGAAGAGCTAATTGTGAAATGGTTAAATCTGTCAGGATTAGGAAGCTTGAGGATGCTTTTCAATTACTGTAGTTACAGGACAAGGCCAGATTGTACTGCACTATTTAAAATTTTATTTTTCAGTTATGATAGAATGTGGTGAGTCTTATTTAAATATTCAAGAATAGCATTTTGTGATTTACTGTTTAATTATGAAATTCAAATGTCATGATGAATATAAAACATATATAAATTGAAATCTCTGTAGAATCTTGTTTGTGTGTGTATTTTTTTTTATCCTAGATACATACTTCATTACAAAAACTCAAATCTCAAAAGTAGAAGTAATGGTGGAAAGTTCAAACTGAAGCTCAGGCATTTTGAAGCAACCTGGCATTTCCAAGATGTCTCACATTCTTGGTGAAATGTGATTTTTCTTTTGATTCCTGAAGGGTAAATTTCTAGTTCTCAGATAATGTTTGTCCTGTTTGTATTGTGGTATCCCCCAAAACCTTTGTTGGCATCCTACCTACTAGTGTTTGCAATATATACTTCTGGAAAAAGTCTTTGTTGATATAATTAAGATGCACACATGCTATAGTAGTGTGGACCCGAAATCAGACAGAATGGTGTCCTTTTAAAAGAGAAGAGACAGACGGACACAGGGAAAAGATGACAAATTGACAAGAGGCAGAGATTGGTGGGGTGCATCTGCAAACCAATGGAAAATAAAATTAATGGAAAAATCATAATGTAAAAAGAGGAAAGAAAGGATTCTCCTGGCCCTTGTGCTCAGTGGGGATAAGGCCCTGCCAATACCTTGAATGGAGACTCATTGCCTTCTGAACCAGGAGAAAATTTCTTTTGTTCATAGTCATCTACTTTGTAATACATTGTTATCAAATTCCTGGAGAAATAATAAGGCTCACATACCTCGTGATAGAAAAGCTCAAGCAATGTTTTCCCCTTTCACTGAAAAGATAATATATTATTCTTACAATACTTCCATGGTGTAGCCTGGTAATACTTGATTTTGGCGAAAATGACAAGGACTGTTCCATCTTCACTTTCTCAGATGCCTTTAAGCTCAGCATTTCAGCATTTGAACTAGGCTCAAATATTGGTAATCTTATGCTCTGGGCTGTATAAATGTAAGAATCATGAGTGGATGAGTCGGCAGTCAAGTGACATATGTGTAGTTTGACTCCCAAAGGTAGAGAGAATCTTAATAAATCAGTATGAACTAGTTCTGTTTTTGTGTTTTAGTAAATTGTTCAGATGCTTAAAAATCTCATAAGATATAAATCCTGAGGATGCCATGATCTCTTTGTGTAGCTAGATTCCTAAACTCTCAACTTATCTTCCACATGAGTGTGCAGCACTTGTGACAACATGCACAAGACCCTGTAAAAGGCCAAGTCAGATAAAACCCAGCATCGATGGGGAAGGTGGACAAGAACTCCAGGCTTAGCTGAGAACCTACTGGCAATTGCTAGCTGATGGTAACTACTGGCAATTGATATCAGCCAAAAGAGTGAGAGCCAGATTTCTTTAAAGTTATGATGCCAAGTAAGTTGAACACGTCCCAGGGAATGGACTCACACCCAAGAGCTTGTGGGGAACACAAATTAGACTTGACAGGCCTTTTAAAAATAATAATAGAGGACATTAAATCAGGGTAGTAGGGTAGAGTAAGATGGGGTGTGAAATTAACAAAATAAATTGTTTGAAATTATCAAAGCATCAATAAAAATGAAAAAAATATAAACACCCTTGAACAGCGATCAGCCTGATAGATTTGCATTTTTACTGTAAAATTGTCAATGATTCATCATTTTTGGAATTACAAATGGTAGACATTGATTTTATATTTATCCTTGAGTCCTAATACCCACTTGGCCTCCTTTGGTGGAAATGGCTTGCTGAAACCACGCAGTGAATTATGTACAGCATGAGACCTGGAACTTGCAAGACACCAGTTATTCCTATTCTTTTCCCAGTTTGTGTTGCAGTCTCAGCACCCATCAGCCATGAAATGCACTGCTAACTCGTCTGCCTCTTTCCTATCTGCCTGAGATATTTCCTAATGTGGGATCCCAGGCAGAAAGTGCATAAGAAGACTGCTTGGATTTTAAATCCTCCAAATTACAGAAGCTGGAAAAAGAAAGGGGGTAGGCACTATTCTCCAGAGCTTTTGAATTAAGGAATTATTGGGAATCGAAATGTAAATTTTTACTAGATGGATACAAACCTTTGATCACAAAATAACTTCCCCATAACAGAATATCAGAGAGGAATGACATAGAACAGGTAAATTATCATGAGATAAGTCAAGGGTAGCAAATGAAAAATGTTTTGGGGTTAAAGAGTATGTAGTGAGTTCACCAAATAAAGGCCTAGAAACCAGTCCAGATGAAAAGATAAAGAGTGCCGTGATGTTATTGGAATTTCTTACAGAAATTCAGACATAGCTAAATGGAGAGGTGGGGTAATTACAAAGGAAATGAAGGCAAGATGTAAGCCAATACTTTAATATGTGCAGGTATTACTTTTGTATTTTCTTTATAACAACTTTGCAAGGTATTTTCTTGTACTGTTCTTTATGATGGAGGAACTAAATCTAACATATCTTTTGATGTCGTTTTATTTTTTATTGTGTTTTGAGACAGTGTCTCCCTACAGCCCCATCTGGCCTAAAACTCATTATATAGACCTGGCTGGCTTTGATCTCAAAGAGATCTGCCTGCTTCTATCTCCTGAGTTCTGGGGTTAAAAGGCATGTGCTGCCTTGCCTGGCTTACTCTGATAATTTTTAAGGTGTTCATTAGCTGAATAATTGACAGAGCTGGAACTGAAATGTGAATCATTCTATGGAGTCAAAATCTTCCACCACAATGCCTAATTCCCTCTTTTGTAACAACCTCTTTTATTTTTCCTGCTTGCTGACCCTGAATGAATGAATTCTCACCATGGAACACTTTTCACTAAACAGTTTTCACTGCCCAATATCCATCACCTTGTATTATAAGCTTCTTCACTGCATGTCAGACAGAGAAATTATTCTTCTTTAGTTAACTATTTTTAGCATAAACTGACTAGCAGGTTTATCTTAAATGATGCTGGCACTGTTGATGGAGCCTGGACTGCTTCTGCAACCACAAATGCTAATTGTGCTGACAGTTCTCAACAGAGCTTTGGCTTTCAGTGTGGTCTAATTGGAAGGTTGACTGTAAGGCCTTGTTTCATGTGAATGTGCAAACTAGGATTTTCTTAATCCCAGTCCTCTCATCATCCTGTTTTCTATATTTAACATGTTTGCTTCCCTGAACAGCTCAGTTGCCTGAAAATTCATTCCAACTATGTTTACTGAAAGTAGAGGGATCATTAAACTTGAAATTCAAATGCACTTTGGATGTTCAGCTATGCTGAAATATTTTCTATAAAATTGAGTTGAAATTGTATGGGAACTGTGAGTGAAGGAATCACTTCTCATCTTTTTAGATTTTCATAGGAACAAAATAAAACAGACAAACAAAAAAATGTTAATACCAAGTTTTGTGGCCCAAAGTGAAGACATCCACTGTTGTAATTAAAAATTTAAGAACAAAGACTGAGGAGGCGGCTCAGTGGATAAAATATTTGCATGCACATACAGGAGGACCAGAGTTCAGACCCCCAGTGCCCACATAAATGGCCATGGAGTCATGGTGGCCTGGCTGTAGGGAGATTGAGATAGGGAAAGGAAGAGGCTACGCCCTAAGCAAGATGCAATCTGGAGACTAAATCTTTGAGCTCTGATTTCAGTGAGAGACCCTTCTTCAGCAAATTAAGTTGAGAGTGATTGAGGAAGATACCTTATATGAAATTATTGTCTCCATACACACAGATATATATGCACCAGTACACATATGTGCATGTACACATATGAACATGAAGACAGATACATGCATACACCACAGACATATCAAAAAGCCGAAAAACAAAATGAGCATTATCTTTAAATTCCTCCCTTATTTTTGAGAATTTCATACATCTATACAATGAAATATGATCATATCTACTGCCACTTCCTCCTCCAGCTCTCCATATCCAACCAACAGACGTGCCCTCCCCCCTTACAAGTTCCAATTTCATGGGTTTTTTGTTTGTTTGTTTGTTTGTTTGTTTTGTTTTGTTTTAGAAACAACTAGATTCATTTAGTGCTGCTCACTTAGAGTGTGTATCTATCCGCTGAGGCATGGGAAACCTACATGTGGCTGTATATTCAAAAAAGAATGATTCTCACTCCCCCTGCAATTATCCATTGCCAAAAGCTCCTCAGAAGCAGATAGGGCCTGTAGACCAACCTATGCCATCTATGCTGGAATTTTGACTGACTTGATCTGGTTTAAGTCTTCTCCAAGCAACCGCAGTTGTTCTGAGTTTATGAGTGCAATATCCTTATTCTGTCCAAAGACAACATTTCACAGTGCTCCTTCCCATCTTCCAGCACTTACATTCTTTATATTTCCTCTTCCATGCTGTTCTCTGAGCCTTGGTGTTGGAGATTTAATAAAAATGCCCCTTTTGGAGCTGTTCAGATGGTTCAGCAGTTAAGATCACTGGTTGTTCTTGCAGAAGACCAGGGTTTGAATCCCAGCACCCACATGGCAGCTAACAACTGTCAGTAACTCCAGTCCTAGGGTTCTGTCAGTCCCAGGGGATCCGACATCCTCTTCTGACCTACTCAGCCATTGCACGACACGGGTGCGCTTACCTACATGCAGGCAATACATGCATACACATAAAAAATAAAAATAATAAACAAAATTTTTAAAAAATTATGTGTGTGTATTGCCTGCATGCGGGGCGTGGTGGCGCATGCCTTTAGTCCCAGCACTTGGGAGGCAGAGGCAGGCAGATCTTTGTGAGTTCAAGGCCAGCCTGGTCTACATAGTGACTTACAGGATAACTGGGGCTACAAGGAGACCCTGTCTCAAAAAGACAAAAAAAGAAAAAAGCCTCTTTCTTTTATGGCTGACTGAGAGCTCAGGCTCTTATTCTCAGCACTTTGAACAATCACGGATCTCTCCATTGACTGCTACCTGGTACATAAAGAAGCTTCTCTGGGGAATGGAGAGATGGCTCAGTGGTTAAGAGCAATGGCTACTCTTGCAGAGGACTTGGATTCGAGTCCTAGCACCCACATGGCAGCTAACAACCATCTATAACTCCACTTCCAGGGGATCCAACGCCATCTTCTGATCTCCTTGGGCACTGCATGATACTGGTGCACCTACTTACATGCAAACAATATATTCATACACATAAAATAAAAATAATAAGTAGAATATTGAAAAAAGAACTTTCTTTGACCAAGACTGGGAGTGGTCCAAGTCTACTGGTATAAACATAAATATTTGGAAGGCAATTTGATAGCATTAACATTTAGCAAAATAGCCATCAGATTCTAACCAGGGCCTATGATTTCTGAGGGCACCGATTTTTGAGAAGAACATTACCTGGCATGATGAAATGCTTTTCTGTGGAGTAGGCATCAAACCCAATCAGAAAGTGGTTAGTTATACCATAAAGATATTATCATTTCAACTATTTTGTTTTTAAAAATATTTAATTAATTAATTTATTTATTTTTATGTGTCTGAGTGCATTGCCTGCTTGTATATAAGTGCACCAATGTTTTACAATGCACATGGAGGTTATAAGAGGGTGTCAAAGTCCCCTGGAACTGGAGTTATGGATAGTTGTTAGCTGCCATATAGATCCTGGGACCCAAACCTGGGTCTTGTGCAAGAGCAGTCATCACTCCAGTTCCCCTCCCCCTCCTTTTCTAGTATTTTATTTTAACTTTAAACTTTCTTTTTGAGGTAGAATTTCTCTGTAGCCCCAGCTAGCCTAGAACTCTCTAATGAGAACCAGGCTGGTCTATCTTTGTCACAGAAATCCTCCTGCTCTGCCTCCAAACTGCTGGGATTAAAGGTGTGAGCTACCAGCAGCATAGTTTTTAATCCATTTTGCAGTGGGTGTTAGATTGTTGTCCAGTCTTGGTTGTAGTAAGTGCTCTGTAATGACCATGGAGTACATATATCTCTTTGGCATACTGATGCTAAAATGAGCACAATGTTGTTCAGAGATGCCATTATATGTTGAATACTAGCAGAGCTAATAATTTTTTATATATAGCTAGGAAAGTGTTCCTATATCTTCTACAACTATAAATTGCTTCAGTTAATGTTATTAGCTATAAGGTCTTTAAATTGTACGGCCTCTCAAATAATGTTTTGCTTGTTTTTGAATATTTTTCTGTCCTTATACAACTCCTTTCTTCTTTCTGAGGCACCAAAAGATATTTGTGAATTGACAGCCTAGTGCCAAATATAAGTGGTTGACATGAAGGGTACAACAACACAAAAGCAAAACAAAAGACACTCAGGAAATTTCCTCAGTATGCTGGCTTCCGCAGTAGTTGTGGCTCTGTCATTTGCTAGCAAAGAAATGACTTTCATCAAGTGAGAGAATGATTTATCTCTGTAAGCAGCAGCTTCTTTAACTGGTAAGAAAATGAATAAAAAGAAGGCCATGGGAAACAGTTGGTTTATTTGGATTTTCTGTGGGAGCAATTGAGATAACTTTCATGCTTTTCCAGCACAGTCTCAGTGATATATTTCAGATTATTTAATAATATTTCTGTATATTTTAATATGTATTTTATTCTTGACATTTTCATCCTCCATTAATTTTTAGCATAATGTTAAGTATTTTACCTACTAATGTTTGCTTTGTGCTGCATTATATCCCATGAAATGTACATACTATGTTTCATTCCATTCACAATATGTGTTCAACAAATTATGAAATCAAAAAAATCTGAGACTTCATTCCTTGCCCAAACAGAGTCTTACTCTTCCTAAGCTTGTCTCCCTATCCACCCTAACTTCCATCTTCGCCCAGTAGAGAGCTTTCAATCGCTTTTTTCTTTCATCTGAAGAAGTAAGAGCTGCCTTACTGAGCTTCTCTCTCAGATCTTCTCCCTTTATTGCAGCTCTCCTTCACTTTGAAAACAAAGCAATGTCTCTGAATTTCACAGGTGTCTGTATTCTCTGTTTTTCAGTCTTTTTTTTTTTCATTTTAGACCTAAAGATACGAATATAAAATACATATAAAATGATTTCAGGACAAATAATGACAACCATCACAAGGGTTTTTAAGAGCTGGTTATTTTCTGCATTTAATTTCTAAATACAAATAAGTAAAATTCTGCATCAAAGTCAATTTTTTAAAGTGGGATTAAATTAAGTTAAATTTTACAGGGAAAGATGAACAGCTTTAAATATCCAGAAACCTCATAAAAACAAAAGAATGCTAAAGATAGACATGCTTTTTGGTACTAATGAACTAAATAATGACTTTAAATTTAAGCTTGTGATAATGGTTCAGGAAGAGTTTAATAGATGTGTTCACAAGTTCAAAACAGCTAACTAAAATAAGAAGTAGATAAGAACTGTTAATGTATGATAAATGAAGGCAACTTAAGTCACAGGAAAAAATCATTTTTGAAACTTTTTAGAAAAGTAAATTTAAAAAAATATTTTATTTATTAATTTTATTTTTATATGTATGAGTGTATTGCCTGCATGTAGGTAAGTGCACCCTTGTCATGCAATGCTTGCAGAGGACAGAAGAGGCTGTCGGATCCCTTGGAACTGGAGTTTCGGACAGTTTTTAGTTGCCATGTGGGATTCGTACCCGGGTCTTCTGCAAGAACAGCCAGTGTTCTTAACTGCTGAGCCATCTCTCCAGCCTTAGAAAAGTAAATTTTATATGGAAAAGAATGCTTGATTTTCTTTTTCATGCAATATGCTAATGTGAAAAACACATAACTATTCAATGTGAAAATAAATACTTAAGACACTTAAATCAAGTAGAACTTTATTGTCTATAGGAAACAAACGTTTTGTAAAATACATGCAGAAAGCCTTCTAGCTTGAACCATACACCAAGAACCCACGTGAATGAATAAATTTTAGAAATATGCTGTCAGTATATAAAAGATACTTCATAAAATTTATTAATAAAAACATATAACAAAATTTGTTAAAGATTCTTTGGAAAACTGCCTATAAAAATTCCAATCCCTTATATATAAGTATACCATGCACCATTCATCAAGGAAGCTTCTTTTCGCAGGAGATGGAGGCTACTGCAAAATCCCACAACTGGTTAGATACAGGGAAATATACATCTGAGAGATGCCTGGTACTAGGGCTTATAGATCAAAGCAGAATTGGGAATGGGGGAAACTTGTGCGTCCATCAACTATCACCAGTGAAACATCCTTATGGAAGGCCACAATGGCCAAGTTTTAGAAGAATAGGATACAGTAGAGTGTGTGTTCCTAGATAAGAATCCTATATTGACTCTCACCCACACACAGCTCATGGACCATTTCAGAAGAGGAGGTGGAAAGACTTTAAGAGCCACGCTTGGTCCATACATATAGGAAAACAGAGGCTTTCAGGCCACTGGAAGTTTGCACACATGAACTTCAGCAATGGTGGCATCAAGTATGGTGAGGGAGAGTAGACCTTATGATCTCTGGATGGGCTGACTGAACTCTAGTAGTTGGATTTCCACCTAGGGTTATTTGGGTACAAATTCTTGACTGGATAGGACTTAGTATGTATAACAGAGTACATGGATTTGGTTTGGGAGTGAATGGGAGAGAGGGCTATAAATTTGACTAAGAACTGTTGTATGAAATGTACAAAACCTCAATAAAATTAATCTTTTTAATTCAGAAAGGAAAAACATCTTTCTAATTGTCAATGGATGAAATTCTCATTGGATAACAACAGGAGGTGATTCACGGAAGAGCCACTCGGCAGAGCTGTAGGATGATAGGTTCATCTCATGACTAATAAATGAGACCAAGTCAGGACATAAGCACCAAGGGACATGAGAAATGAGTGAGGATGACAAAATGTATCCGGAGCTCCTAACAAGAAAGAAAAAGCAGTGGAGAGACAGACTGAGCAGTTACTACATGACGTTTCCATAGCTGATGGCTCAAATAAGCATCCTAGAATAAAGATATCTCAGTATGGGCCAAAAAAGCATTTACAAAATATCAATAAACTCTCAGATATCTCATGGTGAGATTTGAAAATGACAAAAGCAAATCGAATATTTTTGAAAGTGTCCAAAAGTGAAAAAACTTGCTAACCCTGCCAACCCTGAGCTGACTTGTACCTGCATTAAGATGGGGACATAAAATAGAGAAATTCATTTTCAGAACAATTAATTGTCAATCTAATTGTGTATTTGAGCTTCTGAGAGATCTAAATGAATATTGATCACATATAATCACTATTTTCATAATAATATTTACAAGTTTATTCTTAAGACATTTATTTAGTTGAGTATGAAAGTGAATCCTATAATATTTGCATTTGGAACATTGAGGTAGGAGGAATTAAGAGTTTGATGCCAGACTGATCTATATAGCGAGTTCTATACAATTCTCTGCTACATTGTGACTCTCGCTGAGAAACCAAAATTATTTAATTAACTGATTAACTTAGTCATGACTTCTATGCAAGGAGTATGAAAACACTTGAAGTCTTCTACATTCATTTACTTTGACATTCATTGTTGACATTCCTTTCTCATTTAAGGGGATTGATAATTATATTCATTTATATTTTATTAAATTAAATATGCATGTAGCACTTCTAAATCCACCAATCATGTGGATGTATTAACATGGGCATTACCTCTAACCTACTACAGAGAGAAAAACAAAAGAAAAATTCATCACGTCAAATAAATTATAAAAACAAATATAAATACAAAGAAACTTGGGGATAAAAATACAAATATGTTCATGGATGGAGCAATGCAAAATGAGTAGTTTATCTTATTCAGAGAAAAAACTGAGTCAGTTGAACTAGAAAATATTTCTTTGCTGTAAAATTCTACCAAAAATAAATAAAAGAATAGGAAAAGTATTTCAAATAATTACAATCTGAAAGACAACTAGCATAGCACTATTAACATAGACAAAACATTGAGGGTTACAATATAAAAATAGGTGATTTTTAGCAGAAAATGTATACTTTGGAAGAAACTATGGCATTATAGATTTAACATATATGAAAACATGATCAAACTAGAAAATAAATGCCTCAATGAATAAAGAAAAACATCTAGAACATTTATCTCAGTGGTTAAGAGATAAAGTGTTCATCAGACACATACAAATAATTCTGTTTTCCTTTTTTCTCTCTTTCACTTATGTTTGAGAGAAGATGGTACTATGTAGGCAAGACCTACATCAAACTTGCCTCTGTCCTCCAATTGTTGGAACTATGGGATAGGATCATCATGCTTAGTATTTCAATAATATAGTTAACAAACCATGAAATGTTTCTTACAGGTACATCTAAAACACTACCTCCAACTGGCAAGCATAATTTTAGGGGCATCAATGCAAATTAATGTATTCTAGACTCTAAAGTATATTTTTACTTATGTTAAAGATTAGCTTTACACTGATCATAGATGCTGACAACCCCATTGATACATTAGAATTATATAATGACAAGAAAGTAAAACTTTAGGGTAAAAAAAGACCCCAAAGAAAAGTAGCCAGTTTCTTCGCTGAAAGTCAAAATGTCCTTGGGCCTCTTAGCAACATACTCTGTTCCAAAGGCCAAAAATGTCTAAAGTATTTGGGAGATTTTATCTAACCCCTAAAAGATTTCAGGGTTACCTCTTCGAGGGGGGGATGTTAGAGTAGCAAAAACCCCATAGAGAAAGAAAGAGAAAGAAAGAAAGAAAGAAAGAAAGAAAGAAAGAAA
>NW_008330735.1:2538534-2555830 GCF_000622305.1 Nannospalax galili
GAGAAAGAGTACATGAGTTGTCAGAAAAATATGGTGGGAGATGTGGGAGGTGTTGGAGGGGAGGGAGTGGCCATGGATTTGATCAAAACACCTTATATGCATGCATGAAATTCTCAATAAAATTTCTTTAAAAGTTAACAACAACAACAAAAAACTGGGTGTGGTGGTGCACGCCTTTAATCCCAACACTTGGGAGGCAGAGGCAAGCAGCCTGGTGTACATAGTGAATTCCAGGACAGCTGGGGCTACAAGGAGACCCTGTCTCAAAAAGACAAAAAAAAAAGTTAACAAAAAAAGAGAATTTAAAAATGAATCTTCTAATAACACAGGGATCAAGGAAAACATAATGAAGTATAGAACTCTGGGGTAAAGGAAATCACATTTGCCAAATATACTATGCAGCACAGAGATTAAAGTGAAAAAGGTATAACAAACAAACAAAATGAACAACCCAAGTGTCCTACTGCAGAAACTAACAGAATAGGAAAGAATAATATTTTTTGCCAACAAATTCAGAAAAAGTACATGGAGTATCAAATGCCTAAATTATATTATAAAGACAAAACTTGAATATAAGAACACTTGAACTGCTTTAGGGTGCTTACATATGTGGCTAAACTCTCTATATTTTTAAAAAGCAAAGACTCTGTTTGAACAAATTTTAGGATAGCAGTTGTATAGGAAGGGTTGGTGGGCTCCTTTGATGAAGAGCTATGGAGGTGCATCATCTCACTTTCTTACAGCGTGTGACAATGTTGATATGTGTTCTTTCATCTGCATATATATTTAAATATATTAAATATTGAATATATTAAATATATATTAAATAAATTTGCATAATAAAGTACAAACACTCCATACAGCTGTCTATATACAGAGAGAATTAGGACTCCAGTTGCTTAGAATTTGCCCTTCACTGAGGTTTCAGGAAGGGAGAGAGAGCATAATGTGATGATTTTTCTCCCGTACAGATTTAGAACATTTACCAATCAAGAAATGTGGGCTCACTTTTAAAATACAATGAAGATATATAACTTTTTGTATAGAAAAGAAATTATGGTGGTCCTGTGACAAAGTAATAGTTCTCTTATAGTTTTTTGTCTCCAAATTTTATAAACATGAATCCTTGTGGTATGTTTTCTCTTGTGCTTTGCCTTTTTGAACACTATGTTCTGGAAGTTTTCAGTGCTGAACTGCGTAGGTATCATTCTTTCATTTTCACATTATATGCTATTCAATATTATGATTATGTGATTCAAATTCAATTGCCTACCCAAGCCTTCCTCTGTATATTCCCTACTCTCTGAAGAGTTCTTGTGATATTGAATAAATTTCATTCCCTTAATTCTCTTCCCACTTGAGGTTACTTCGTATTGCTCTGCTTCCTACAGGAGTGTTCTATTTTCTGTCTCTTTCTATAATGGGGTGGAATTGGCCTACTATAGATCAAGTATGATTGGATATAACTAATTTAACGTAAGTCAACCTACCATGTATATCATTGTCTAGTATTTATCTCAACTTTTAACTGGCTTTTAACAGACCTCAAGGAGGTCAGTTCTCCACAGCTACTCCAGGACCTAAGTCAGTTTTACATGATAAGAATTCAATAATACCTTGAACTAATTAGACTTTGATTCATTAAAGAATGACTTACCTGCCTTTCCTAAATATTCATGTTTCAAAATATGCTACTTTATTCCTTGTCTTACACACTAGTTTGCAAGGAAAAGCCATTTATGTCATCTACATAAGTCTACCCATAGTACAATGGAATTACATTGTGTCCTATATTAATATGAAAATATCACCATGAACACTAATGTTTCATAGCTATACTTTCCACACTTGTTCACCTTCCGTTCATTTGGGTAAATAGAATTGTGTCACAGAGGTGTCACATCCTTAAAGCCCACCAATCCTTTATCCTCAATGTATTCCTTTTTTATCTACCAAAAATTCCTTAGACTGAATATTGTATAATAATTTCCTTAACTTTATACTTTATGATATATTTGTGTTATTCAATGAACATATATCTAGTGCCAACTTCAGCTCTTTACAAACGGGCTTGTATTTTATGCCTTCAGTAATATCTTACTTTGACTCACTCTTGTCCCAATAGTATTGCTTTAGTTATGATGTTGAAGTGTGTGTTGATGTGTGAAGGCTCCACTTACATACATTAGGTGAATTGCCATTCACTGACTTACTTATTCTTCAAAATGTTTAGTATATTCTCTCCTGAGTGCTAAAGAATTTTAAATAAAGGATATCAAAAACCTAGATGAAATGGATAAATGCTTGTATACTTCATCAGAAAATTATATCAAGGCAAACAGAAAAGTGAATCATTAAATAAATATTAGTGAAAAATGTTTTCACATGAAAACCTCAAATATTCATGACTTAGTTCCATCAAATATTTAAGGAATTCAAAATTCTAATATATATTTCTTATATAAAATGCATAAAAGTGCTATAATACACAATATCTCACTTTATACATGAGAGCTCTAAATCCCAAAGAGAAATTCTATTGTATGCTTTATATGAAATTTTAATGTAACAAAGTACTTTATATACTTCTTTCTAAAGAGAAGCTAAAACTTGTTATATGTAACACAAACTTAGCTTAAAGGTATTTGAAAATTATCATCAATTAAAAAATTCCTTTTTCTATCATCTGAATGAGGACTTTATAGTAATCGCTGTGCTTGAAAATTAAGTTAAATTGAATAAAAACCTGTAATATAATCAGTTGATAGTCAAAGTGTTACAATTCCATATAGGCATGGCCTGATAAGGGAGACAGAAAGTAAGATTTTTGGTTTTCTCAACTCTCAAATGTTTTTATGTTAAATATAAAAACCAGGCACTAAAATCGTTGCACAGTAGCCCACAATGAGTGATGGGGATCAATAAGAGCCAGGGAGATTTCACAATAAGCAAAAGCTCTTGTGGGCTAACTGGAAACTTTTGTCTTAAAGGGATCATGGGTAGGCAAACTCTGCATAGGTAATGTGGAGACTAAATCAAAATGCCAGTGCAGTCCCAGGCGCCTTGATATTTGTAGAAGCCATTTCTATGACCCCTCACCCTTTTTTAAATGTGAAATTTCCCATCCCCCAATTTTTAATTGCATTATCAACAGGCAAAATGCAAAACAGCAGGTATCCAGAACTTATTCAACTTCAATAATTGAAACTTTTAAAAAATTTTGCTTTTATTTATTTTTTGTGTATTTAATACAGAACATCTCAAGCAATCTTAATTATCTTTATAACCCTGTCCCCACTGGCACAGTCCCATAGTACTCCCACCCCTCACTGAAGCCTATATACTCTGTCATACCTGTTAGGGCCCACTGTGTGGTCAGGGTCCCCAGTGGTTCCCCAGTGAAGGTCCATTCACTGAGGTCTAATCAGCCTATCTAGGTAGAGTCCCTTGTTTTAGGAAGATCAGGTTTCTTAACTTAGCAGCAGTCAGTTGCCAATATTCCTTCAGATAAGACTGGGGTCTGCTCTTCATTTTCCCAGCTCTATTCTGGGTTTTGTCTGCCTGCATTTGCATGGGATTTGTGAATGCTAACATCATCGCCATAGAATCATATGAGCAGGGTCCCAGAAGCTTGTAGGACTGTTTCCGTATGGTCATGCACCTCATCCCTGGCCCTTACAATCTTTTTTCCTCTCTTCTGCTATAGTCCCTGAGCCTTGGGTGGGTGAAGTTTAATAAAGGATTGTTAAACAGCAATCATTTTGCAGATGCTTGATCGCTACACTTTGGCTATTATGACATTTTGTGTCCTGACCTCAGCTGTATGAGGGAGCTTCATTATTGAGAACAGTGAGATTCATTAATGTCCTCTTCTTTATACTTGGTATATGTTCCATGAGCCTTAGGCATAGAGGTTGGATTGTAGATGTGTCAATTAGGACTGAGAAATTCATAGACAATATCTGTGTGTGACGAGTTCTGGTACTTGGTAATAGTCTCTAACTGGTGCAAATGAGCTTCTTTAATGTGTGATGACTGGGATATTTGTCTTTAAATATAAGGCTGCATATTTTGCACATAATAAGAAATCACATTAGTCTAGGGGGCTTTTGGTTCCAGAAAGAAAAAAAAAAGAGTCCATTATTTTAGGGGAAGCATGGCAAGAAGCAGCCATAGGAGAAAGAAAAGAGCTGACATCTTCAAGTCCTCCCAAGAAGCAGAGAGAGAGCTTACAAATCGGGCAAGGGTGCGACCTCTCGAAGCCCAGGCCGAGGCATGCTTCCTCTAACAAAGCCGTATCCCTTAAACATTCTATGACTTTCCCCAAATGTTGCCACCACCTGACTGATTGTTCAATACTTGAGCCTAGTGGGACACTTTTTATTCAAATCATCACATTGGTCATCTTGCTGATTGTATACCTATAGTGCGTGTGTGTGTGTGTGTGTGTCTGTCTGTCTGTCTGTGATTGTGGATAGGAGTGTGAATGTATTCATATATGCCAAGTTCAAGACAAATTAGTAGATTAGAAAATATAGTTCTACTTTTAATGTCTTCATGAACTCTAATGTGTTGAAAATACTGGATGGAAAAAGCTGTGACACCATTTTGTATATCTACCAAGTGTATAGAAAAGTTCTAATTTTTCTGCACATGCATCAAGATTTTTCTTTCATTTTTATTATTGATAAGCTTTTGCTCAGGTACTAGATGATATCTCATTATGATTTTCATTTCTATGATAAATACTGATGTTAAAAATATTTATACACATTTGTTGAGTACCTGTTTCACACTTTCAGGGAAATTTCCATTTAATGATTTTTTTTCAACTTGAATTTTTTGGACAATGAATTGTAAGATATTTCTCACGGGTTTCAGATTACTAACCCTTATGAGATATGTGCTTAAAATATTTTCTTTCATTCTATAAATTGCCTTTTCACTTAGCAATTTCTGTTCCTGTGCTGAAGCCCTTCAGTTTAACACTGTCCCACTTGCCGATTTTTAACTTTCCTTCTTTGCTTTTGGTGTCAGATTCCAAAAATTAAGGCCAAGACTAATGACATGAAACTTTTCCTTTGTCTTCTAGAAGTTTTATAGTTTCATTTGTTGTTTCTATTTTAAACTGTTCCTGCCACTATAAGAAAAAGTACTTTAGGCTAGGTGATTTATAAACAACAGAAATGTATTGACTAGAGTTTCTGAGGCTCTCACATCCGAAGTCAAAGTGCCAGTTGATTCTGTGTTGGTGAAGTTTGATCTAGAATATACAGGTGGCACCTAATGCTATGCCAATACTGAGGTGTCATCATGAATTAAACATTTGTTAACTGCTCCATCACTTCACATTATCAAATCAGTGATTAAATTCCCTCCTTGGAATTGGGATACATACTTAGATTATAATAGTTTAAATAAATAACCCAAAGCAGTGATTTCAGGTTAAAAAAATATTAATTTAATTCTAAATTTCAAATATTTCAGAGATTTTTGAAGAAAGATTTTTAAAAATCCCTTAATGCCTACAGATGTTTATTTCAGAAGTAAAAGTGAATCCTACTGTGCTGGAGAGCTTTAGTATCAACTTGATACACCTGGGTTGAGCAAGCCTCTATTGGGGAAAATCTGTGGGGTTTTTAAGGTTGTACTCTCTTATATTGTGATATTAATGCTAATATTACATCCTGGGGACAAAAAATTGGAAAGGTTATGGTTTTATAGTGATGTGTTTGTGTGTCAAGTTGACAAGGGGTCAATTGTGCTGGATAGCTTTAGTGTCAACTTGACACACCTGGGTCGAGGGAGCCTCAATCAGGGAATTGCCTCCATTGGACTGGCCTGTGGCCATGTCCATGGGGCACCTTCTTGATTGTTGAGTGATATGGGAAGGCCCAGCCCACTGTGGGTGGTGCCACTCCTGGGCAGGTGGGCCTGTGTTACATAAGAAAGCAGGCTGTGCAGGGGCCAGGGGACCAAGTCAGTAAGCAGTGATCCTCCATGGCCTGTGCTCCAGCTCCTGCCTCCAGGCTCCTGCCCTGAGTTCCTACCTTGGGCTCCCTGATGAACTGTGACCTGGGAGATCTAAGACAAACTCCTTCCTCCCCAAGTTGGTAGTGGTCAGAGTGTTTTGTCACAGCAATGGAGAAAGAAACTAAAACATCTACTGAAGGGAGTTAAGCTACAGATAAAATGCTGTTTAAAGAAAACAGCATTTTTCCAGGGATCTGAGATCTGAGAAATGAATATTCCATAGCTCAAAAATCTGTAACTATGTCATTCCAGAGTTTTTTGAAAACTAAACCCTCTTGATATTCATGACTGCATATTGATCTCTGTGTACTGTTTTCTGCTTGTCTTAGGTATGACTGTGCACATGTTTATGTTGTTTCTTTCCTAGTCTAAATCTAAACCCTTTTTAGTCCCATGCTGCTTCTTGACAACTTTCCCACCACAGTCATTATTAGCAAATATAATTCTCTTTCAAGAAGTGTTTCAATAATAAATTACAAGGAACATTTATAAATGGACTTGTGGTTGCCAGGCAACCATCTTATTGATTACATTCTTAGGTGAATGTTCATCACTCAAAGGCCTGATACCAGGATCCCTATCTCAGAGCTTTAGGAAGTTGGGATTGTGATTATAGTTCCCAACTTGAAGTATCAACCTTTATTCTTATCTTCCTGAATAGCTGAACTTATTTCCTTCATATTCATGTACCTTCTTGAACCTTATCAATATACTGTTCCAAATATGGGATTTTAAGTAAGAAACTATTTTTTCCAAGGAAGTATAACATCACAAGGAAAATGAAGTACATAGGGGAACTTTGATTTTTAATCGTATCTCCTGAGGATATTTTAAAAATATATTTTCAATTAATTAAGCCTTATGTTATAAAAATAGAAATATGAAATTGTGAAATGAGTCATTGTTTTAAAAATCTGTCAGAGCTGGTGCACATCTTGTTTTCATTTTTTATTTTGTTTTATTTTGGTTTGCTTGGTTTATTAAATTAAAATTGCTGTAAAAGCACCAAAAGTCCTCGAAAGGTTCTCAGGGTGTAGCTCTCCTTCCTGGGCAAACATTGGCAGCAGTAAGAGAAGGAATTCTGGGTTCTAGCTGATTGTGGATAGCTGTGTCAAGCTTCACGATGATGGTGACTCCATTGCACTAAATATTTCAGTAAGAATATCACAGTTTGCCATTGAGCCTTTAGAGTTTCCTGCTGGGCATCATTTGTAAGTGAGGAGACAGATGAGGGCCTTGAAGAAGAAAATGTCAGTACCTTTCAATAGATTTTAAGGATAAAGTGCTCTATTTTTATATTGTACTAAGTAAAATATCAACAAAAACAGACTTGGAGCAAATCAATGATAAAATTTACATCTTCTCAGGAATGGTGGTGAGGAAAAGAACTAAGGTAAGGTAAGACTGCCTTTGTAGGAAACAGCATGCAGAGAATATGATTCCATGGGGCATTACAAAAGAATTCTGCAAGCAAGATATAGCTGTAATTGCTGCAACGGACTTTGCCAAAGGAGCCCAAGTAAGCCAGAAAACCAGAATCCTTGTCATGAACAGCCACAAATAAATGAGTCAAATTCCAGTCGAGGCAAGTGGATTTGAACGTTCCAATTCTGGATGGGCAGTATTTCAGGATTCCTTTTAAATTTCAATTCCCTCATAGCAGGACAGCTCTATAGTTTACTTGATTGTTATATTAGACTCTGGTACAAATCCTAGTAGGGAGGTAGATAATTCTTTTCTATAACCCAACCTAATCCTCTTTAATTATTTATTAAAGCAGCAGACAGTAACGTCAATGAAATCAGAGCTTCTTTTGTATATGGTCAAACATAAAGGACTTCCCCACTTCTAAGGCAAGCTGTGTATGGTGGGGGAAATTAGAAGTAGGGCATTCTTCAATGTCCTGAGATTTATACCTTCTTGAGAGATCATGTGTCATTGGTGTAGGGGATAGTTGCCTAGCTGGCATGAGTGGGTCAGGAAGATATTCTTTGCTATACCTACACCATGATGCTGGGAGTATCTATAGCCTACCTAAGAACTCATTTGCCAAAAGGACAGAATGCCTATGTGAATTTCCTATTTGGGCATATGATCTCTTGGAGACTCTGTGTGGGATAAAGACACAGAACACTTCTCTTTGGTTCAAGCCTGCCTCCGGTTTGCTTTGCTTTGCATAGTGCATTATCATTCCTTGATTGATACAGAAACTCTTCATTCCCTTGGAGACTGTTTGGTTCCCAGAAGAACTCCATCCTAGGACCACTTTTCATAATGATGCAAGATATATGTTTCTCATGAACATGGACCTACCCATGAATCAATCACTAAATGTAGAGTACCTTAGTTTTTGTCTCCTTATTATATGACTTTTCATCCTTTAACAATAGTATATGCCTTTAAATAAGCCATATTTCAGGAACAGCCATAATTTCTTTCAACCATTTTTCCTAGTCTAATAAATCCTGCTACTGCCTAAAGTTTTACACATTTAATTTGTTGTTGACCTGCCATACTCAATGAACTTTAGCTTCCATTTGTCTCTAAGACACAAATCCTACCCTCACCAGAGAAAGACCGCAGCGGGCTCTGGCTCCAACCCCTGGTTACTATCTTAACACTGATTTTCTGTATCCTTCCTGTATTTTAATATTTTACCCATTCTAAAATATTCCTTTATTCCTTGTTTACAGTTGATGGTTAAAAAGTGCAATACCATACTAACCATTAGTCTCAACTGCTGGACTTCTGATTATATAGATCTCAAATCATTTGTGGATATATTATACATGAATATCCAATTAGATAGACCCATTACTATTCTGTTCTGTACACAGCCTGACATCTAAGTAGAAAAATTAAATTTAAATGTTTTCCATGATGTAATTCACCTGAGATGCAAAGACAAAACCTCAATGCATTTTTCCCAGAGAAATCTTTGCTGAGAATAAAACCAGAACAAAATCTCAAAAAGGACTGAAATTGCATTACTTAAAGAATTTTTCCAGGCATGGTCTCATCTTAATAGTTTGCTGTTATGCTTAATTGTATTTGTAAACAAGAAAGCAAAAGAGGAACTGCCTGGGAGGAGGAAGGGGAAGCGAGAGAGGGAAGAGAGGTGGGAGGAGCAGGGAAACAAGAGCAAGGCTCTGAGAGGGGTATGCACGGAAATCTTGACATGAAATTCATATTCTGTATGCTATCTAAAAATGAGTAATAAAGAAAACAGTAAAGACAAATAGAATTAGACAAATATGCAGAATGACAGAAAACTTTTAAGATACCAATGGAAAAATTATTATAACATTTTGCATTAATTAAAGATGTGAATGATGGGGCTGGAGAGATGGCTCAGTGGTTAAGAGCACTGACTGCTCTTGCAGAGGACCTGGGTTCAATTCCCAGCACCCACATGGCGGCTACAAACTTTCTTCAACCCCAGTTCCAGGGGAATCTGAAGTCCTCTTCTGACTCCGTGGCATTGCATGACATGGGTGAACTCACATACAAGCGGGCAATATACTCGTATGAATAAGATAAAAATTATAAAATATTTAAAAAAATAAAGATTTGAATGGAAAAACACAAAATATTGTAAAAGAATCTCATTATGAATAAGAAAGCTAATTATAGTAAGAATGTGCATTGTCCAAAGTGAAAGTGCAGCAATAGCCAGATTTTTTAAATATATAAGAAACTAATTTGAAATTTCATATGATTGTAACACACCCCAAATACTCAAACTCTCTTAAAGGAGTATCTCAGCCTTAACAGAGAATAAAAAACAAAAAACATAATAATAAATAAACAAGCTTAATGATCATACAGAGACAAATAACCTCAGGGAATTGAAGTATAGTCTCACAAGTAGGTCCTCAAAACTTCTTCTGTAAACCAACTAAAAAATAAACAACTCACACAGCCATCCACTCACCTGCAGAACTAGGCCATGAACACATTGTTGACTCTCCTGGTTAGTCTGCAATCACCCCTGATCCTTTAATAAAATATCAAAAGTGAGAATCTGAAGCAGAGACCAACTAACTCTTTATACCTCATCTGAAATCATCCAAGCTATGATAATAAGAAAAACAGAACCATATGTCCATTCAGTGAAAGGAGACTAGAATCTCATATCAAACACAGAACCAACAAAGAAGTTAATATGCTTGATCACATCTGCAAAAGACACGTTTTAGGAAAAGGAAGTTAATATGGTCCCACCAAATACCATTAGTCCTACAGAAATGTTCTGCAGTGAGAATTTCCCAGAGGAACTCCAGGATACAATGTTTGAAAGAGCAATCATAAAGAATTCACAGTTTTTAAAGAATGCAGGAACAAAACGTGTCAACCAATTCAAGGATGATAGGAATAAACTCCTGACGAAAGCTTGAGAAAATGCAAAGATACAGCAAATTGAAATGACAAAAGCAATCCAGGATACGAAAAGTGTTGATATTGAAGAAAAATCAAGCTGAGATGAAGATAACATTGAAAAACTCAATAACCTGATTAGAAAAGACAGAGGAAAGTCTTACCAGAAGAACGAATCAGGTAGAAAGCAGAATATAAAGACCTGAAGATAGACTAGGAGAACAAAATCACTTGGCAAAGAATATGAAAAATTTATAAAACAAAAAATATACTGTGCAGGAGATGGGACACTATGAAAAGACCAAATACATGAATTATAGGCACCAATGTAAAAGAAGCTCAGTTCAATGGCATTAACCAGATTTTCAACAGGATTATGAAGGAAAACATTCCTAAATTAAGTAAAGACATACCTTCACAAATACAAGATGCACACAGAACACCAAATAGAACCAGAAGAGAAAATCCACACAGCATATCAGAGTAATATCACTAAATATACAGAACTACAAGACGATATTGAAAGCTGCAAGGAAAAAAAAAAACAAATAAAGCAAAAGCATCAACAAATGGGACCTCACTAAACTAAAAGGCTTCTGTACATCAAAGGAGGCAACCAGGAAAGTAAACAGAAAACCCACAGAATGGAAGGAAATCTTCACCAGCGACACATCTGAAAGAGGTTTATATCCAGAATATATAATGAACTCAAAAAACAAAGAATTAAGACAAGAAGTAACACAATTAAAAGATGGGCTAAGGAGCTGAACAGAGAGTTCTAAAAAGAGGAAGTAAAGATGGCTATAAAGCATCTTTAAATATGTTCGGCATCACTAATAATTATGGAAATGCAAATTAAAAACATTTTAAGATTTCATATTACCCCAGTCCGACTGGCTAAGATCAAGAGAAGAAATGATATCAAATGTTGGAGAGGATGTGGGGAAAGGGGAACACTCATCCACTGTTGGTGGGGCTGCAAACTGGTTCAACCCCTAAAGTGTGAAGAACTCTTAAAAAACTACAAATGAGCCTAACATTTGACCCAGTTATGACACTCTGTCCCGACCCACAGGACAGTCAACGTGGGTATCTGGAGGGAGGAGAGGGGACGGAAAGGGACAAGAGATGCGAAGAATGGAGACAAGACAGACTTTCTGATCAAGTCTCATTTAATGAACATCTACACAAAGTTTTTATAGTGAGGAGAGGGGGAAGTTGGCAGGGACAAATCCATTGAAGTAGAGCAATTCAATTAACAGAACGATTATTACAATAACACCACACCAATTGATCACAGAGTAAATTCCATAGTAACACCACAATTCTATATAGCAAGTTATAAATCAATTAAGAGGTTACACTTGTATGATTACAGAGTAATACCAAAGTTTTTTAGCAATTACATGAGAAATGAGGGAGTCTCTCAAGCGGGAAGTGCCCAGGTTAGAACAACATGTTTGTGAGAGGCTTTCAAGTATAGTCATCTGGTTAATCTCAAACCAGGCCAGCCTTGATGTCAGAAAAACAGCTTTGCCAGGAATCAGGTCTTGCTATTTCCTGGGGTAGGGGCCTACGGCTCCCGACAACACTCCTTGGCATATACCCAAATAACTCATCCTATTGCAGACACTTGTAAATCCATGTTTGTTGCTGCTCTTTTCACAATAGCTAAGAGATGGAAGCAACCTAAGTGTCCCTCAATTGACGAGTGGATAATGAAAACGAGGTTCATTTATATGAGTTACACTAAGTGAAGTAACATAGACTCAAAAAAAAAAACAAAAACAAAAACATATGTTCTCCCTCATATGTGGATCCTAGAACCAGACCCTGATAATTGACTATGTAACCAGACATAACTACAGGAACCAGGATAATGGAAAGGAACCAGGAGGTAAAGTAAAAGATAGAATCCAAAAGAGAAGAGCAGTAGGAAACAGCGGTTAATAAGGGAGATATGGTTAAAAATAGGGTTAAAGGGATGGGGAGAGAAGGGTATACAAGGAACATAGGGGATAAAGTGACAGAAGGAGCTCAAGAGAGGTAGGACCATAGGAGAAGGGTATTATTAAGGGAGAAAGGGGGAAAATGGGGGCACCTTAATTGGGGAAACAATGATGGAGGGGTGGGACACAGTGAGAGATAAATAATGCCTAGCTAGTTTTAAAAACCAGAGGAAACCATGTTACTCCAACAACCTACTGAAAAATTATACATATCGGATCAAGAAATATATGTCTAGGTAAGGTTTATCTGAGAACAACTGGTCTTTGTCCAAGATTTATCTACATGACAAACAGTAATTAAAAGTACCAGACTGGTGGAACTAACCTTCTTGGATGTTTAACAGACACAGTTTGAGGCCTATAATAATTTGATCAGAGGGACATAAAGGACAGTTCATGCTCCTGTCCACCTAGGTTGACTAGTTCCAGGGGAATATGAGCATTTCTCAAAACGTCCTTTAATTGTGGTGGGTCACCTGTTCTCTTGATAAAGGAGGCTGAGGAGACCCCACAAGATGGACTTGAACCAGTGTCCAGTCTACAAAGAGGAGGGTCAACACAGAGGTAACCTTTCCTCCATGCTTCCAAGAGAAGACAGCCATGCTCAAGTAGGACCTTTGACTTATCCTCACATAGGTAGAACTGGTAAAAGAAAGGAGCCAGGGGCTCCTTCCAAGCCTATGTGTCTGCTGAGGAACAGATCCTCAAATGACCTTAAGAGTAAAAATAAATTGGTTTATCTGGGCCAACTGTATGGCCTTAAACACCCAAAAGGAAAGTATATCCAAAGTTTAAAGGGGCCAATATAATTTTTAAGAGTCCATAAGTATAGCTAAAGTCTACATAACAAGCACAATGCCAGATAGGAGATACCTTCTTTTGAGTTGTTGGCCAGGGTGGCCAAAGGGACTCCCAGATAGTCACCCAGCATAGAACTGGGAAAATGAGCAGCAGACCCCAATCTTATCTAAAGGAATACTGACAACTGATTACTGCTAGGTGAGCAACAGCTGACCCTTCTAAAACAAAGACCTCTAGATAGGCTGACTAGATTCACCAGCATGGCAAGTACTGGAGAAGAGCTGGGGTACCAACAACACAGTGGATATTAGCATAGATATCAGAGTATAAGAGCTCTAGTGGGGGGAGGGGGGCTATGGGAGGGTGCCATCTGGGAAGTGGGTATATAGTTGAATAAGATGATTTGGGATGCTCTGTGTGATATACACACACACACAAATTAACAAATTTTTAAAAATGCATTATATTTGATGAGGAAGCATAAAAATTTATGTCATGTTAAATAGTAGAGGGGATAAACATTACCACGGAAATCTAGCCAATGACTTTATAGACATACACAGGCACCAAGGAACCAAGTGCAACCGATTATGACTAGCAATAATCAAATACATGCAGATTAGAGACACATGCACCAACATCTCAGTGTTAGCAAAAACAATGAGTCTTTCTGTCAGGAACAGTATATTTTAAAATGAAATAGAGATCTTTGGTTAAAAACTTTAAGGTTAAAAACTCATTCAGTTTTATATCTTACAGGGCTTATACTGAGTTCAATATTGTATAACTGCATTAATTCAACTATGAACCTAGAAATTTACAGCCACTTTTGAAAGAGATTTATTTTTGCTCTGGATTGTGTTGCTGAATATGTTAAAGCTGTAATGAAATGCTTCTTCTAATCATGTGGTTATTAAATTAAAAATTAAAACAATAATTCTTCTAAACATAAAAAATTGCTCCTTAATAATTAGTAGATGTGAAAAACATTACCATTGAACTCTACCTGATAACTTTATATCCATGCTCAGATGCCAAGGAGCTCAGAAAGTAATTGAATGTGACTAGTAATAATGAGGTATATAGAGATCAGAAACGCATGTGCAAACATCTTATTGTCAAATGCATTAAAAATGAATGTTTCTGTATGAATACGTGTGTTTTAATAATGAAAAGGAGATCTTTTTTAAAGGTTAAAACCTCATTTAATTTTATCATATTCAGTTTATACTGAGTACAATATTATATAATTGTATTAGTTCAACTGTAATCTTAAAATTCACAGCCAATTTTGAAAGAGATGCATCTTAGCTCTGAAAATTGTTACTATGTCTATGCTGTTGTAATGTTGCTTCTTCTAGTTATGTGGTTATTAAATAAATAATTAAAAATATATAAAAAACAAAAAAACAAAAACCCAAATAGACAAAATTTTAAACCCTAATTTTCTGTTATTTTATAATATACTTTTTGATATTTTTAAGTAGTTATTACTTTATGTCATTGGAGATGAGATTTATTGAAGTTTACTGTCTAAGTAAATGGTTTTTGTAAATGTCTCCCCACCCCCCCAAAAGAGCAATAACAAATTATGTACAATGAAAATCCCATTGGAATAGCAGTAAAAACAAGAAGAGCTGTGATGGCTAATCTTGGGTGTCAACTTGACTGGATCTGGGATTAACTGAAATGAGAGAGGTGTGCTTGACTGAATCATCTGCAGCTGGAAGACTCACCCTAAATGTGGGTGTTACCTTCTGATGGCAGCCCATATAAAAGGCCATGACAGAGGAGAACGTCTGGCTTCTTGCTGCTTGCCTTCTCTCTCGCTGGTGTGTTCATCTTGCTGCTGTAGACTGAAGACTAGCTGATCTTTTGGAATTTGTCAGACCTTCAGTGCCAGATTGGGACTACTGAGACATCCAGCCTTGTGGACTGAGTGACTATGGATTCTCAGCCTCTCCAGTGTGGTGCAGCCCTTGGTGGACTATTCGGAATCTATCCTGTGAGCAAAGCTGATAAATCTCTATACATATATGTTCATTCTACTGGTTCTGTTTCATTAGAGAACCCTGACTAATACAAGAGTCTAGAGCAATGTATCCAAAGTTCTACATGATCATAGAGGCCACACAATTTTATCTAGTAAAACTATCTGCCATTGTTGGAGAAGAAAAAAAAAGACATCTATAATATAAACATGCTGAAAAAAATCATGTTCACCAAAACAGTCCTACAGACACTGGGAATCAAGTATGAAAGACTGAAGAAAGGAACAAATGAATGAGTTAATGATACAATTCAAGAATCTGAAAAAGAAAACAAGAACGATCAAAACCCAATCCAAGTAGACAAGAAGAAATGGTAAAAATCAGAACAGAAATCAATTAAATACAAGCAAAGAAAATAATACAAAGAATCTAAGACTCTGAGAGATATTCCTTTGAAAAAATTAACAAGATAAACAGACCCTTAACCCAACTAACCAAAAGAAAGAAAGAGCAGATCTAAATCAACAAAATCACAGAAGAACAGGGGAACATTACAACAGACAACAAGGTAATCTAGAACATTATAAGAAATACTTTAAAAAACTATACAACACAGACTCAGAAAAACAAATGATGTATGTTCTTCCTCATATGTGGCTCCTAGCACCAAATCCTTTTAAATTCCAGGTACTTTTAATAAGAAGATGCTATACAGTAGTCCCTACTGTATGAAATAACTACCATCATCATGACTTCGGCTGAGCTTGATCACTAAACATAGTCACAATTGGTATTGCTGACAGTTGTGCTCATTCATTAAAGGAGTGCCAAACAGGGTCACTGGACCCTCACCTGAGTATCCAACCACACTTCCCAGACAAATTTTCCAGCCTTGGAAGACAAAAGAAAAACGAGGAAAAACCCAAAAGAGAGATACTTTTGGAAGTCCTTTGTCAAGAAACTCCAATGGACTTTCATACGAACATTTGAAAATTGACCAGCTCTGACTTTTTCCTAGTTCCCTGTCTAGAACTTGCTATACTAATTACTCTTGCCTTTACTTCTCCTTCACATCTCCTATTCATGATTCAAGGACTCTCTTCTTCCCTTAGAGACAGGAGTTATGCAATTTGGGAGTCTTTTAGATAGGCCCACTGAAGGGGTACTACAATTGCCTCACCCTGCGTCCCTGTTCATCATGGAAGAAGCCAGAGCAGTCAGTGTCCCGATTCCCTATTGGCAATTTGGGTAACCCCTTCAGAGGATGGTGTGATAAGAATAGGAGGTAGGAATTAGCTAAGCAGTTAGGGTAAAAAGACCCCAAAGAAATGTAGCCAGTTTCTTGGCTAAAAGTCAAAATGTCATTGGGCCTCTTAGCAACATACTGTTTCAAAGGCCAAAGATGCCAAAAGTATCTGGGAGCTTGGATCTAATCCTTAAAAGATTTTAGGGTTACCTCTTCAGAGAGGGGAATATTGGAGAGGAGGGAGTGGGTACGGATTTGATCAAAACACCTTATATACATGTATGAAATTCTTAATAAAGTTTTTGTAAAAATATAAAAAACTATACCGCAAAAAAATAAAATCTAGAAGAAATTGATCAATTTTTAGATTCAATAGAACCATCAAAGTAAAACCAACGAGAGAGCAGCAACTTAAACAAACCCATAACAATTAAGGAGGTCAAAACAGTAATGCGAAGCCTCCTGAATAAAAAAATTTTAAAAAAAAGGTTCAGATAGATTCCGACTGAATTTTAATCAAACCTTCAAAGAATTATAACCAGTGCTGCTTATTCAAAACCATAGAAATGAAAGGAAAACTCGCAAATTCCTTCTCTAAAGCTGGTAATACTCTAATACCCAAACTAGATAAAGACCTAACAAAAATGGCATCTATAGGCCAATATCCCTGATGAGCATAGATGTAAAAATTCTCAGTAAATTACATGCAAATCACATACAAACATATATAAAAAAGATCACCAACACCACAGCAGACAGTAGCAGGGAAGACAGAGTAACAGGGCTCGGAGTGGGGGGAGGGAGGCTATGGGAGGGTGCCATCTGGGAAGTGGGTATAT